>NC_050202.1:78521633-78865800 GCF_013141755.1 Anopheles stephensi | reverse complement strand
CAATAATTGATTGAAAGATTTTAGTGATTGAGCGCCACGCCGCCATCGTCCCCTTTTGAACCCGGCGTGAGCTTCTCCCTACTAAAGGGTTGATGTCATCGTGATAATAGTGTTGAGCGTTGCTAAACCGGGTTTCATATATAAAAAGACGGATGTGTGCACTGATGCGTTACGAAATGAAGCACAAAGTTTCTTCGCTCCCGAGCATGCCCGAGCGTTCATTGATAAACTAAATCTGCACAGTGCTGGTGTGAAATTAAGTGCATTCATACGGGTTCGGAAAGTTTCATTCGGAGTTTTGCATCTACCCAGGTAGAGGCTCCGGCCCGACTCCAGAACCGCTGAAATCAACCGTTAAAACATTCTTTGACGAAAGCTGAATATACCCTCGCGGCACATTGCATGCATACGCCGACACTATCCCCGGGATAGATATTTCAAAAAGCCGCATTGAATAAAACATTCGCCACTCACACACACGCTAAGCTTTTCCCTCTTATCGACCGTGCCACGACCGGTCGGTGCATACAAGTGTCGGCGGTGCTGTGCAACATCAATATGCACTAGAAAATCGGCAGTTGTTCGCCGGCTTTGCAGGCTTCGAACTGGCTTGGTGAAGCATCGATCCATTTAAGTTTCCCGCTTATGTTGTTCGGTTGCCAACAAACCGAAAATAAAATTTGAAATAGAGAAAGCCAAAAAAAAAGAACAAGCCAAAGTTCGGCACACTTTCCAAGCCTTTTCAGCTTCATCAAATCTGCAATCTGACTTTAGCAACTGCTGGTGTCAGGCGAGAAATGAAATATCGTTCTGTCTAAATTAAACAGCCGATGGATGCTGGCTGCCGATGGTTGATGGTGGCACTGGTTGAAAGGGGTTTAAATTTGTCACCGTGATTTTAATAGAACAGTTTGATTTTGTAGACTGCATCAATCTTAATTTTTGGTTGTTATTGTCCTATTTCGTTGCATTTTTCTGCTAAAGAGATTAGGTTTGGTGAGGTATTTACTACATTTTGAGTAATTATGCTTTGCTTTATAAATTATTTAAAACAACTAGACGAACTCGTGGCGAGACCATCACGACAAATCTGTTTTGCCAGTGGACCTGAATAAAATTAGATAAGACAGCTCAGGTGCACTTGTCATGAGGTCCCACATTGTCGGTCCTCACATGGCGGCCCCTTGCAAAAGGCATTGTCGCTCATGAACAAAAAGCTTGAATGAAAAAAATATGCTCACACCGAAAGTGACATTTTGATGCAGGCAAGATCGGTGCAGATGAAAGTCTCGTTACCGTAGGAGGTAGAATAATAATTTGCATCGTGAAATGGAGGACACGGGCAGGAATGTAATTGGGTACGATTCGCCTGCCATGCATTTTTTATATCAATTCCGAAGAGGTTTTAATTTCAACTTTGCCAAACTAAGGATACGCCTACGAAGCGAAAATCTGAAGTTTGTTGCTCAATTCCTTGCGGTATGAAGAGGTTTTAAGCGAAAAAATTTACAGCTCAACTATTGTATAAATATTTATATTTGCAAAGTTATAGCAAAGTTGTTCTGGTGTTACGAATGATGGAGAGTGCAAGTAAACTGCTGGAGCACGTGGTGGCTATCACAGGTAATCGATACTTCTGAACTTTATGCTATTGGCACGATAAGGGCTAGTGATGGGCGCTCAGAATCGGATCTACTTGATTCCGATTCCGTTGTCGGAATCGGTTCCGGATCCGATTTTGGATCTGGTTCCGGATCTGGTTCGTTTTTTTTTATTAATATTCATTACTATTATTTAAAAAAAATTCCACGACTAAAAAGAAACCCACCTTACAATGGAGGTTCCTTGGCTCGAAGAGGTAGAGCATCTTGATGGAGACCGGGTCTGTCGCGAGCAAGTTACTGAAGCAAACACATCAGCTGATTGCTCTTGATGACGAGATGTTCAAGCTATTTCTTGCATTTTTCTATAGGCACAATTTCAAAAATGCAATAAAACGGCAATATTTAATCAAACAAAAATCATCAGTTTGTATTGTTCTTGCAATTTTTTGAAATTATAGTAATGAGTATTAATAAAAATGTAAAAATTCAATTCCAGAATCGGTTCCGAAATATGTTCAGGACCTACTCTTCGGAATCGATTCCAAAAAATTCGGAGCGCTCCGGAATCGAATCCGACCAAACCATCATTTTGCCCATCACTAATAAGGGCCACTAGAATTATGCTTTAAATTTTCAGGTGAAAAAACGCTAGAAATTTAAATAGGCTATAGATGCCAACAACTTAGGTCAATTTGTTTACACTTTTTAAACAATTTTTAGTAATTGAAAGGTGAGCTTTAATTGAACCCTTTCCTGATCTTTCATGCTACCCCGTTTCGGATCACTCATTCGCACATAAATCTTCATGTAAACCCTTAACTTTCACACCAAAGACACAAAACTTGGGGCTCATGATTTGCTAGTTCCAAATCCAAACCAAGCAGCCCCAACGCAAACGAGTATGTTTATGAAACATTTGTTACTTAATATTTAGCCAGCAGCTTACGGTGCGGAAAGGCGAAGCCAAACCCCTTGCTTTACGCAACGCAACACGCTTCCGCCACAAATAACTAATCCCTGGTGGGGCAACGAGAAATTGTTTACCATTTCGGTCGTAAACCACTTGTTTGTGCTTTGCATTCGTCCCTGGTGAATATTTGGCGAGCATTCCGTCATCCACCATCGAACAGCCAGGATGGTTCTCGGCAAGCACAGTGGTACGGAACGCGGACCAGGTGACAATTGTGTCGAGGGTGGTTATGTTTTTATTGCTGTTTGTTTTGCTGCAACTAACCGGACGGACATCTTGTTCGGAATGTTGGCAATCCCTTGTTTCCGTTTGTTGTTACAAAAAGCGAGTGGTTGGTGTTGGGAAGGGCGATGAATAGGTGCGAGAAAAGGCTATGCTTAGTTGTGTTCTAATAAAAGAAAGCTTTTTCTGTGAAAGAAGTATCAGAGTCTCAACCTACTCAACCATTCTTGTAGTTCAATAAAATGATGATGATTTTTTACAGTACATACTGACAGAAAATTGCTAAGCACGCCGAATCGACGTAATTAAAATTACAAGCTATAAGATTTTCGGAACACTTCCCGTGAAGGATTGATTTATATTCAAGTCGTGTCTACAGCATCGTCCTATCGCTCGTTATAATTCAATTGAAGGAAATTTGCTGTGCAATTGAGCACCATTTTATGGGGTGCTTCAAATTTCAGCAGACTTCAGCATAATTATCTAAACGTGATCGAGAACGATTCGCGATACTTTCGAGAGTCGATTACGAAGCACTCGGTAACGACCGTTTGTATTGAGTTGTACGAGCTTCTGCCATCGAAAAGATGATAAATAACTCAAAATACTAAATAAATTAGCGTACTGATGAATATTTTAAATACTTTATTTATTTTTTTGCTCAATTAAATCATTCTCAAATGGTAATCATCAGTCGGGATGTTTCCCCAATATCGTAGATCATATCACTTAATATCATCCGGAGCAATTTTGTTTGAAACAATTTCATTTTCTGCCACATCATCACAATACTTCTGCTATAAGGCTGAAGATTTATGTTGCAGATATTCATTACCTTCTTACGGCGCACCTGAAACCACAATGTGATCGAATGTGCTGTAAAGTTATTTATTACCTTTGTTGCTTCTTAGATCGCTTAGATGATGACGCTGCTGATAGTCTTTTTTCGTCGCTCGTCCCGGCTTTGTGCGCTTCCATTGTTCGTTGTGATGGTAAGAGGGAAAAGAAGAAGGCAAAAGAACGAAAGCAATTAATTCAACGTTTACAGTTTTCACTCAAGTCTTGAGGTAATGTTGCAATCGTAAGCAATTTCTATCCCGTGGAACTTTTCTTCGAGCGAAACAAATGTGCTGTTCTTCCGGGCGGTTTCGAGAAGTTTTGTCTTCTCGTGAAGATGCTGGATTGAAGGTTGGATTGAGATGAAGTCACGCAACAGAAGGACGATTTTTGGGACTAAATGTCTTGCGCGAAATAGCGTACAGGTTTTATGTTTTGTCAAAACCCGATACGCTGATTATACCTGTTGATGGAATACTTAAATTTTTGTTGTTGACCTACCTTATTATGGTTAATTGCTTATAACCACCAGCAAAAAATAAAAAAATCCCCTACGATCCAACTTATCACATGCTTTACGCTAGCCTGCTGCAGAATTAATCTTCAGCCAAGTGGGTGCGTCCTACAGCATGGTATTTAACAACCTTAATCATCCTCTAAATCATCTGCTTAATACAGATCTCTTCGCTGGATGGATTTTACTGTAATCGTTTTACCGTGGAGCATCCACACCAAAACAAGCTTTGTCTGCACCTGTGTGCCAGAAAACGGCCTTCAAGTGATGGATTGCAAGCTAGCAACCTACGGATATGGATCTTTTAAAGCATAGCTTTTTTCTGCTCTTTTTAGAAGTAATTCGGTTCATTGCATTTGAGCTTAATAAATTTTAATGTATGATGTTGATGCTTCGATGCTGTTAAATTGTCAACTCTGATACAACTTTTTAATGTGCCTAACCGTCTAGATAATTCTGAATTCTATTGTTCCCAGGGTCAGAAAGGTAACTGCCCCACGGTTTAAACTAACAGATCAGTTGATGATTGATAAATTGTTTATTATTGCTGATATTTGCCTTTTTTTTTGTTCTTGCTCTTCTTCTAATTCCATCTCTAACTTTATCCCGCAAGTTCAGCGTGATTGATGAGCGAAGTTAACTGTTCCTTTTGTGATACCTTTCCGCAACGCAACCGGGTACCAGTTTGACGAGGGTTCAAACATCCGAAAAAAAACCTTTCGAAATGATTCACTCACGGTTCAATGTGCAATTCCAAGTTCCGAAATGTCCCGTACTTTTTGATCGCTTACCTTGATGCTTACCTGATGGCTGGGAAAGAAAGAAAAATCCAATCGTCGAAACCTGCAAAGTTCTATTATTCAAGTGATGTTTACTCTTGCGAGGATCTAATTCCATGTCAATCATATGTTGTTGGACATCGTATATTCACGGGTCATTCTTTTAATATTTATTCAACCTTGCTGTTTGATCAAACTGAGTACATATAGATCGTTTGCTTCAGAGCTGTAGGAATGCCTTTGTTTTAAAAATCCCCTTAAATGATAAAGCTTGGTGATAAGACCTACAATTGCAGCTAGATAGGCTCGTCTGAGTTACTTTCGCAATGATTTTCAACCGTGAGTTCCGCCTTGAAGAACGGTAAAATGAATCCATTCTATCGCCATGAACTGATTTGAGTTACAGCGGCCGATCGTACAGTGTGTCTCAAATTTTCGAAGAAATCGCTCAAACTTTCTCACCATTCCCGGTTTTTTTTTTGCTTTCTACTCCTCTCACCTGTATGGACATGTGGTAAAACAGTTCCTACCACGTTCCATCCCACGAAAGCTTCCCCGACGAGCTGGTGCGTCGGCGCATTTCACGCTCGGTTCGAATCCCCCACCAGTTCACGATGGCCCGACAAGAAAGCATACAGCTGCACGAGCTGCCCTCGACGCGTTTGGTGCCGATGCTGGTTGGGCTCGCCCGTCAGTCTTCGGGCGTTCGTGCTTCCTGCATGGTAGCTTCAGTCCGTGAGTGATTCCGTTCCGGCTAGCCAGCCAACACCGAAATCCATCACCCTCAATTTCTTCCCCCAACTCTCTCACCCAAGGATTTAGGAGGCTGTGGAGGGTAAGGAAGAAAGCTTACTTGTGCCGGTGGGGTCGAGCTGTGGATGTAGTGAATGTGTGTTCGGTGCTACCATCTTTCTTGCTGAGCCGTGACACGCCATGCACGGGAGAGCTTTTTCGCCAACTCCAACAGGCATTTTGGTGTGGAATACTGTGGGGTTTCGTGTGAAAGTGCGCTGGTGAAAGTGTGTATCGGCTGCAAATAAACCATTTGTCAGTTGTACCTGTGGGGAAATGTCAGATGGAAATGACAACATGCGTGAAGGCATCTGCGTTTGACACACCTCAGCGTGTACGTGTGTGTGTGTTGGTGTGTTTGCATACGGAAGGCTAATAAGAAGCACAAACGGAACGACACTGCCCAGTGTTTATTAGATTTGGAAAGCTGTTTATGCAACGCAGGCAATTCCAATTGTTGTGGATAGTAGTGACCTACCGTGCCAAATGTCTAAATCATATCGATCTGCAAAAGCCAAAATGAAAAATAAGTGAATTATTGAAGGAGAGAGAGCGAGAAGGCTGGAATGGGTTTCCCTGTGTGTGAGCCAGGCTTGGAGACGTGGAAAATACCACAGCGAGGAAAAAAAATATTCCAAAGTGAGAGAGTTTCTATCTCCGTTTGGCTACAGTAATCGTACCACATTTAGTGTTGCACTCACTCATACGGGTCGTGAAAAGTGTGTTGTTAGTGTTTGTGCATAGCGTACGACCCAACACGAGAGGGCGCTGCCGACCCAATGATGCTGGCAGCATTCAGACAGGATGTGACATTTGCAGGCAAAGGAAAACGCACCCTTGGAGCTGGCTGAATTTGCTCCCCTATCACAAACATCACCATCCAGCACAGCTTTTGCAAGTGAGCGGAGCTGCAAATCGAAACGTGGTGTGTGTTTTTGTGAGAAATTAAAGTTTGCAATGCTTGTAAAAACGGTGAAACGGTGGAAGAATAACGAGTGCACTGGAAAATACCTCCCAAGGACAGGAGCACTGTCGTCCTTCATGTTGACATAATTGTTTACAATGATATCACCTTGGATTGGATGTCAAATGAAGTGGAAATGTGAAAACAAATGGCTACAGTGCAATAATCGAGTGTTAATTGTGCCCTGATGTGATGAGATCATACTCGACGGAAGCTCCCTTCTCGACGACCGGGGCAAGTGACGTGCTTCAGTGCTGCCAGCTTGTGTCACTCGGTGTTTGGTGCAGTGATGTGGGCAAAAAAGTACCCTCAGCGAATTGTTTTATGGAGCAATTTCAATCGAATTTTGAAAGCTGTGAGTGTGGCTAAATCAGATGATGTTACAAAATCTTGGTGTTCGATTCGAAGGATATAATTATCGAATTTAAGTATTAGTGCGTTATTGTGTTTCTTGAAATTGTGTTTAATCGATTGTGTATGGTTTACTAATTTCAGTGAAGATTTCAGGATACTACGAAAGCTTACAGCAAATAGAGTGTTAAAATGATAAATATAAATGATAATGAAAAATGATACATAAAAGGTGAGATTTCGTAGTTTGATTGATGTTTAATATGTTTCAAATAAAAAGAGTAGTGGTGTTTTAAACTAAAGTCGTACAAACAACTTCTATTGTTACTTTTTCTTCTTCTTCCTTGCCACTAGAACCTCTAAAGGTCTCGGCCTGTCATTTCTGGCTTTCTATGACTTACTTTTGCTCCTAGTAAAGTAGTCAGCCCTGCGTGCGGGGAGGCGGTCCGGATGGGATTTGATCCCCGGTCGCCTGGGCCACCGGATCGCCACGATTTTTTGGTTAGCCTCTGTTTATTGTGAAATACGGTTCTTAGAAATCAATCAGCATCCTAAAGGAAACCTAGTCTAGTTTTTCGCGTTTGAATAAGACATCACTTGGGATAATAACTTAAGATGAATGAATTGAATTCATAGCTCAGTACATTCGACGGATACTGGATGAAATTGAATGGACTGTAATTACACTAAACGAAACAAAAGCTTTTATGGAACGTTTGTCGTCTTTTACACCTGAAATAATTGTCATTGTTAACCCTGATGAATGCATCTCTAATTAAACTGAATAATATTTTGCTTCAAACCCCTGCCTGCGGTTACGATTAACCGATACAAAAAGATATAAATGGAACCTTTTTTCCATACTCACGATATCACTTTCCAGCATCGATCAATGTTGAAAATGATCGAAAAATTGACAACTGATTCGTTCGACACACGCAGCAAACGCCACCCGAATACGGCTTAATCTGCTTGCCGCTGCCTACGCGGAAACCGGAAAACTGGTTTCCGGCAACCATAATACCTTTACCCCCTCAGCACGCATCATCTAATCCCGGGCTTTTTCAGCAAATCATTATGTGAAAACCAATCGAGGGTGGCAGAAAGATAAAGGTGCGTCATCAAGCGCACACCTTTCTGTTCGATACCGGGATACCATAATGGATGGTCGGCGAGAGGCGAGAAGTGTGCGAAAGCGACCAAAAACCATGAAATGTTAATTCCATCAATTCGTGGAAGTCCTACACCAAGTGCTCATTATGCTTCATTTACAACCGCGATGAACTGAACACTGATGGTTTGATAATGACGAGGGGGAGGGGGGGGGGGAGAGCGGGGAGCCTGGCCACGATTGTTGAAGCGATGAGGGATGTGACATTTGAAGCGTTCGGGAAAGGGATGATCCGTAAAGGTTTCACGGTTTCGGTCGCAGCTGCCTTCCGGGCGAGGTGATAAATGTTGTTCGGCGAGCTGCTGGGTTTTACGACTATTTGACTTGCGGCAAAATTTGGTTACGGTTGGTGAATGTGTGTGTGTGTGTGTGTGTGGTTAAAAAATTCAAAAATCGGTCGGCTTGAAGAATTTTACCAAGAACGTGTACAATTTAGCAAAACTCGTGCAGCCAAAGATATATTCCGATTACATTCCAGTGAAACGAGATACCGAGAACGTTGGTTCTTTACTGTTGCTAACGATTACGGTTTGCTAGTAGCCGAATGCGATAAGATGTTTACAAACTGCCATATGTCGCGTGGCGAGCGTATCCTCTTTAGCATGCACCCGGACGAGATTACTTTAATAAATTCCACTTATCTCCCTAAAACGACAGATTTATGCGCACGAACGTAACATAAATTTGGGGACGCTCTGGAAGCGGGACCATTTTCAAGTTTTAATCAGCTTAACTGTGCAAAGTCTAGCGATTTATGTGTGTGTGATGAAGGCTGGTGGTAAAAATATATCACTTTAAATGATAGAGTGTTTGCAGATTCTAAGAAAGCATACAGGAAACATAACAAGCAGTAGCGACATACTGTACAGCATGTACATAGATTTTCGCCAAACTAGCTGGGAGTTCTGCAAGCTACATCATTTCCGTTGGTAACAGCTATATTGCAAAACTGTTTTGGCAAAATTGGCAACCGCAAAACAATACACGCTACCAACCGTTCGCCAGGCAACGTGACCGACGAGTCGAAAACCACATTTACACCCACAAAACTCAATTTACCTGCCGCCCTGATGAAGATACAATTGGCTTCTTGGGTTTGTTTTATCAGATCCTTGTAAAGTTTTACGATAATATGGATATTTTTCACACCGCTTCGTTGTGCGAAAACAACGTCACGCGTTGGTGTTGCATGCAGATGTGAAAGAAAAAGTATTCGTAAGCATGTACGGCTGCGTCTTATCGAAACCCACCCCAAAACCACTCCCTGCCAAGCGTGGTTGCTGTGGAAATTTTCTTAGCATTACCGTGCGACTTAAATTACCAATTCACGTCGTGCGGGGTGTGGGAGAAAAATTATTTTTACTGTTATTGAACCATTAGATAGGACAAACTGTGGATTTTTTTGCGCAAGCACACCGTAGCGTCAGATTAACATAGCCGGAAAGATTAACTGTCAGTATCGTAACGTTTTGAGCGGAAAAATCATCATTGAAGAGCGTATTTCAAGATTTGTTTCTTCTAGCTGTTTGAAGAACGGTTTGATTTTTTGTTACATTTTTCACTACACACTTAAGTGTAGTATCATAATAAATACACATCACAAAACCGTTTGTCATCTGCATGTGTAAAATTCCGCACATATCTCTGCCCTTCACGCACCGTTTTACAAAGGAAAAATTAATTCCTTTGTCGAAATACTTCAAAGCCTTCGCACGCGAATCATCTAGATTATCCGCTGCCGTTTGTGTAAGGCACCAGCGTGGACCGTGGGGGTAGAGGGTAGAGAAAATCGTCCCGAAAAAGGTCAAAACCCCATTGCGATCCTTCCGAAGGTTCTGGTTGTTTTCGTTCATCCCCATCCGGCCGTTAGGCGACTTCAAACGCTTATGATGGATTGAGTTATGTGTGTCCGGTCCCGCTGCGTGCGTTGTGCACAACAACAACGCATTTCATTCGGACCGATTTGCCTGTTTCAATATCGTGTGAAATATGTTTAGCAACGAAAAGAAATGGGAAAACAATATTTTATTTGGATTACCTTGTTTGAACAAACTCGTGCGTAGATAAAACATGCTAAACAAACCAAACGCAGCTTACTATCTATACTCGGTAAAGAATGAGATAGATGGTCATCTCTAAATCAAACATGGGCCAAAATCTTTCTCGGTTTCTCGGTTCGGTTCGGCGTACCTTGCTTTAAACCCCCCAAAAACCTAGAAATATCAAGCAGTCATATGAGGCTCGGACATTTCGCTTTTGGATACGACAAATTGATTCCCTCATTTGTAGTGTGTACCGGTCGGCAGGATGATGATAGCTCGTGATGATGTTCACACACGTAAAGGAACAATACTTTAAATCCTTTGGAGCGGTTTGCTTTGGTTTTACAACGCACGTGCCCGCTCCGTGCACGCCACCGTGCACCGTGAAGTGGACCGGTCCTGTGACAACAAAATCCGGGACCCTTTCCGGGTTGATGGAAAACCCCTGAAGGCTAGGAAACGGATGATGTTGCGGTGCAAGGGTATGCAAGGGTCAGGTCCCGGGAAACTCGCAGCAGGATCAGTGGAATACCCTCGGGACATTGCAAAGGCAAAGCGAGTTCCTTTCGTACAGGGGACACACTTTTGATACCATTTGATGCTTTTTTGCCTGTATGCAAAATAGCCTCCCCGAGCACACCCAGACACAACATGCCAGGGCGCGTGATCTAGGCGTCGGGGGACGCTTCGGTGGTGCTCGGCAAGTGTGTGTGTGTGCCTTTTCTTCGTGTGATTCGTGAAGTGAGAATAGAAGCAAGAGAGAAAACAGCGGAAAGTGCTTCATTCTAGCCCATTCACCCCCCGGGAGAATTAAGGATCACTTCACATCCACTGAACAGTCCCTCGGGAAGGATTAAACTGACGTTCGCGCGTGTTTTTCCCGTCCCAGCGATGCGAAGGGTAGATGGAAATAGGACCAATACTACAACCAGATACGAACACACAAGCACACACACGTATGAACGTTGCAGGGAATGGAGAAAATCAGCCCCATTCATCTGCCCAGATCCGTGGTCGGGCTGTCCGCTTTTTCCATCTGTAACGACCGGGCCAACAATGAGTTGGCACATCATCTGATGTAGCAAAGCATAATCACGTGAACCCTGTTATTACCATCATTCAATTTCACTCGGAAAAAGTCCACCGCTCCGTCCGTTCCTCATTCATCATGCCAGTCGGGATGCCTGGTCGCCCGCTGGATAGCGTGTCGGAACATTTTGCTGTTGTTTTTTGGTGTTCGGATTAAGCTTCATCCATCTCTTGGTTTCAAGCTGCTGGAAGTGCTTGGTTTTAATTTTTTATGTCTCTACTTTACCATTCGAGTCGAATGCGAAATTAATGCTAGTCAGTTATCGTCGTAGAGAGTCCGGAAATATCGTCTATTTTTATAAATTTTGCTCACTCTGAAGTAGAAAGTATTACACCAGACTCTGTCTTCAAACAACAATGCCGACCTGCACTACGCTTGTTACATTTTTGCTACCCACCCCATGCCATTTGACGCCTGCGCCTGATCGAAGATAATGGGTGCGAAGCAAAATTCATTCACCAAACGCCGAAATCTTCACAAAGCACGCGGTTAAGATATTAATATGCCGACCATTTTCTTTTCACCGAAGTTTGAAAAGTTTTGAAGCAGGAGCCAAAGTTTTGGTAGCGTTCGGAGTAAGTCAAATTGGATCATCATCTGTTCTGTCTTATTATATCCAAAGGATAGTTTTAATGTCCGAGCACATAAAATACATTGGTTGTGAAGTTGCTGTCACTGTAATCCAATCCAATACTGTAATCCTACCGGGCTCCTATGGGACCCTGGTAACGTGAAAAGATATCAAAAAGATCAATAATTTTGCGTACCAGCTCTATCACAAAGTTTTATGCGGCTCCAGCATAAAGCCAAACCGATGTCCGAAGAGGTGATTCACGGGAATTCTTCATTAGGTTGGCAAATATGTGCGTAAATTCATTATCCATCCGGTCATCTCAATAACGCCGTACCGAGGTAGGTGCTGGTCGTGCATTTTCCACCGCCCCACGCACATCAAACGTCAATCGATAGTAAAACTATCCAGTACACGTTACTTAGCGTTGTTCAGCCCGCTCTGCCCTTTCAATCGACGCAAGAATCGACGAACAAAGCGGAATCGTCTTGATGTGTCTCTTTGAGTAATTGGATTATCTTGTTTATGAGTGATTCTTATCCGCAATCAGAGCAGTTGCTGTTGTTTCTGGAATGAGCAGCAGAGTTTCTTCAATGGCTTGCCCCCTTCTATTCTGCTTCCGACTTGTTCCCCTATGAGAGAGCCGTAGCTTCCGTAACAGATTGACTGATGCACGATATGGTGGAGTTCTAGTGCCTGACTCGGCCTTGGACGAGGATAACATATGCTTGCACTGGTTAGGGAAGCTTTCGACCGTACTGTACCAGTGCGTAACTGATTATCGTGATGAGAAACCAGCTTTGCCAAAGCTAGACGGCTTTTTCTAGTGTGATAGAAAATTTATCGCTTCAGACAAAGCCGAACAGATGCCAACGGAAATTGGTCGTCTGTATATGGTGTGTACATGTATTCTTCAAGCGTTGGCTACCCAGCATTTCATCACTTTCTATCTAACCTTGAAGAGCAAAATAGACATCCAGAATGTGTTATTCTGGGCAGAATGTGACCATTTACTCGAAGGATACACCAATAAACGGCAATAAATGGTTTTTTTTTTGTGAAGCTATGAAAGGAAACCAATAAGAACTTGATAATATCTACAACAAAAAAAGCATTTTTATAGTATTCTTGATGAAATTTACTGATAAATTAACCTCAAAAGCACCTGCTAATAAATATAATTTCCTAAATTGGAATAAACTAGTCTACCTCTTTACATCAAACGGTAATATAATGGTCAAACATTTAGTGTTTGTTCTACCACGGACCTTAAACATCCACCTCGGTTCTGAAGCACACTTATAATGTTACCATCACTATTAACAAGTAATCTACCTGCCAGCCTGGGAAACGTGTCAAGATGTGCCTTTTCTCTGTATTTTTAGACCTGACATACTGTTAACGGGTACGATGAGACCCTCGAAGTTGTGCAATTACTGCTTTGCCGTCGTTTCCTTTTTTTTATCCCCCTTTTCGTACCTTTTGTACCCGTTGCGCTAGGAGATCTTGGTACGATATCCATAATTTTTCATTTTTTTTTGTAGTGCCGCTTTTATACGCAACCTAACACCGGTTAGCAACCGGGTACCAGATTGAACACCGTCGATGCTGCCACGAATAGGTGATGGATGTTTCATCCGTCGCGCGTTGTCCCACGGGCGGGAAACCTTGTGAAAGCAGAGCTAGCAGATGATAGTACGCTCGATATACCATGTCCGGAAGCCATTGGACAGTCGCCGGTTTCTGCTTGGCGACATGGAAATTGTGTGTGTGCCCGGGTAGCAAACTATGGATAATACTTTCCTACGTCAGCTTTTCATCGCTGCTGGAAGGTTTTCGTTCGCTCACGCTACGATCCAGAGGCTCGCCCCTTTCACGACCGTGATGCTTCGTACATGGCAAACACTTGCAATCAATTATGCATCAAGCGATCGTGCGGACGGTATACGGAAGCAGCGACAACACCGGAAGAATGTTTGGCCGGGAGATACTACCGGGTTCGTACCGTACCCACTTCAGTGGCCACTTTTTGATGTGCTTTAGAATAGCCATACATGCGTCATTTACGTTCAGGAGAAGGTTAAGGTGTTTCGCCTGTACGACGTGAACGACGCTCGAAGGTACCACCCTTTGGTTTGACATACCTGTATGTGTTAGGTGCCCGGGACAATTTTCTAGAAGAATTTTGCCTTTAATCGATTACAATTTTATGTTAATTGTTGCATTGTACTCTTTTAACGCTCATCAAATTTTCTCCCTTTGCTAGCAATTGCAGAGATGGGTTCATGGAATTTAATTTAAACTCCATCATCGATTCAATGTTCGACTGACTTCTCCCTAAACCATTCTTTTCAATACTGTGGGTCAATAATGCTTTGATCCTCACATACAGAAATAAAACGAAAAAGCTCTTAACGCACACACGCGAACATAAAGACTTGGGGATCGTGTGTTGTTGCTCAGCTGTATACACACAGAGCACCCACCGTAATACATCAATCGCTTCGCTTGCTGAAAAGAATGTTCACTAATCCCATCTGCTGATGACACGTAAAAATATGGTCGCCTTTCGGTGTATTGTATTATTAACAAACGGAGAGAGAGAGAGTAAAAAAAAGCTCGCTCCCTTTCCGCTGAAGAAGCTGCTTTCTTATCCGTTTTTTTCGAAGTGTTTTTTCTTTCCTATCTCCTTTTTTTTGTTATTTGCTGCTGCTGGATGGTACGAACACAAAAATACATGAGGTTGCCCTAGGGTCTACAACGGTTCGCATATTTGCGATGCCTTTGAAAATCAATGGAAAATTTTCATCTTCGATTTGTCCCGTTGTACTAATTCCTTTTCGGCCCCGGAGTTTGCTCATACTGCTCGGGGAGAATACGGTAGGTTACAAATTTTTTTCTCCTTTTTTCGTGTTCCAAAACTGGTCGCCTGAGGGTGTACTGTGTCATGTAAGGGGGGAAAAACGAGGAAGAAAATAATACTTTTTTCATGGAAAATAATAAAATTTTCTTTCGCGATAACACAAGATAAGATTGCATTGAGCAGATTTGGGGAAAAGTACATTAGAGATTGTAGAAAATCGAAAACCACTTTCAATAATTATATGAAATGTTAGCAAAATCAAAGTTACAAACTACGTTTTCATAGCACTTACGCCTCTTCCAGTTTCTTTGAAATAGTTCAATTCATTAGTGCTTTTCTTTCATTGCCTTCAATCGCCAACTAATTGCCCTGGTAAATGCTTTTCCAATGCGATAAACCTTGAAAATACGATTACAATTTCGAAGAATTTTCCCCTAAGATACACCGAAACACAAGCCCATCAATACGCAACCATTGGCGCTAAAATTAAAGGCGGATTAGTAACTGAATTTACTTTAGTAAAAGCTTTTCCCCGCTAATCCCCGACATTTGTCGGCCATCTTTGGCACCTTTCAGCCAGCCGCCCAACTTTTGCATGACAAAATATTGGCAATAGTAAATTTTATTTTCGTAACCAAACTCAAAATCGTATTGAATAAGCAAAAACACAACGGGCGACGGATTTGCTGTGCTCGGGCAGGTAGCTTTCTCGCGTCTGGCAACGTGTTCAGAATGCTTAAACAACATTTTACATCCATTTCAATTACCTTGCCACTCGCGCACAAGGACGGTGAGGATTTAAATTTGCCCCCAAAAAACCAATAAGGCTTAATACGCCCGCAGTGTTTCGTAAACCGAGACGATCGTGTTTTTTTGTTGCCGTTGTTTCATTCGTTCGCTTTCGTTTCCTACCTGAGCGCTATGTACAGCGTAATACACTTCAAAGGGGCCGCTTGCGAGACACAGTTCCTGGAATGGAAGCTGTTTTCGGTTCGCAAACCATTAACTCTTCTAGATTTCGCTAGAATTGTACAGAGAAAAGTAAGGATGCTTATCAAAGCTTTGCTTCGTGTTGGATTTGTGCGCGTTTCCTGCGAATGCAAAGCAACTTATGATACATTTGTTAAACGACGCTTCGAAGAGCAGTTTTTTTTTATTGTAGCGCTACAAGAAACCCGCTTTTAAGCTTGTCAATGCATTAAACATTAACAAAAAAGAATATGAATTAACGATTCGAAAAGGGGATCAATGATTGAAGGCCATATTTTAAGCATAGCAACGGCAAAAAATCATTTCCCGTTTTAAATTACATTTTCATCCGAAAGCATGGGCGCAATCGTTTCAATCATTCAGATTGATCGTACAGCGTGATCACGTTCGTCCTTTCTTTTCCCCATTTCGCATTTTGCCCGGCAATCTTTGACCAATTATTCATAACTGACACTCACCTCGGTGGAAGGTGATGTTTGCCATTGCGCAATGATTATTATTCATTTCACTTAACCCAGACACATCGGTTGGGTGTAATCCCAATCAATTCATTACTTCAATGTTTCGCTTTTGACAGTCGGGCAAACGCGACGCACAATTCCAAACAGTGCACAATTAAAAAAGTTCAAACCGTCAACGCACGAGCAACGATGCATCGATCCACGCAATTTATCGAATCGTCATCATTGCTGACACGCTCTCAGTTACATTGAGAAGATTAAAGTGGGAGCCGATGGAGTCGGTTTTTTTCTTCTAGCGAAACTTTAATGTGCATTACATGTATTGGTAATTTTAAATTGTGGGAAAAAGGTGAGTTTTATTTAGCATTTTTCAATAGCAGCAAAAACTCAGTCTGTACATGGTTTGTGGTGCACAACAACAAAAATCTCTCCCATACGAAACATTCAGTTCCACCGAAATGTTACCACCGTCATCATCCTTGTCGACAGACGAAACGAAAAACCGACCGAACTCGGTTGCATCTGGTGCCTGTGGTTTGGACGACCTGAGGCGTCTGCGGTTCGTACCGTACGTAGCGCCGGTCGCCAAGGGAACTTGCACTGGTGCTGGTGCAAAACTATCCTGGTTTGCTGGCCGACAGCACTGACCTCCTGCAAATGAGTTGCCAGAGTATGTTGTGGAGCGCAGAGATTTATGAATAGTAAAAACGCACTCGTTATTCCTTGTAATTAATATCGGTTCGTACGGTCCGTGTAGCCGGTGCTGTATGCTTAGGCCGAGCAAAGTTTGCGTGTTTGTAATTTGGAAAAAAATAAATCTCCGGAGCTAGTTGGGCACGACTAGTCGTAGTAAATAAATGACCATACTGAATGACAACCGGAGGCATGCGCTACTTATGATGATCATGGCGGTGTGATTATTTTTTTCTATAACAGCTAAATACTGCATAGGGGAAAGCAGAGTGGGCAGGCCATTTCTATGAAATGAGGAAAAAAATGTTGTATTGACATGCTACATTAATGAACAAAATTTCATAACCTAGTGTGTGATCATGTTCGTTTTAGGGAAAACTAAACTGTTCGGCATGATATACCTTCATGCTATTTCATTTAATATGTAGAATATATTAGATAAGTCGGAAAGGTAAAGAAAGGATATATTTAGCAGGGTTAAAGGCATGCATATAGATAGCGCCTCTAGTTTATATCACGAAGGGTATGAAATCCGGATCATTTCTTCTCTTTTTTGGCTACAAATTTGAAAGCTTGAAGACTTTCATTTCTGAGTTGTCTGGCGAAAAAATACTTGAGTTGAACGATCCGAATGCGATCAGATATACTGTCCTTCCGTATGAAAATAAAAGTCCGATTAGCTAGGTTGCTGGTTATTTTGTTACATGTTAATCAACTTAAGAAAGCATTACCAAGGAGTTAGTTAATGCAACTGAGGGTCTTATTAAATAAATCAAATAAAATACTTGATATACGAATAATGTTAATTTAATATCCACCAAATCAATAATAAAAACACCTTTGTTTTTAAATTACCAAACCAGCATCCATTTTCATCGAAGTCCACACTTTTCAACATCATGTTTACGTATAGTGGGGGGCTCACATTTTTCCACCTCGACAAATTCGTCCTGAAATTGCTACAATGTAACCGTGTTTTTTCTTCCTCTTTCCATCCTTGCAATCATTTCAGAATCACCACACGGCCGTAACATTGACCGTTCGCCACTGGTACGGCAGTTCAACGAGAGACCAACAAGAAGAAAAACAAAAACACGACAGCACACCCAATTATGTACGGGACGAAAAAAATCCACTGCACGGATACGCTTTGCCAGAAAGTCCCAGCGCGACGACAAAAGTTCGACGAATGTCATCGATGCCTCGATAGTCATCGTGGTGGCAGCAGTACAGCAGCGCAAACAGTCGTCCTGTAAGGTTACAGCTCCGGTACACTTGGTGTTTGAGTGTGTGTGTGAGTGTGAGTGGACCGCAACGGAATAGCACAGCAGCAGCACTATCGCCCACCATGGCCAAAGGATCATTAAGTATCACTGTTTATGACGGTCGAGACTGATAAATGATACATACACACACACATTGAGGAGTGAGGTTTCGCTAGCATCATGTTCCGGTCCGGTCTGTTCATGCAATCAGTTGTCCCTGGAATGACCCATGGATCGTCGGATTTTGAGAAGTGATACGCCAGCCCACTGTATTGTGTGAGCAGTTTCCTTGGCACCCGTTTTGCGAGCGAGTCTGTCGCTTCTTATCTGGTCGATCTGTTGACAAAATGTTTCCCACCGTTGTGGATAGCGGCAAGACGGCTGCAAGATTATTGCCTGGCGATTTGTAGCAATTTCTTTGTCCGGCCCTGTGGACACGGGGCAATGGCGTCCAGTGAAAGGCGGCTCGTGTGTGGTCAACGAGTGTTGGTGTGAATCAGTGCTGGGTCGAACGTGTGGCCCTCCGGCTGAGGCGATCCCGAAACTACCATTAGGATCATCCCTTTAGTCGCAACTTGTTCCCCGTGTCCCGTGTCGGTCGAGCAATCATAACTCTCGGTGCTAATGAGAGACAGTGTGTGATGTTATCGTTTGTGGCGAACGTTTTTCTGCGCCAACGACGGAAAAAGAAAGGTGCTTCCTAATGAAGCTCGGTGAATGGTGGTCGTTCGGACGCTCACGCCATTGTGGTGCTGCTAGACACAAACACAATCGAAATGGTGTAGCTGCCGATCGTACGATCTAACAGTTTTCCTGGTGCTGCTGGACCGGGGCGTACCGGCCATCAGCAACGATGGCCAACCCAGTGCATCTGCGGTTCAATCGCTGTTCTGCAATTAGTTCTAGTGCACCAATAACGACGAGTCAATAAATTGCAGCCAATTGCCGATAACCATCGTTCCACCGGATTCCGCATCAAGACCGGCAAAATGCTTTCTCACCGGAAGTGTAAAGTACCGCTGCGTGTTCCGGCGAGGTGTGCCACCGCGCTGAAACGGCAGGGAAAAAGTGTTTTTCGATGAGAAATAGTGACGCCAAAGTGAATAAAAACGCGATAAACGAGCGGGAAGTGGCGAAGGAAACGATTTCAGTGTGCAAAGCATCGTCATAAAATGTTGTTTTTAATGGTGCGCACCGCTGGTGCTGCATAGTTTTGCACCATTTTCTTGAGGAAACTTCACTTCCAAGCGACCACCAAGTTGCTCGAGTGCAAAGCATATTCCGCCGTGCAGTGAACGCCATTAGCGATCGAGTGGTTGGTGTGAACGAGAGAGAGAGAGAGAGAGACAAGAACTATCGCGCCAGCACCAAACACATTGCGGAACGAATTTTAACGATAGCCCAGCAGCAGTGTCCATGCACCATTTCTGAAAAAAAAACAGAGTGGGGCTTGAAGTGCAAAACGTCAGCAAAACGGACCTACTCAGCACGGATTCAATCGCTCTCGAGATGTGGATTCGCTTCGTTAAGACGCGTAACTCGGGAAGTGTTAGGACATTAGCTGTGATGCAAACGCGATCATCTTCGCAGCACTTGTGGTGGATAATTTGCTCAGCAAGCGCACAGCTCATATTACCCAGCAGTTGAGTTAATGTTTTCACAATAGAAGAGAGAAAGAGAGAGAAAGAGAGAAAGAGCAAAAAACATTACTGTGACTACATACCATTTGCATCCATCAGGCAAATAAATAGATTCACAACAGCCCATTTACGATAAAACGCCATTGCAGGAGGTCACCGTCCGATTGTACATAGTGTCGAAGTAGAAGCGGATGCAAAACATTCGCTAATAGTCTAGTTCGTGAAAAAGAAGGAACCCAAACCAACAACAAATTATCGTAAATTGCACACACACGCAGTTCGGCAATAGAATATCGGGGAAAAATGGTGTTCGTGAAATTTCAATACTTCTGCATCGTTTTCTTTCTGCTGGTGCGCTTCCTGAACGGTGCCACGATGGATCTGTACAAAAATTCGCGCCTCGGCAATCGGATCGTACAGACGCGGTACGGTCGGTTGCAGGGACTGGTGCTGCCATTGGACGGTTACAAATTTCTCAAACCCATCGAAGCGTTCCTTGGTGTCCCGTACGCCACCCCGCCAACTAAAATGAACAGGTAGGTGAATGACTCAATTATGTTAACGTAAACAAGTTCATATACGGGTATTTTCAATGAATAAATGAAGCAATTTAACGGAAGGTACAAAAGACCAGGCGCCTCCATCTGTTTTGCGTCCCTGTGAAAGATACGCGAAACTGTCGACATGAATTACTATCATGGTAGTTTCAAAAACAAAAAAATATTCAGATTCAATTGGTTATACGTTCAAGTCCTAAAACTGTATATCCAACAGAGAAATGGAGCAATTCGAATAATAACTCATTTCAACGTTATAAAAGACCAGGCGTCTCCATTTCTTATACTCCTATTGCTCGTCAAATGGTTCCGTTTTATTCGCTTTAGTTTCTATCATATTTAATCACGTAACAAAGATTAAAGCATTATTTTTTTATGAAAATATAGTTTAATAGGACTTTTGAAGAAAAAAAAAATTGCTTTCTCTATACTCTTCTCATGCTACTACATACGCCATAAAGACACAACACAAAACCTGTAGCAAGTTCAACAGAAAAAATAGAGTAAAACATGCGTGAAAATTCTGAAATTACTTTAATCAAATAAAACTTCGCCCTGCTGGAGCGAAATCTTCTACTGTGCATCGTAAACATTTCGCTCTGTTTTCGCGCGTCCTTTGTCCAACTGTGCCCGTTGAGCGTGTGTGTGTTGGCAATCTTTCATGACACTGACACTTTTATTTTCGAAAATGTTATTAAATTTAACTAAGCCTCTTTTGCCACCCGAACTTTTTTTTAACACCCGAAAGAAAAAATAACCCCGTATTTTCATTTTGACATAGATTGAAAAGGGTTGCGTTACAACAGCGTGAAGACTTTTTTGGACACCGTTTTTTTTTATTTTTCTGTTTTTGTTTGTTCCTTCTGAACTGCGTGCCTCACTATACATCCCATCAAGCATTTCACGCCGTTGGAAGAATGCTATTGTTAAAGGGGCTTGGTTTTATTTTTTTGCGGCTCAGATCCCGAACAAAAAGTGATAAATGATGTAATTTATCAATTAACACCATTCACAGTTTCTTTTGACTGCCTCAAGTGCGGAGCACTCGGTACAAAACAAAATGGAGTGCAATTGACCGCGACATGAAAAAATGAAAGTTGAGCCAAAACATGGTTTGGCCCATTTTTATGCAAAGCCGAAAGGCTGACATGATGGTATGTCGAATTGGGAAACATCTAATAGCAGCAGCAGTTTTAATTAAAAGTTGGTGGAATTCGTTACATAAATTATCCATTTTATTTCAATTTTCAACCATTTTGAGGGCTGTCACTGTGCTCTTCGATTCGATGCACTCATGGTGTGCAGTTTGTTAATTTACTTTCTTACCAAGAATTTAGTTTGATTGGCAGTGTATAGAGTGACTGAAGTGATGCTCGGAAAGTTGAACAAATAATAACACACTGAACGCCACTCGATGGAATATCAGTTGAATGGAAGATTAAACATATGACAATTCTGCGAATCATTCCTTACATGACAGCGTCAAACTGAGCACAGCCGAGCTGAATACGCACAACACTTCGCTGTGAAATTCTCAAGAATTTACAAAGATAAAAAGCAGCACTCAAATTTTAGGTTAACCTTACCTTCATCCCTTTAGTGCATGGTAAAGATAAACACAAACTGGGCAAAAATGTTGTCAAACGTTCGTTAATATTTGTACATTCCAACAGCAAAAGAGTTCTTGTATAACATTCTCCTGAATTTAAACATTTGAATAGAAAATTATCTTCATGCAGCAGGTGTGAAACAAGATGTCATCTTTGCTACATTACACGACACACTAGAGCGACACACACGAACAGCAAGTTCTAGGAAAAGTTACAAAGCCCGCACGTCGTTGCTCACCAAAGTTAACGTTCTGCAGTTGTCGAGAATGTGGGAACAAATATAATATTTTACAAAAGTTTAATCCAATCAATGCAGTACTTGCAGCTAATGTTTCCGACCGAAACTATAATCATATACCACTGGCCAAGTGAATCTGTGCGGTGCAGCTTGTTTGAGCACCATTTGTGGGAATCCCCAAACACAGGAACTTTTCCATTGTCAACCCGGAAAACGGCACACGTCCCACAACGGGGTACGGGTGATGTCCTCGTACACAGCACACGCACACGAGCTACACTACTACTGGTTGACATGTGGAAAGTCAAGACTTTTCTCACGCTAAAACCCCGGAAGAAAATCTATTTATAAACTTTATGCGATGGGGACAGCACATCAGTTACATGGAGGAAAGAAAAATATATCTACGTCGTTCGTGTAGTTGTTGTGTGGCTGGGTACGTACCGGAATTCTGTGATGCTCAAACTTTTAAACACCGATGGGTAGTGTGGCAAATGTCAGAGTCGGATTGCAGCCTTAGTGAGAGGAAATTGAAAAGTTGATGATATGTTTTAAATTACGATTGGAAGCCGTCTGATATGTGACCCTTTGGATGATGTTTCTTACAACTTCTTTACAAACAAATTACATTCTAATTTTTATTCATATTTACATGGTTTATTATGCCCTGACTAAAGTACAGCCTGCGATCAATATTATTCCACAAAAAACATTCGCTGAACCTCCATCAATGTTAGGTCACCTAACCAAAAGCCAAAACCACAACCAGAGAAATCGATAAAATACCACATAAAGTAGTTTGATTGACGATTTAGTGCCCAAAAAAAAAGGGGGAAAAAGCATAGTAAAACAAAAACGACGACCAGCACTAAAATTGGCAAACGTTCGGTGAGGGCATGAAAGCATGAAATAAAAATATGCCATGTAAGGCACATGGCACAGAACTGCAAACCGACAACATCACCGATTTGCATTCGCGTTTTTCACGCACATGAACTCGGGCTCCCCCTCGCGCACTCACGCTCATCTTCATCCTCAGACCCCCTATCCCCGACCGGATGATGGTGCGACTAATGCGAATCAATCGTAGCATTCGTACCAGCATTGATAAAGCTAATGGAGCACGTTTCTTTTATTTGTCAAACGCACGAACATGGCATCGACATTTTGCGCCTACATGGGCCCATATTTCGGGCCCCCTTTCCTATGAATGTGAAAACACTTTGTATCGGTCACGTTCACTCACCTTTGCATGCATAAAATCAGCGCACGGCTGGTGTGTTTTTGTTTTTTCAAACACGACAGTTTTGCGTGTATCTGTGTGTGAGTGTGTCTATGTGTTTTTGCACGCACTACGAGGGCACTTTCAATTTAATGCTTGACAAAATGTCACTTTCTAAATTTGCTGATTGGCACTTATTATTTGGGCTCGTGACACGATGTTTTTTTATGTTTGGAAGTCTGCCGGTAAAAATGGAATAGAATGAAACAACAATCTGTAAATTTATTAATCTTTTTATGTAAATAAGTGACCAAAGCGCAATTAGAAGAAAAGCCTTGGTGCGATAATCTGTTTTTATCTGCCTATAGTACACGTCCAACATATCCTATCCAGATGGTAGAAGTCTACATCGCACGAAATCTGATAAACAAACAAGTGTGCACGTGGCCACTGCAAGAATGCGGAAAGGAAAGTTTTAAAACTTAAGCATTGCTCGCACTGCCCATAAACAGTTTGTTGTTATCACAGTTTTGCTAACAAAAAAATCGTTCCGGGGTTCGTTATGCATCGCAGACCATCCGAGCGGACCGTTAGAGCGGGACCATTTTCCGTACGCAGATGCTTTTCGCTCCAAAACAACCTGGCCACTGCAGGGCTCAAATTATTTCCAATGTTTCCCAAAACGGTGACTGGACTGGCGTGGGTCATACTCGTAGCAGGCACACAATTTAACGGGCACACGCTATTGCCACACGGTCGTTTCGTGGAAAATCAGGCGCCTTGCTTTTGCCCGTAATGGTGTGCTTGGGACCTTTTCTCTTGTTATTCAATTCTGCACGGTTCACTTGGTTTGGTTTGTTGCTGTTGTTGCGTTTGCTGCTTTCAATACGAAGCAAATAAATGAAACACAATTTTTTTTCCTTCCCGTGCTTCATTCTCCATTCGAAGCATGTAACAAAAATAGCTAACATACTATCGCTATTATCGTGCTGCTGTAGACACTTCCGACAATTGTAGGGGCTACACGGGCAGGAGCCGGTCTTTTTCCAGCAAAGTACGTATACGGCATGAGCAATAAAAATATGAGGCCGATGCTTTTGCTTGGCGAAATTTGTTCCGCAACATTGCTAGACAAGTCGGGAGCGGTGCAATTTTTATCAATTTTCTTGGTGAATGATACCGAACTTTGAAACGCCAAGTCTAAGCTGTGGAGGCACCTTCATTTGAATTGAATTAAGCAATTTCGTTTGCAGTCCATTTTGCGCTTTTCTTATCAAATCGTAAGGAATGCAAAGAAACTAAACTCTTCTTATTGAAGTTAACTGTAGCCCTTGACTGGTTTGCATCTAATTCCATTGAACCTCCAAGCCGATAAAATGCTACATAAATAGATACTTTCGGGAAAGGGCTTGTGGATTTCGTGTTGTCTTATACCTACAGTTTTATCGCTGAACGTGACTGGTTGCCTTGTCCGAGCGCTTACATGTAAAGATCGCACCTTTTCTAATGAAAATGAAATCCAACCAAAATCAACTGTATCACGTTTGCGCAGTATTAGCTTTGAAAATTGCGCCCGAGCTGCTAGGGGGTGCTCCATAATATTGATTATACACAGAAATCTGGATCAGACAAAAACAAGCCATCCCGATGAATGGTGCAAGAGCACAACAAACCAAAGACAGTGTGCCAAACGGCCAAACAGTTCCAGGCAAGTGCTTCGTTCTAAGTCGCGGTCAAACCTCAGAGCCATTCGAACCGCCGCCTATTTCATCGACCGTGAAGCACCCATAATAGCGATGGCGCCAATGGCTATCGGCAATCACACAAACGAAAGTGGCTAGAGTAAGCCCTAAGTTTTACCAAACACACACACACACACACACACACAAACATCAGCATCGAGATGGGCAACATTCTGAGCCAAACAAAGGAAACGGAAAAGCACGAGAAAGCTAAAGGCTTTTAGCTGAAAAGCTCGCCGAGCCAATGGCTTACTGCGTGAAAAACTGCGGGACCACAGTAATGGTAAACATGGCAGGCGCACGGTGGTATTTCGACGCGACGGAAAAGCATTTAGCCCAGTAATGGTGCCCAACCAGCATCGTGTTCCACTTCGACGCAAATTGTACCGGGTTCTGTCAGTTGCTGGCTGATGGCAGTATTGTTGGCCTTTGTTGGTTTCATTGAAGTAATTTTTCATTTCGTTCGACGGTCGTGTAATTTCTTCCATCAATAACTGCACACAGCACTAGTGCGCGAACAAGAAGATGGGCATGGCAGACTTCACAAGGTCAGCAGCAGTTGGTGCTGTGCTCGTTGTGACAAATGGAAGTATTGGACCATTAATTTCATGGAACGGAAAACAAGGTTGGTCTTGGTGAAGAATCTCATGGATGAACGGTTAGCTGTTTTTTTTTTTTTTTTTGTTGTTGTGTAGTAGTGATGGGCGTTTGGTTAGACAAAATAAAAAGCATTGAGCTACAGAAGACGAAACTAAATGGAGGCGCATGGTCTTTTGTAACAGTATGATAAAACGCATATTTTTACGCATCGTGTAAAACATGCAAGCTATTTGTAGAGTTCTCCGGATAATTTCTGAAACTTTAACATCCAAACTCTTTATGACCTACGATCCGACATTTGTTCCGAATACGAGCTTCCTAGCTGATCTCATGGTTCACCTATTTTAATACGAAAGCGTCCTAAGATAACAGCCCCCTGTAAGCCCAAATCACCTATGCCATCACACGTAACTTAGCTCATTGTTGACACAAGAATCTCATAACAGCGATGAGCCTTTAGAGTAATTGTTTCGAAGTGAGTAGATATATTTCCTTTTGTCTATCAAAACAGTCCTTATCACGTAAACTGCTGTTTTTAATAATTATTTTATATTTCTTTATTTATATTTCTAGTAAGACGGCTTGCCGCCATATTGACCGCACGTGAACATTAATTCAAAAATAAACACAATTTTGCCCTTTTTTGTACCATATGGTAGCAGCATGTGAAAGATACTGTTTTAATTTATATTTATGTAATAAAAATGCCCATATTGAAACCCATCAAACGTAACAAAACTAACGTGAAAAACTTTAGCTCAACAACCAACTAAAACTTTAAATTTTTAAGCAGATATTATCCTATATTTGTTAAGATCATGCAAAAAATCGATGTGCTAACAGCATTTTTAACAACATTCCTTTCAATTCTCCATTTGCACATTTTTTTAAAGCTTTAACAACATTTATATTTATATCTCTCGCTTTTTCGTCTGTTATTGACTGACTAGTAACATATTTTTTCCTTTACAAAATCATAGACAGTGCCCATCCATTATTAAAATATGCACGATCAAACATCGCTCGGCAAATAAAGTTCTCTAACTCAATTGTTTTGCCTCTTTTTCGCTTCCCGCCCAATTCACTTCACCAGGCAGGTGAAACTCAAACAGGCGCACGATTGTAAAAGGCAAAAACTGCACCAAGGGAAAAAATGGCGGCAAAAATGCACAGAAAACCGGGCGCCAGGGCTTGGTAAACTTTCTGCCAATCTGCAGCGAACCTACGTGACGAGCGCTGCCAGTAATCGAAAACTTGACGCATCGAAAGTTTGTCCGTTGTGAGTCGCAGCCCTGATCCGTCAATTCCATCCGAGTCGGCTGCAATCGATTTAGACCAGTTTTCAGTGAACCGGCAAGAGTTGAACGTAGCAGAACAAATTTTTCCCAACGAAGTTAGGTTTGACTCCGTCTTGTTGAGGCCGGTTTGAAGATTTTTTTTGCGTTTGTCTTGACGCAAAACTCTCAAAACTTTTCGGCTTAGACCAGTTTATAAATGTTTGTTCTTTTTGACGGCTTTTGTTGCCATTGTGAAGCGTACCTAGACAAAAGGAGTTTTGTCAAGACACAACACACTGGGGAAATTATAGGCATGCTTGCTGGCCGTGCTCGATGCGTTTAGTTTCTCCATTCGGTCTTGCAGTTAATTGTATCTTCTTGTGCGTTTTTTGCTTGAAAAGCTTACTAGTGATATTGCAATAAATTATTCAAAGATGCGCTGAATGACACCTACCGAAGTCCTGTACAATCTTTACTGCCAGCCTTTTAATTGGGAAGAAATAGCCGTACTTTGATTTGCTCAGGGCGATAATGAAAACACAAATACCTACAGTTAAAGTTCTTCAAAAGCCGGCCAGGAAAACAACTTTTCAACTTTGGTGAGCACAACCAGTAAACAAACTCAAAACTCAAGTTCTCGATAGAGTTTGTTTAAGGTTATTTGTACTTTATTTACCATTTAGTAAACTTCTCTTGAACTCAAAATTACTTTCTTGAAAATAGAATCAAGCAGTAGCATTAAACAAAGGATTCATTACGAAACACTGCAAAACATGCTAGAATTTGATCAGCCTGTTCGAAGCAACTTGAACTTCAACTACGTCTGGATGCATTGTAGCACTTAAACTCCCAGAACTAGGGCACATTGTAAGTAGACCATCAAATGGCAAGCATAAGCCACTGACAATAGAACGAAGAAGAGCGTCTTTTTACGCCTAACAGATTTCCAACCGTACCGAAACAGAGGTATTAATTATGGCTTCATTTACATTAGCATCTTAAAATAATTCCTGAGCAAGATAGCCCCGCATGCTAATCACTCTCCCGATGGAGGCACATTGATCCATTTTATCAATTCACCTCCTTATCGCTCGCTCGACCCTCGCAACGGTCCTGCATTGCCCCGAGGAAAGATTAAACAAAACAGCAACTATTGTAAGCATGAGTACGTTCCGGGGTCCACCGTCAACCGTCCACCCTCCAACACCTTCGAACGCTGCCCCAGAACCGACACTGTCTCGCAGTGGTTCAAAACATAATTAACGTCATGTTTGCACATAAATTAGGACTACTGTGAGCGTGTTTGTAAACATGGGACATAGCTCGCACAATCATCCACCCCTTTGCCGAAGCTCGGTCCCCTCTTCCGGCTTTCGGAACCAATTTCGGACCCGGGACAGTTGTTGGGGAAGGAGCACGCTGGACTGTAAAATAAATTACCATCGGAATCGAACTTCTCAGCATTGTCGATAAATCTCGAAGCGTACCAGCAGGGACTTTGTGCTGCGAGACACAACACACTAACGTGTCCTGTTTGAAGCATACGCACACACACACACACACACACACCCGCAAAACCCATAACCACTGTGGCAAGCGTAAGCCACCGACCGAGAATGTGAGCACGAGTCGAGTAACGAGCGAACGCCCAAATGATTTCATTCGGAGATACTGTAGAATTAGCAATTATACAGTCAATCCTCGGCTCTTGCCTCGGAGGTTCCGAAATTCGAATCAGACCGAGATTCCGCACCAACACACCACGCCCAAACTACCCACCACACCGACCCAATGCTAACTTCTAATGTTTGCTACCTCAATATAATGGCATCGGTATGTAAATGCTCTCGCGCTTGCGTTCGACTACTATGTCGCTGCGAAAGCTTCACAGTAGTTCTTCCAGCGTTTGCCGAGGCGCTCACTCCACGCAAAAAGTGGCCA
The DNA here is from genome assembly GCF_013141755.1 of Anopheles stephensi. NCBI lineage: Eukaryota > Metazoa > Arthropoda > Insecta > Diptera > Culicidae > Anopheles > Anopheles stephensi. The sequence continues at coordinate 78,836,794 of NC_050202.1, read as the reverse complement.
ACCCACAGTTTGCGGGTAGGATATGTCGAAAATTATCGCCCCTGTTAAGCTGTGTGACACGCAATCTCGTCGTCGTGAACCCGGCTCGAGATCGAGAAAAGGTCGGTGTCGTTTTCGATTTATCGGGGGGAGAGGGACGGTTAGACACACACATATACCGCATCACAAATGTACGATTGCTTCGTGATAGCATCTTTCGCAGCCTAGCACCATGCTGCTGGTACAGTTTTTGGGGGGGCCGTGGCCCATTTTCACGTATTAGGCCAAACGGTCGGCCCGGGGATTATTGCCGCCCGGCTGCTGTACGCTGGATGCACGCACAATGGGTGAGCGTTAATTTTGAGGAAATAAATTAAAGTTTCATAATCGTACCCACGCAACCGGGGTTCAGGGAAGTTCGGTTGGTCGTGAAATGTAATTGCACACATTCCGAGTTGTTTATGGTTACGTGGGGGGGTGTGTGTAGTGATGAAAATTTACCACATAGTAACGTCTGCACAGTGACCGGAAATTGTTTCTCAAAATATTGAGTCTTTTTCTTGGAAGCAGTACGGACGAAAAACATTGTTGGATTTTGTTTACCTTCACCATACTACACACACTCTCATCACCAAAAACCCTTTACGACAAGGATTTGCTCTTTTCATGAGTTACCCCCAAAATCACTCACGTGCTGCACATCATCTACACACACCAAGCGTGTGCACTGAATCAGGATCAGGGGAGTATTGATCCATGCCGGTGTGAAAGTATTCGTAAGCTTTAGCCCAGCTTTCTACCATCCAAATCAAACTCAAAAACCCGTTTTATCCAGCTTTTGGGGAAAAGTTTGCTCACACAAAAAAGCTGCTGGATTAAGCACCACTCAGAGAGGAAGTTGCGTCTGCCTCTGGTGCCGATTTTTTTTTTTTTGCATCCTTGATCCCTTTTACAGCTACACGTGAAGTCAAGCCCGTGAACCCGTTGTACGGGTGGCGAGCTAATCCTTGGTCTTATCGATTTTGAACATCCACCCGTCCACATTTACATTTGCAACCCAAAGCCAGAGATGCATGCAGCAGCTTTTCTTACCCCGAGTAACAAAAAAAAACCCACGCTCACCGTCCACCCATCGGACTCATTTCAATTAGCAAGCGAGCGGGTGGCAGCAAAGAAAAAAAGCAACACCATCTGGAATGGGATGCTTTTTCCAAAGTAAACCTCATTTTCTGAAGGTACACCGCTTACCTGGGAACCGGTAGTGGTAGAGTTTAACTCGTCAGCAACTTCGTGTGCGAGAGGGGACAAAAAAGGCGCTCCCGGAAACGAATAGGGGGTATTTTGGCCGCTTTCTGTAAATATCATATCTTTGGATTAGGCTGCCTCATAAGCCGTTTCCCGTATCTGTAGGAAAAACCGCTAGCTCGTAATGTCCACTCATCTAGCCACGTGGTGGGGCTAGTGGTTTGAGTGGGTAGTTTTTCACAGCGATTAATAACAACGTCAGCGAAGCGAACGCGTTGAACCGTCCCTTCACACACCGGTCGAAGTAGCGGGGAACAACAGAGATTAAGCATAATTTTCACCACCACCTAGTGCAAAAAAAAAAAAACACACCCCGAAATGAGGCCACCGTGTTCCAGTAGACAAAAGTGTAGGCCACTCTTTTCTCACCTAAATTTGTTCCGCCTCGTAATCATCGTTCGGCGGTGGGTTCGCGTCTAGGTATGGTAGGCCCGTCCCGGAACTCATCTAAAAATATTATACCCAGGTGCAACATTTACCATGATGTATGAGCTTTTTGCCTCCCCGTGTGTGTGTGTGTGTGAATATGTGCTTAAGTGTGCGGTGTCTGTTACAGTTGTTTTCACCGCCATAACCGAGCGTAAAAGATCAAATATATTTTCACCACCGTTGGCGCTCACCTTTTCCACGGTGGTCGTGTACCGTACCAGGAAGCGTAATCATTTGTTTCTACTTTCCATCCCTATCATCGTCGGTGGCCTGCGTCCCGTCGGGAAGCTGTTTTAGTCCGTTCTCACAAAACACACAACCATACTCACACACATACACACACACCCGTGGTGTTCTTTCGTTTCAAATTTTGTTTTAAACTTTAGCACAAACAACCCTTGTAATACCTAGCTAACCAGCTGCGTATTTCATTACGCTCATAGTTCCACGGAAGAACATGCTTTGAGGCTGGCATGCTAGCCAAACGGTGCGCTTAACATTTGCCTAGTTTTTGGCTAGTTGACTCCTTCCTGTGCCCGGAACGTGCCCGTGTGTGCGTGGAGCAGGTGGCCGACCGGAGGAGCTGATGTTTGGGTGAAAATTGGGTAACAAACAACGATGCTCTTCCGGTATCACTATAATGATTAGCTTCATCAGCAGCAGGTGTGCGAGATGTGAAATTATCCTCACGGAACTCACGGACACGAGTCTACAAATTGCACTAATCAGATGAGCATTGTATGGTGATGCGATATTCATCCGAGCTGCGTGGTGGAAGTCGCAACTTTTTTCATAAAATAAACCTAAAATGTGGTCCATTAGCGTATCACAAGGACACACTTCATTTTGTCAATATCCCCATCGATTCATTACATCAATCCTTCAGCGTGATCAGTGTTGATCGATCCCCCCCCCCCCACCCCTCCAACAAAGAGCTCCCTTCGCTATAGTTTGCCGAAAGCTTGCTGTAAACCTCATTAAGCTACACTTCCCGTACCACATCTGTGGGCGGCTTATCAAAGATTCATCGGAACACTGACGCTTCATCGAACCGCTGCGACGGTAGAACGATTTGGTGATTTTCATTCACCAATCATCATTATTTTACCTACCATCTACCAGCTCTCCGAAACCTCATCAAACCCGGTGCGGCAGTGGCGTCAGGCGTAAGTGTAGATCAAACCACGGCCACAGTGCGCGGTTCCCGAGCCTTCCGATTCGCCCGCCGTGTAATGTGTCCCCGCAATGTAAAACGGTCGCACATGCCGACCGTGTGCGTGTAATCTGGGCCCGAATACGAGTGGCACCATCGTCAAGGTATGCCCCGGAAGAGTGGGTGCGCTCACATTACCTCCGCAGCGTGATACATACACCCTTTTGCGTTCGCTTTGATGCTATCAGCTGAATGCTGTGTGCTGTCGAACTTGGTGGCACTCCAGTTGCGGTGATAGGTGTGGAGGGGAAGAAAAAACCACCCTCCACGCGCGGCTCAAGTTGCATTGTGCGTTGGTATTCCGTTGGCTTAACGAAGGAGAAGATAGCCCGTTAGATGTAAGCCAGGATGACACTTCTGACACGCCCGGCAAGCCACGGAAGAATACGGTAGCGAAGCACCAAAACCGGGGGGTTCATTACGACATCCCAATGGTACAACGAATGAGCAGCGTTTTCACGCTTTTCTGCTTACACATAATATTTGCTGCAACATAACCCTGACGAGGAATAAATTAGATGCGACTTCTGGTGGCTTCTCGTCTGGATGGCGTGTCATGTGATGTACTCCGATTGCCTAACGCTGGCTTACCTAGCCAAAAAGAAATATCTGTCCGTCAGTCGTTTGCGTTACATCACACCAAATATGGAGTATTTTATTAGTTTCACAAAGCACATCTTCATCTTTCGTCCACACAACCGAAGCTTTCGTAACACGTCTACTTCGGACAAGCAAAGAGGACAGATAGGATGTACCCCACAACCGGACTACAAATTCGAATAGCATTAAAAATCGTTCAAGTGCAGTTTTTTCCCGTTTCTGTGAATGGGAATTGCAATGAATTCGTGGTATCAAAACTGTTATCATTGCACAACTGTCCCGCGCATTTCGCGTTCTACCATCGGGAAAAGCCGGCACTGCCTTGCGTGCGATGAATCGGGTACGATAGCATTTAGCACAATTGAATGGGAATTCTCTTGGTGGTTCCGTGATTCCCCAAAAACCGTACAGCCTACAGCCAGTTCAATGACGGTATGATCTGTGAACGGAATGCAAAATCAGACACATGATACTGCGGCACCGTCGTCCACCAAACGGTCCAATTGTGCTCACCACTCTCTGGACGCACACAAATTTAACCGGGCCGATGCTTTAGGCAAGCCATACGCAACGCACCAACGACTGGTCGATGTCAGGCCAGATTCATTGGTTTTCGCGCCAGAACCACCAGAGAGCCATCAAACGTTGTGGTTCCATAATTGATCCGCACTTTCTCTCTCTATTCCACCCCAAATCCCAGCGATTCGGTTTTCAACAGTTTGCGCTAGCGTGATTACGCTAGCAGGCGGCGCGTACGTGCGAGTTTTTCTTTAGTTTGGGTTTTCCCGTACCTTCGCAACAGTGCTTTTGTTTACGTCCACCCGTCCCGCCGAGCGGGACGAAGAATCTTGCTGTGACGCGGCCCCAAGTGCCCGTAAGGTCAACGACGATTTATTTTCCTTCGGACACACTCGGGCACACTCGGTCCCAATTTCCCTGATCTAATCGGCAGAACGGAACGGACGGAGGCTAAAAAAGGGGCACACTGGTTGCCCAAGAAGGGGCAGATGATGATAAAGAAAAACATACCACCTTTGCTGGCCGCCGAGTGTGCCGGTGAGTACGTGCCGGACACAATCACGTCCAGAGCGCGTCTTGACGAAATAGGTCTCGAAAGCATTGCAGTAGTGCGTTCTGGAGCGACGGGTAGCCAAGGGGGTTTGTGGTTCACACGTTATGAAAACGTAAATAGGATCCAAACCTACCCATTCAGCCCTGGTCGCATACTGAACAAATCAAATGGAGAAAGAGAGCGCAGGGCGCAACCTACAAAAGCTGGCCATTAAAATTTCTTCACGTTTGGAATAAATTTTCATTAGGGCACACTTGCACACAACCGCCGTAGTCACGTCTCCCACGTAGGTGTGTTGTATTAAAGAAAGTGAGAAGCGTTCCTACCTAGCTTTGCGAAACGTTTAAAGTGCTGGAAGCTGGGGTGTATTTGTTTTCAAAATAAATCACCCCCGATGTTTTCGTATCCTCTGCCCTCTCACACATCCAATCACACTCAATCATGTGCAGGGCTGAATGAAACACTGTCAACGGTAATTTCTCGTGCTGAATTTAAATACATTTCTCTCTCTCGACTGTCATGTTCCATTCAGATGAATACCTGCCGTGTACACAGACTGTAAGCTATCGCTATGGAGTAGCACGCCACCGTCTTGTGAGGTGGAAAGTATGCTCAATAGATTATTCCACTTAGCTCGTTTGCAATGACATGTAACATCCACCAAGGCAATGCTCGAGCACTCGGGAGCGACAGAGCTCTATTTTACACAGTTCATCGTGCAGCGTCTGAGCATTCGAGTAACGTGGAAAATTATCATAAAAAAGCGTGCGTGTGTGTGCTCAAAAGCCAGGCCAGCGTTCAGCATCTTTTAAAATTTTGCATTTCATCGTAACGAGTATGAGTGTGCAGGCACAGTTTGGTCCGCGCTCCAATTCATGCAAGGTTAGCTGCCATCCATTCGCTGCCATCCATCCACCTATAGGACCGATCTTTTGTGACCTCGTTTCCTTTCTGACGCGCTTCCCTGTTGCTGAAAGCTTGGTTGGATATTCATAAGTATACGAATTCCACCGGCCCTCGCTCTATGTCCCCTTTCTCGTATTTTGTTCCTTCAGATCCCCATAGCTTCTTTTTTCCCACATATTTCCCTCCTTATATGGGGCAAACTTTAGCCCACAAGAAGAAAAAAAAACCTCCCCGAACCCTGAATGCGTGTTCCATCCACCATTGGCACGGAATGCTTTTGCGTTGCGTTGCGGGCATCTATGCACCGCAAACTTTTCATTCATTTGGACGAACGCTTTTGTTCGTCATTTTTGCCCCTGCACTCGGTTCCACAGCGGTATAGAAAGAAAGCTGAAGCAAAAAACCAAAACACGAAATGCCAGCTGCACCAAAATGCAGCTCGCCCACCAGCTGCTAGTTTATGCTTGCGGTGCGTCCAACCGACCGACCGGAGGTGTGTTGTCTTTTGTTTTTCCCATCCCGCATCCCGCTGCAGCGTGGAAATGCCGCTTGCACGGGAGTACTTTTGCGCGGTAGCGTTATTTTGTCACCGGGTATTATTTTCCTCTTACGAAAAAAAATACCAAGGCCAACACCTTACCAGTGGCCAACGGGGAAAAGGGAGGGAAAAAATGTTGCTGCCTCTTGTGTGAGTGTGTGGTGGATTAATTAGTGAAAGGAGATGAGTCGTTGTTTTTGAAACACACAAAAAAAGGGAAAACAGTGCTTTGCCGCTAAATAGTAGACATTTCTCATTACTACAAGCCCATCGCATTCAGCCCGGCACAATAGGATAACCTCTTTACGCTCACCAAACTGTTACGTACAGCTTCGTCAAATGAAGTGGAATTTTTCGACCAAATGGAACGTACAATTTTCTGTACACGATTTATTTGCAGCAAAACGGCATTTTATCCTATTTTTGTTACATGATTGTTTCGCGGGAGCTCAAAGCTATTTACAACAGCCCTAATACCTATATTTAGCATTTACAATATCCAAGTATTTCTGTTGTTTTTCCTGTTATCGTTTAGAACACGGGTCAGTGGGAGTGCTCTTTGTATTCGCAGATAATTTCAAAAATAACGTCTATGAAATTCACAAACCTGGTGCCAACTTCTAAGCAAACTCAAACCTTATTAATATCATCATTAAAAGTAGAAGTTCATTGCCAAATTTATTTATGTAAACTTAGTTGAAAAATTTACACAATCAATTTTGACATTCTTCCTTGGCACTACTACAACCTCAAGAGGTCTCGGCCTGCCATTTCTGGCTTTCTGTGACTTAATTTTACCCGTAGTAAAGTAGTCAGCCTTACCTACGCGGAGGTGGTCTGGATGGGATTTGAACCCTGGCCCTGCCGTGTGAAGACCGGCGCCGGTATTCCCTCGGCCACCGGATCGCCCCAATTTTTGCATTAGTCTGACCGTAATATTAAATAAATAAATAATAAATTAATAAAAAATTGCATTAAAAATTATGAGCTTATTTTAAGAGCGAATCCAATAATATCACATACGCAGCATTCTACAAACATTTTGATACCCGTTCCCAAGTGGCCTTACGGCAATTAGCTGAGATCTTGGCCATTAAAACAAAAGCTCTTGAGTTTGTTTTTGAAAAAAATAGAATTAATGCTTTTACTTCTACTATCGGCACGGTCGAGTGGATGAGGCGATAGCGACGCCAGTCTTCACTCGGCCGGACTGGAATTCAAATCCCATCTAGACGCTGGACTCTACTACGGATAAAATCATGTGGAATCAAATGAAGAAAAAAGCCAGAAATGGCAGGCCGAGACCTCTCGTGATTGGTCTTTTACTCTTACACTTCTATCTATCTCTTACTCGCATAAATTTCTTTATGAAATAATTTATTTCCTATTTGTGCGCTCGTTATAGTCCACCTTCATGGAATTATAACATTTTATTAATTAGAAACATAATTGTAGTTCAAATAAATTGAGTTTTAACTTTCCATCCATTTGCTAGTACACAACCATTCAACATTTTGCAACCCCTAATTGGCAAGAAATGTGTCAAACACCGTCTCGAGCAAACCAACCTTATAAATTACAATTAAAACGATACCTGCATTTCCGAGACATTAACTGCGCCCCTGCACCACCCAGAGTCATACCAACGAACACCAGCATAAATAAAATGTGAACCCCTTTGGGAATGTGATGGAACAACCATGGTTATGAGGAACCGCAACCCCAAAGCATCATTGGCCATACTTGCCCGAAAAACGCCAAGCACCAAAGCCTGCCGAACGATGCATTCGGCACACAAAACGTTTATTTTATGAGCTGATGTCCCGGTTTCGTTTTGCGGTAACGGTGCGCATCCCCACCGGGGGCAACGCCAAGCATTAGCTCCCCCGGGGGGTCGAGGAAGGTGATAATAAAATGCCGCTCCTTTGCCGGAACACCGGTGCGCCTGCCGAACGTTGTGCCGTGTAATTGATGAATAAATTTACTTAATCGTTTCAACTTTTTAATTTCATTGCTGCTGCCCTTTAGTTCCTTGTTGGATGGGCGCATCGCAGCATCCCCCCGGGTGAGTGTGTGAGTTTGAGAGAAACTGCTGTTTGCCGGGTACGGAACGAAAGCACCATTCTTCTCCTGCTGGTGAATGGTTTTTCTTGTTGTCTGTTTTTTTTCTTTTTGCCTCACCCAAGCCAGCAAAGAAACTGCGACCTTCAAGGTATTTAATAACATATGACCCGCTCGTTCGAGTTGCCCGGCACGGTGAGAGTGGCGGTGGTACCTTTTTTTCTCCCATTCATGGGACGTGGACGAATGCTGCACGGTATATTTTAAGTACCAAATAAACATTACGACTATAACTGTTTCCTCTCGTTTACTTTTACGGGCCGGACCGGGCACGGGGAACCGAAACTAAACTGAATAAAACAATAACTCGCAACGCTTGACTGAACGTTATCTCAACATTTCCTTCTCACCATTGCCAGGGCAGCCGCATTTTCCCAGGATGACGGTGCGTTCTTCCTGTGGCCACAGCTTTACAGCAACGGTCGAGCAAAATAAAACTCTGCTCAACCCTTCACTGCGCCCGGCCAGGGACAATGCGGGAGCTTAAAGGAGCATCCCAGTTGGAAACAGTCTTCTCTCCAGTTGTTTTTTTTCTCGTCTTGCATACATACGTATCCTCCCCTTTTTTGTGCCCGCCCCCCTCCTCCAAAACCACTCGTTCGATGGAAGCGCTTCGACAGTGCGCAAGATTTTATGGCATGGAAAACGGTCATAACATAGGCACCCGGTTTTTTTTTTTTTCGATTTCTTCACATTCTAACCGGGCCAGTGAGCGAGCGCCGGGTCATGGCCATTTCCTTCCAATCTGTCGTCCAACGATGGTGGGGTCCTCTTTTGCTGCTGCTTTCCTTTTCGGGCAATTTCTGAAGGACTAAAAATCCATATCCTTACCGCCTTTGACGCGCAGCGCACGCTCGACCGATGTCGTTCCGAGCGGTCAATAAAAATCGGCACCCCGGTTCGCACCACGAACCCGTGAGAGAGAGAGAGAGATAAGCGCCGACAAAACAACGAAAGAAAAAAAAACACAGGCGTAATAAAATGGTCGTCAGAGAAAATTGTTTGATGGATGTTGAAGTTTCATTCGTCACCATAAAACGATAAGAAAAGACCAACCTCAATACCGCTCGGTAGGGCCAACAAAGACAGCACCGTAGCCGTGTGCTTGAGATGATGCAGTGCGCATTCGAAATTTGCTTTTTATAGCTTTAATGAGAGGTCAATGGATGGCCGAGCAGGTGTTCAATGTAGGGTAAAGTCGTAAAACTTTATACTTCCAGCCGAGAACCGAGACGAGCCAGCTTTGTATGCCGTGATTTGAAGTTGCAGCTTGCTAGGCAGCCCACTCGACTCGAGATGCCCTTTAACTGAATATTCAATGCGCATCATAAAAAGACATATCCTCTGGCAATAATCGAGAAGGGAGCATTTATTTTTCCATACGTGCATACGCACCCGCTTATCAAACATTACAAGCACATGCAACAGACGCGCAGCCCGACCGAACCTTATCTTACCTATTTGCGGAGAAAAAATCAATTTCATAGGATTAATATTTCCGTAAATTAATTACTAAACCTCTCCCCCGCCGGGAACAGCTCGTGCAAACGTGCGCTCGTGCAGTGTGGGATTGCACCGAACACTTTGTCTTCGGTGCCACTCTCGAGAGCGCACATAAAATGGCTCGCTGCGCTTGATTTGCATTTCATATCTCACAACCGGTGTGGCTCCCGAGCAGTCCCACTTCGTCGGCGCCCATTCGGTTCACACTTGCCCGTGCTCACCTTCTTTAATATTGCTTCATCAAGCTTCCCGGGCGTTCGGGTCCATTCCTCTCCGCATCGGTCGAAAGACCGCTGGAAAAACGAGCAATTCCGAAAAACCCTAACCACCACCGGCAGATGGTGGCCGGGGTTTGTGAGCCTCACCGCAGATCCTTCGTGGCAACACCTGACGAAGAATGTTTCGTTACCGGCTACTCGCAACCCTGCTGGTGCTGGCTGTTAGCCGGGAAGTTTTGTGGAATAAAATTCCAGCACGCTCGGTTTTAACGTAAAATATAACCACCGGGTCCCGGCACACACAGACACGCGCGAGGGAAGGAATTGGAAATCGTCTCGGAACCGTCTCCGGGGGTACCGTGGTTGACGGTGGGATGCCGGTCCCCACGTTTGCCATTGCAGTGCCGACCGGTTGATTGGAGCTGCCCGTCGACTGCCATTTCTCCTGATCGTCTCCACGGGAGAAGTGAGGGAGCGTGGTTGACCGGGAGAGCAGTAAAATTTTATTAGTTACCCACTAAAGCTTCGCGTGGAAATTCATTTGCCACCCACGAGGTAGCAGCACCAGCAGCAATCAGGTTGATGGTAACGGACGGCCGACGGGGGAAAAAAAAGGAAACGTGAAAACAGTAAAGACCGATACTAAGACCGCATAAAATAGAGTGTTCTATTTATCTTGGCCGCTCGGCATTATGCTGCTTTACTTTCGCCCGTACAATCGTTTGAATAATATTGAAGAATTCGCATTCGACTATTTTTGCCGCAAAGGAAAGGCAATGTTTTATGATTAAATGTTTGCTTTGTGCACTGTCGTGGGACCACGATTGCTGTTTAGTATAAAAAAGTCGAGTTTCTCCGTTTGAATGTGTGGTGAGTAATTAAAAACGCTTAATTACAGTGGAATGGTGACATTTATGGCGCACAACGTTCTTATGTGCTATTCGATTAGTGAGAGAGCTTTGAATCTAATTGCTGATTAAGGCTTGTTTAACTCACCAGCTCGGATATGCCATCTGGCCACTAATATTTGTGTATAGTTCATGTTCATTGCTCCTACAGAAAGCTCCTAACTTTTTTTTATAGAAAATCAACTAAACAAGAGCTTCCCAGTAATGCGTTTTGAATTAGGTTCTGCTCGAAATTCCACGAACTGCATTTCATTTGCCTTACCTGAGATAAGATGCAGATACTGCACAAGCAATGGTTTTAATTTTGATGATGAAACCTTACTCCACCCATCGCGAAAAGAGTCTCGAAACGAACGGTCACTCTATTCTCCTTTGCACCGTACAGACTTAAAGATACGATCGTCCCATTTTATCGCAACTCATAAAACTAGCAGACTGCATTTGCTCGGTAAAGATTTCACCCCATCCATGCTAAAGGACACCAAATTACGGGCCGAGTTACACACCAAGGTATCCTGGTCGGGGAGAAGGGGTTTTTTTAGTTCCCCCTTTGTTTGGCTCGTCCAATTTCTTCCAGCAACTCCTTGTCACAGCTCGCCACGCCACCCACCAGCACAACAAAATGCTGGACATCTTTCGCCAGTTTCCGTACCACAAACGCACTCACTCTTCTCTCTCTCTCTCGAGCGTTACGTGAAATAACTCGGACAACTAGCACTACCACCCCTTTAATACATTGCCACCGTAGTCTACTGGGTGGATAATTAACGTTAACGCAACCACAAGCTATGGCTGCGGTGGAGTAAGCGGATTAAGCGGCCAAGGTCGGTCGACTTGCCACTCGGCGCTGGGGAAAATCTGTAGCCAGAGGTTTCATCATTAAATTTTTGTTTTTCCGGAGGACTATTACAACAAGACTACAAAAGGCAGGCGGAGCTATCGGAGCAATATCTTGGTGTTTCATGGTGCGAGTTCCTCACTGGCGCTACTTGCCCGAGGTACTCATAAACGACACGGCCAAATATCCTTGCATTCAAACCAGCGGTAGCCCGAGCCCGGCTCGGCCAGACCTTCGACCGGGTAAAGTGTAATGATTCACAATCAGTATAGATAATGATAACCATAAACTTGTTTTATGGCTGCTCTACGAACCGCCTTTTTTGCTGCCTCATTGTCTGAGCCTTCCATTCCATTCAACATGTGAGCCGTTGCGTCAAACCCGTAAAATTAAACAAAATCCTTACTCGAAACACTTACTGACTGACGACACAAAATGCACGGTACCACCCCCAGATAGGAGCACCGTTGCTGAAGTTAGTTTCATAATTTGGTTTTTCTATCTGACATTTTCTAAGAAATTTCGTCCGTCCATTACCTCTTCGGCGGAGCAGTTTTTGTTTGAAACTTTCACTAATCATATTCAAGCCAGCCGGTTAACCATGCATTCAGCAAAACCCCAGCTTATCCTTGTTGCACAGGCACGTTTAGAACATGAACCACTGCACCGAAAATATCATGCTCAGCACTTACTTCAACATTTACGTCAGTCTTACGGGTCGGCTGTACGCAGCAAGCAGCCGGAAACTTCCGGCCAACATGCCTGCGAACATCAAACGGGTGTGGGTAAATTACATTTTTCTTCCTCTTTTTTTTTTTGCTTTGAGTCCTCTGGCCTGCTGCTACTCCCGCTGCTACTACCAACTAGAAAGGCTGTTGGGCCTGGTTTCCGCATGCACAAGCGGTTGGTTCAGCTTAGTGAAACTTTCTCGTTTCACTAACTGGCGAATTATTTTTCCAAACCAAAAGCGCTACACTGCCGACTGCCGACAGAGCGGGTGTTGCGTGCCGGATTTTTCGGGAGTGCGGCAATGCATGGTTTTGACACCCAACCCGAGCAGATGATGCTTACGGTGTAAGAACGCATCGGCAAATGCTCGGCAGCAACCGTAATTAGGAGCGTTCGCACCGGGCGGAAGTGTGCTGCACGGGTAAAATTAATTTCCTCATTTTTCTTGGTCAGATTCCGGGCCACATACGGTTACGACACCTTTCGCACCCGGATCGATACAACTTGCTCGTTGTATGCTGAGCTTGATGTTGAAAGCTGCCGCCCCTTTGGAGCTGTGCGAGCGCATTTCACCAGGTGTGCCACAACTTTGGACTCATGTTGGACATCCCCCACCCGCCAAAAAAGCTGCAACTATCAGTCAAAACGTACCTCGGGAAGATCTTTTCGGTGTACCGAAACGTGCACCAAATTTTGCAGAAAACAACATTGAATCTTAGCAGCACCAGAGACGACCATTGTTGCCGTCGGTTTTAATTTATGCGTCACCTTCAAACCTCCCATTCTAGCTTCCCACCTAGTTACTGCAGCTGTGCGCGTTAACACGATGACAAATGTGTTATGCTTCTGCACTCCGGTTTGCTATGCCAGTGTTGCTACCGAGCTTTTCTCTAGCACTTTGCTGACACAGGACTTGAAATTCCAACAAATATCAATCAAATGTACCGAGTGCCGAGTTCCGAAACGGAACGTATCCTTGCTGCATGCTGCACAGCCTAGCCACAAGCTCATTCCTGCACCGGGATAATTACATCCATCCCGGTGCACATTCCGATCCATTGGTAAGATTCCGTTCCTAGTGCTCGGCTATAAAATTGGTTGGAACTAATCAGAATGCTTGTGTCGAGAACACTTACGCCTGCTACAGTTCGCTTCCGTTTCGATGCGTCGGAATCACTCATTAATGGCTGCCGTACTTCACCAACAAAAGGTTCCTTGCTCAGCTGTAACGGATAAGCCTAAGCCTAAAACCTTACACCCCGGACAAACGTGTCGGTGGCGAGACCTAGTGCATCATCCATGCGGAGTGCAATCTCTATGTCAACTCTAGCATTAAATGTCACTGCATTAGCTAACCAAAAATCCACCACCGGTCCGCTTGTTTCGTATGAAACCTGGGTACAGGACAGGACTTTTACGCAGTCCATCGCAGCTGACTGTTGTCGTACGAGCCCAACTGACTGACGGATCCTTTATTTACTTGGAATGCCGGTACAAGGCGCTCGCTCGGAATGCGGTCGGTCTGTGCGTTTGGCAATGTGGTTCCCATTGTGTCACCCATAAATCATTATTTATTTGAACATTTGCTCATGTGTGCCCTTTCACACAGCTTAAGGCAGCTTTGGACCTTAGTCGCACGACGTTGCTTTTTACGAAAAGTGTAGTTAGGATTACATAATCCTTCCGGCCTACACGCCAAGCGTTCGACCCATCGCTTTTCCGGACGTGAATTCGAATCTCTTCGAAAACCTGGTTCTCTCTTATAAGCTACGATGTGGAAAAATCATGTCTCATAAACCAGTTAACGTTGGCTATCCTTTCCAATGAAACTATCTACAAGAAAAACAAACCTTCAACGAAATAAATCCTCCTCCAAAAAGCTCTGGCAACTCTTAACAGAACTCAATACAGATAAGTGAACGCTCAGAGTTAAATACAACAACTCTGCGGGCACGACGCTGCGTAGGTGCTACTGTTGCTTGAATAACAAATCGCAAAGTGTCGTCCCACGGCACGATCGGAATATGTAGAACTCACACGCGCCATGCTTGGGGGGGAATGCCATGTTTTTTTTGCATACATACGAACAAAGCAACCAAAAACTTGGCGCCTTTCCGGTAACGTGCGCCGGTAGCAATTTCACCATCAGTATCAAGTTGCCAAACGCTGTGAAAGCTTTTCCCCGCGAATGCGACGGAATATTCGACGGAAAATGAGAACACGAATTATGAGTGTGGGCAATAAAATTTGGCGATCGTGATCGGAATATGTGCCGGTTGCGTGGATATGGCGTGGTTGCAATCATAGCGCGGGCGTTCGGACCGTACGTCGGAAAAACAACTCCGGCACAGGATTCAGCTCGGAATCGTAACGCATTTTAAGTAATTGTGCTGGATTGTTGGATTATTTGGTTGTGCAGCGTTCAGGTTCATGGGAAAGGTTGCGAAATATATATATATCAGATAATTAAAACTCCTGCATAAGACAGTTTACACCCTTTCAAGTACATATGTTTTACTTTTATTATGAAAAAGATTTTTCATGAATATATTACTACTTCCACATTAAATATTACGTTGGAACTCAGAGCTCAGCAAAACGTACAAGGGCGTGTCCAAGAGCCAAGTGGATACCATTGAACTGATGCTATTTTAAAGTTCATACATTAACAACTCTTATATTCTAAAGCCCACCTCATCCCTACGTCATCCACACACACACACACACCTTATCAAAAAGGTGCATGACTTCCACTAATCTTTTCCATATTAAACCCATTCCCCAACATCGATTTCGAACCAGAAGTTTCATCAATCTTATTGCTCTCGTACCTGCGCTCGGTTCGGGATATCCGTACTCACCCTTCCGCTCCGTCCGTCCGTTGCAAACTTTATGCTCATTTAATCTTTTGCATGAATGAATGCCGTATGCCTGCCAGGTTGTGGGGCAGCCCCGAAACTTTTCCACTATATCGTTTCCTAAAATCAAAGGCTTTCGCAGTACATGGTGCAAAGGCTACGCGTAAGTCTTGTGATGAATATATCATCAAACTTATGATCCCTACTCCCCCCCGGATGCTCGGCACTACATGTGCGTACATGCCGATCGAAATTTTTGGCATAAAACTTCTTCGCTTCGTACGTGAGCGACTGGCACTGGTGAGTTACTTCGAACGTCATGGCCTTATGATGATACTTGGAATGTGTCGCTTCGTTCATCACCGTACAGTAGCTTCATGCTATTAAAGACACTTAAATTGTTCTTCAAGTAACACGTTATACCCAATTTAAATGTGTTTCAAAACTTTAGCATTTTAATTAATAAGACTTTTCACAAATTTTCCCCAACCAGGCGAAGAGTTTAGTAACAGCAAGTTAAATGTATTTCAACGTGCACGTCAGCCAAACGCAAACACAATTTTAAAACTCGTCCAAACAATGCTTTCGAATAAATATTTATCAAAAACCCCCATTCCGTTTCAAGGGGGCCCACAACCGCACAACCTTCGCCACAATCATTTTCTTTTTATCGCCCGTCCACTCCAGCGTGTCTCGAGAGCAACCTCCACCCTAATGCTATTATGTTCGGTATTGAGGGTTGAGGTTACCAGGGTTCGAGTTCTTGCAAACCCCGCCGGTCAGAAAGTTCAGCACCCCGTTCGGCAGTGCTCGATCAGGGCAGGCAATCGATTTCTTCTCGAGCTCGGAATTTTATTTCACTTCTGCCGGACCGCAGGCGGCGAACGCCTTGGCCCGAATGTGGCCACGTTCTGGGCATCGCCTCAATAGAACCATTAAACCGCAATCCGATAGAGCAATTTTAAATCGATCAACCAGAAGAAAAGGAGCTCCGACAATCCGGAGCGTTACCACCGGAGCGGAGCGTACGGGTTGATGGTTCCAAGTGAGCAGTTTTTCTTGGAAATTGAAAAAAAAGCACTGCTTCTATGAAGGACTTGAAACTCTTCAAAACATAGTTCAAAAAAAGCCTAATGCTTTTGAGCTACAAGTTTTTTAGGGACGTTTTATTTGCCTGTTTAAGCACTACGGAACTGGTAGTGCCCCAATAAATTCGAACAACGTTTATTACACTGTGCTACGATGCTCGGTGCTTTATCGAACACACATCCTGTAAGTAATATCAACGTTTGGTTTTATCTTCACTAACAATCACGGCACTAAATCTTACCGACGGTGTGTGTATCAGGATTTTATTGCAGCAAAACAGCTCGTTTGTCTTGAGTCGGAACTAGAACCATAGCCCCGGGACGCCCATCCCGAGGGTGGTTCAATCGAGGGCGGACGAGTTGTAAAGTTCCATTAATTATTGCACAACCCGGGGCACTGGATTGCTGGATCGGCGTGCCTGTTTGTCCAAGATTTGTGGAACACCGGTCGCACCGTAAAGTGTCAGCAAATCTCGACACGTGCGTCGGAAGGCAGGCAACCGATCAAACCACTCGTGTTCCTATTGCACCTGGTCTCTACTCGCTACTCTTACTCAAGCCTGGGCTCCTTTTCCTCAATCGTCCGCAATCGGACTCCTTTTGAAACAATTGTCTAGGGTAACGAGCTGGACGAATTACTCAGAAGAAACATAGGAAGCATCGAAATCAATTCGATACTATTTCCAAATTAAATTTCCTCACAGCTTTTATTGCAAAATAGCTGAAGTATTAAACTTTTTCCAACAACTTACACATATTACCGTTCAATTTGCGGAACAAATTTGCTCAAAAAGGGAACCAGCATCGAACCAAGGGATGTAATTTTCAAATTAAACCTTCTGCCGAATTGCCCCCAAAAACCACACACCATAAACCACCACCACATCCCTCGGAGCAGCTTCTCCGGCATCCGGAAAGCAATAATTTTACGATTGCTGCTCCCGAGCAATGCCAATTTGTACCACATTCTTGTACACTACGCCCAAAACCTCCACCCGAACAAAATGATTGTTATCGATGGAAAAATTTAATCATTCTCGGAAAAACGAACCATACCGAACAGGCCGGGCGGTCGGTCTGCCTTATGCCCAACAACCCTCTTTTTGCTGAAAACTGCTGACCATGGATCGCGTGTATTGTTTCTAGGCTCTTTCGTTCTCTCTCTCTCTCTCTCCTCGAGTCAAGACTTTAGAGATTTCCATTTTATTTTTTGACCCGTGTCGCCCGATCGGTGGTTCCCAAAGTTCTGTGGAACTAATTTGAATTCGTCGAGACGAGAGGAGCCCGAAAGTCGATATTCGGTCAAACGCACTGATCCAAACGCAAGGGGAAGAACCAACGCTCGGGTGGAAGCCAGCCGGAGCAGCTTAGGCTAATGAAACGTTTCTTTATTTATGCATCACGAATTTTTGCAATTCAAAGTAAGCTCTCGCCCAGCCACATTTTCACGTTTTTTGGATAAAGTTCTGGCTCACGATGTTGCCCGCTGCCGTCCCACGGCCGGTGGGAGGTTACTCGTAAAAGGTTGACCGATTTTGTGCACGGAATTAACTTCAGGACATTTAAATGAGTGAGCAGCAAAGTAAAACCACTGTTTCTTTGATTGGAACAGCATGATTTGCGGAATGCTTTAACAATCAATTGTAGTAATTTACAATTGTTTTAACCATGTTGTATTTACAAAATTTATGTACGTCACATTACACAATTCCTGCTCTTTTTTGTGAAGCAAAGAAAGGTTAGTGAAGAGTCTCGGCCGCACATTATTCACTGAGCAAATGGCTGAAAAAGACGAACACCTATTTCAACAGATGATGGACGGGTGGCACTAGCTTTCATCCAAGCGAGTGTCTAATGATGCCAAGCCAAGCACTTCCTCACCATCTAACACCTACGGCCTAGGTGCGTGTGCGTGTGTTTAAATATTGCTTCAGCTAAAACTATCACCTCTCGATCAAAGAGACACCTAGCAGGGCGTGAGGAAGCACACGAACTGTGGTGGTACGGTGTGCCTCCCGAGGGGGGTTTTGATGTATGCACTACTAGGCATTCTTCCATCAGCATCCCATCGCTCATCGCGCCTGATGAGTCCCCAAGGGCGTGAAAAGCTAATAAATACCTGTCCCGTTTTGTGGGGTTTCCCTTTCACGGGCGGCTACGAACCGAGGCCCGGTATCTTTACGCGGTGCGGTACAACAAACGAGCTTCACAATGGCGAGACTTTGATGATGATCGGGGTGTGTTTTCACATCATATTTCCTGGTCGAAAAGGGATGTATAGCACGGGGGCACATTAGTAGGGGGAAATCGAGTTCTCTAGGCGGAAACAAACTCTGTGTTTCTTGCGTGACGCTTAGTGTAAAGAAGTCATGTGTGGAAACCCCAAAGTAGCCTAACTACTTGGCCCTGAATTAGTTTTGGGACATTTAAGTATCATAAAGAATGTTGAGGTTATCATTTCAAACAGCGCATTTCCACGAAAGATGGTAAAAAATAATTTTACAACATGTTTACCATATTTATTTTGATAACAGGATTCCTGTTTTTTCCTCTGTTTCCAGCACTGTACTTTTTATCAATAGACATTATCCTCTTCTAGAACTCAATCCTTCACCTTTGTTCACGGTCTCAGTGAAGAATGTTTGTGGGAAGAACGAAGAGGAATTAATGTGCCCCTATTATTTTGCCAGTTTCACTCAAATTCCAAAAAAAACTCGCTACTATATAATGATGTATTATTCGTTTCAAATATCCGCAATCAAGTGGAAGCAATAAACAGGTGCAATAAACATAAACACGTCACCTTCTGCTCATAACTGCACCTATGCTGTTGTTATTAAATTAAACAGCTGCTGCCCTTGCCAGCCCGCCCAAAAGCTGCTCATGGCTCGCACAACTGACTCACTCACTCACCAAAGTGTCACAACAGCAAAGCTACATTGTTGCTGTTCATCAACATCCAATAAAATCACACGAAAACCAGCTAAGACCGAGGAGCGCAAGCCAACTTCTTCATTACGAAAGGAAACCGCTCCAAACAATCAACGTGCCCGGATGTACCAACCGTAACCGAGCACAGCTCGCTGTTGTCACTTGTCGCATCGACCGACCGTGTTTATGCTGATTCGTCGTACCGCGTATCTTGCGGGCGGCCAAGTTTTCAATTTAGATGCCCCGCCATCGTGTGGTGGGAGGGGGGGCAGTACCATTCTCAAGACGGAATGCCATCATCCGTGCTGCGCTGCATGGTCTGTGGCTCACAACTCTCTTGGGCGCTTGGGCTAAAACCTCAGGGAGGGAAATTCGTTTCGAAACCAAATTCCACTCTGTCTCATCCATCGGGCGACGATGTGAGGAAGTAGCGATGGGTGGGTGTGTGTGGATAGTGTTTCTCGAACGCGCAACACCAACCTCCGCCGGGTTCGCACATTTTACGACACATGAGTTAAATTACATCTTTTCGCTGTCACGCGTGCTTCGACCGAAAATTGCCCTTCTGGTCTCTGGTCGGGTTCGTACGCGCCCATATTCTGCCCCGCATGGATGCTGGTGTGCGCTATAGCCTGAGGCCCATCAAACCCGCGTGCAAGATACCATCATTGATGCCACTAGCGGAGTACGGGAACGATGAACATGAAACTATTTCCCGCCAGCATAAAGTGTTGTTCGTTCGGGCGCTGTTTGCTTAGAATTTCTAACATGAGCCATATTGTTTGCACGTGCAAAACAGTACACCAAACACGCCCGTTCGTTGAATAAGTCTTCAAAATTGCTGCAAAACTGACTCCGGCCGTACAAGCATTAATTTAATTTCCAGCACCAGTATCAAACAATGCGTTGAATAGGATAATTCGGGGAATACTATCCATGCCGTTCCGTTTCACACGGATATTGGACGTAGTGTAGGCAGTTTCTTTGATTGATATTAATTTGCACTACACAAGTAGTGCCGTTTTCCAATGATGTTCTCCTGTATTTATGAAGTCAATATAGTAGGTAACTTTCTATTTTAGATACGAGTCACATATATTATAACAATGCAGTTACTTATCAGCCACAGCATACGATAGTTGTGCTCATGAGATGTTATCTGAAACTGTTGCAATCAAAACCAGGGCAATCAGGTATGGATATTGCGACTGTCAAGTTATCTGAGTCCTGCTTGTCCTGATGTCCTACATTTAACGAGAGCCATTGTAATTCTTTTTACGTGATGGGCTACCGCAGGCTGGCCAGCATTCGCTAGAGTCAATGATTCAATAAAACGATTGCCTTTTTTGCAACCATTGGATGTTCCATATATGAACTGTTTTTACAAAACAAAAATGGAAAAACCAGATCTCGACAACAATATGAGCTCTTCATACTGATCTTGCATTCAATATTTAAAAAAAAATACTTCAGATTACTTAATAATTTAATTTGTAAATTTTATACTCATAATACTCAACTAAGGAATTAGAAAAATTAAAGCCAAACAGTTTTTCGGACATATTCAAGCTGCCAGTGAATATGGCCTTGGTGTTAAAGGTGCCTCCATCGAATTGAACAACATTTTGTTCATATTTTTTAACAAATTTCTTGTCCTTGTGCCTTCGCTGCTACGAAAGAGAATGCTTCAGTTAAGTAGATTTCAACAGGATATCTTTCAACAGCCTCCCAGTTTCTGCTCCATTTTGCTTCCTCGTCTGCTTTACATCATCATTTTACTTCTTTATTTGTTCACATTCTACCGTTTACATATATTATTACCACTTTACGTAAAAAGGCAACGGGTCCCGAAAACAACCGCCCAAGCAGCCTGTGGCAGCTTACGGCAGGATTGAGCAAAAATCGAAAATGCACAATTCAAACGTACGTAGCGCCGTGGTCCACCCTCCGTTCAGGCTTTCAACCCAGGGTGACCAGGGTGGCTGGGCTGGGGTGCTCAAGTACTTGTGCAAGCAAATCACCCAAATCCGATGGTTGGTGGAGGCTTTCGAAGCCTCTCATACAGCATAAACATATGGTGGGAAAGGATATAAAACGCTTCCCAATATGTTTTACAAACAAGATCAATCTCCCCATGGTCTCGAACCGTATGACAGGCGCGCCAAAGGCAAAAGATGAAGATAGTGAAGGACGCTCGCTCGGTTCCACGAGCTCAGTGCGCACGTACCACAGCACAAGACGTACTGGAAAAAAGAACAGAAGCCCGGTAGAAGCAGCAGCACAGAAAAAGTTTACCCCAATTTAGTGGGGTTCATATCGTAGATCCAGCAGCAGCGCCATCCACTTTGGGGCCCTTTCGGCCTTGACTTTTCGCTCGCTTCATTCTTCAGTTTTATGTTAAATATTTCTCCACTTTTGTGGCGCTTTGAACTGTGCCAACTGTGATTATCTCCGCTCGCAGCGGACCATTTTCCGTGGGCTCATTGCGTTGCCGGGGCAATCTTTTCAAGCCCGGCCGCACTGAAGGATTCACCCTAAGACCGGTGAACCGGCGAAAAAAAAAACAGATATACATAGATACACTCAACAAAAGCCCCTTTTGTTTCTCGCCGACAAAACCGAAAGCATTTAGTGCTAGAACTTACCAACTCCAATCAAAGCAGGATATTATCTCTCGCCACAAAATACCGTCCTCGAGAAAAGAAAGGAAAAAAACGAAATCTGGGCAAAATGTATATAAAACACATTGCAATTTTTTTCCCCACCTAGCTCCTGGTAAAAGTGGTAAAAGAAGAAAACAAATCTTCCCGAAAAACCTCCGTCAAAATATCATCCAAATTTGGCCAAAGTCAAGATATTTTTATTCTGCGAAACTTTACGCTCATTCTTTTAAAACTGGCCGAGATACGGGGGAAAACAAAACGAGAATCCAG
Organism: Anopheles stephensi; assembly: GCF_013141755.1. Classification (NCBI taxonomy): domain Eukaryota; kingdom Metazoa; phylum Arthropoda; class Insecta; order Diptera; family Culicidae; genus Anopheles; species Anopheles stephensi. The sequence goes on along the minus strand of NC_050202.1, from coordinate 78,814,625 downwards.
GGGGGAAAAATGGCCCGAGCCGGGGGAAACTCACTCGCACATTTACGGTCGACCCTTTATGCTCCTGCTGCCAAATCATGATCATGATAGCTTGCATAGGAGAGAGGAGAGTGAAAAAACGAGCTTTCCATCCCTAGAAACACTGAAAGCCCTGACAGTGTACCGATGCAAAGCGAAGCACATCTTTACATCAGCCAACCCCCTGGAGAAAAATAAGGCTGAAATTCGAGACGCTTTTTTTTCTCCTCTATCTCGCTCCACATCTATCCACCCCAGCGACAGCAGCAACCGAAGTATGGTGCAATTATTGCTTTCTTTGCAGAAATTCGCACATTTTTGTTTTATATTTCCCCTTTTTCGTTTCGCTTTTATTTTTATTTACCTTCAGCTCGTTTCTCAATGTTCTGCCTTTGAATCGCACAAATTCCACTACCCGGAAATTCGCACAGCTGGGGCACCCCAAAAATTATTTACTTCTCCTGCACAGCTGCCTGCCGGCGAAGGTTTGGCGAAAGTTTGCATTTATTTACGAGCTGGGCGTAGCGTGCGCTTTACGCGCTTGCCCCTGTTGCCCATCACCGGGCAGCGGTTATTGTCTTACGTTAATCCTTTCGACAAACGTCTCAACACGGTGCGGGCGTCACCTTGCGGTTCCGGGAACATACGTATATGTATACAGCCGTTGCGACCGGATAAGTTTTGGACTCGAAAAAGGACGCACCAAAGCCCACGAATCTGATCGAATCCGAAACGGGTCGTAAACTATCCTGCTCCCCAACGGCCCAACACCCGAATGTCTCTTTCATATGTATATTTTCCATCTAACAGATTGTTTTTTTTTTGTCCCCCGGAAAGCCAGAGCGCCAGGCAGCGGCAGGCAATGACAATCCCGAACCGGATCTCTTGGGGGTGTTGGGATCATCAATTTCGGTCTCCGAAGTGTGGCTGAAATTAGAGATTTGGGTTTTTCTCCTAGTTTATTGCACCTCCGTCTCGTCTGTCGCGGTGAAGCAGGAACTCTCGGGATAGCTGACACTAACAAGCAGCGCGCCTTTGAACCGGGAAGCATTCGCCGAATTGGCAGGACACGAAATCGCTCTCTTCGTTGCTTCCGGTTCAACAAGGACTTTACGTTCATTAAATCGAAGACTTTTATTTGGCGTTTGATGTAGGGAAGCAAGTTTTATCTCCATTCGGAAGCAGCACACTTCAGAAGATGAACAGATATCACCACATCGATCCACTCCACTATTTCCTACAAATTAAACATCGGTTTCCTTTTTTTTTTGTCCAAAACCATTTCAGATTTTTTGTGAAGAGTGAAGACTGTTCCTTGAAACGTTATTTCCTGGAAATGGTCTTTTTTCGTGATTAAAAACCCCACCCCAGAAACACGATCACATGGCGGTAGTGTGTTTGCTGGGTTCTATAAATATGCACCCAATTAGAACGCAACCTACACCATTCGCCAAGTGTAATTATTGAATCAGAATATATTTAAATGTGTTTTTTCTGCTTCTTCCTACTCCGGCCTACGAAAGCCATTGGTTGTATCAAATCGTTGGGCCGTCCAAGCTCACTGGTGTCTGGCGTACGCTGATAGCGCTTAATACTGTTTGTAAAGGTTCCCTCTATGGCTTGCGGCAGTGGCTGGAGCCGTGTCGTTTAGTCAGTAATCACATTTCTTTTCAATCTCAAAACCTTGTAAATACCAAATGTGACCAAAAAAGGAACCTTTTGGCACCAGCATAGACTATCAAAGGGGGGGCCCAAGGCGTGTGTAGGTATAGTGTTTGTGCTTAGCGCAGAACGAAATGGGAAACGAAGCTGCAGAATTACGATGATAGAATAAAATAAAACCCACACAGAGCAGAGTCGTACCTAGTAAAGGCAGGAAATGAAAATCCAGGCCCAAACGCCGTGCCCATTCACGGTACTCCTTGGGGTGTTTTCGAACATGGTTTTATCTATCAATTCACCGACACTCGCAGGAGGTGCGTTAAGCAACGTTGACGCTTTCTCGTTGGGCTGCTGGTCCGGGACTTGACAACCTTCGCTCGCATGTCCCATCCAGTGTGTGTGTGTGTGCTACCTTTCTGTATTGGATCGTTTTCTTCTTCTCCTAAAGCCCCACCATAATCATAACCATAACACGGATGATAGCAACGACATCGCGTCCAAATCACAAGCGCGCTAACGCATCAACAGTCTTCGCCAAGAAGTGCGACCCAAGATGTGGCCGCCGAGTGAAGATTGCCCTTCGGGGGGAGGTATTGCGTTGTTGCGCTAATTTTTTCTTTGATGCCACCGGTAGCGGTGTTGGTGGTCGCACACGCTCGTTCCCGGTAGCCCCGGTATCACAAAACACTTACCACAACGCCGCTCCACGACCCACCCGGCAGGACACATCAGGATTGGGGATTGGTTTTTGATGATGGATATAAAAAGTGACTTTACCGGTCGACATCGACACATTTAGGAGCACTAGCAACACACCACACACCTTCGGCAGCCACGAAACCGGCCATCGACAACGACGTCATTTCGCAAATAACATGCCTCGGCTCATCTCACGACCGGGCCGTGGTTGTCGGACGGATTTGCTCCGGTCAGCAGATGCTGACGACCGTCACCCCGACTGTCCGTCCACACCGCGCCACAGTACACTAATGATGTGTTCGCTTACGTTTGCTGTGGCAATGCAGACAAAATCCACCGTCCAACAACGGCCACCATTCGTGTCGGGTCAGGAAAAACCTCAAACCACAAAACACACGCTGAGCGCAGAAAAACAGGAAACGCGGCTCATCGCGGTACGGTACGCGGTGACATTGCCGACCTTCAGTGTTTGCGACGGGTATTATCATAATGGTAATAACCGTATAAAAATAATTATTTGCCACCCAAGAGAGCTCTACGCTGATCGAAAACCACTCGGACTCGGAGTTCGCTCGGGACGTAGATTAATGCAATGCGACATGTCGGATTTCAAAGAGAATACATGTAATTAGTACTGTTCGGCAAAGGGTTAGAAAAAATAAATTCTTTATCGGTTTAACTGCATTTGTAACGGAAAAATATTCCAAGTTTTCTCGTGGAACTCCGAAACAAAAATCGTTGCTAAACTATTCGTGCCCTGCATCGTCCGTTTTTTGCAACGCTACATTGTGGCTTTTTTGCTCCACCAACCGCACCCAGATAGTCAAACCACGTAGAAGGCTTGCCAGTCCGAAAAGGCTTCATAAACTCCATAACACTCCATCAATAGTTGACTGCAGCTGTATCTGCAAACCAGCAAACGCATGCAGCAGATGGTTGATTGGTTAACAATGCTGACACGTGATGATCATTCAGCAGCGCGTAAATATTCTTTTATAATCACACCGAAACATCATTGCCGATGCTGTCCCGGACAATAACACATCCGCTAAAAATAAATTGCAATACAAGTGGTGGTTCAGCTGTGCTTGGGGGGACTGGTGTCCGACCAAACTATAGCATATCCCCGATTGGCAAATCCCTTCGTCGTATCACAGCTTTTCGGTGCTCCAACATGGCCAACACAATGTTCACGAGAAAGCAATTTTTAGTTGATTGAACGGGAAAGAAATTTGTTCAACCAAATTACTCGCCGTAATGTACCGCTAATAACATGACAGGCGCAATAACCAAATGAATGGAAAAAAATATACACCCGAACGAGTGCTATTGATTTGTATCTATTCATTCTGCAATCTGGCAGGATTTATTTTGATTGTCTCTTTATCCTTTTGCCAAACAGGACGGCCTCACGGCCTGGGAAGGATGGAGTGATGACAAATAAATTTCACACGCAAAGGGGGCTCTCGTTTTTTTTTTTTGCTGTGACCCCACTGAATGTTTCAATTCTGCACACGCTGCAAATAGCTCAAGCTATTATAATTAAATAAAAACGAGTTCCATTATGTTGCCTCACGTGCATCATAACAAAGCAGCAGCAGCAGCGGCATCTCATTAGATGAGCGTGTTCGAAGAATATCATTATTGCATTATAGGGTGCCGTACATCAAAGAACTTGCATATAGGGCACCAGTTTTTTTTTCGTATTTGCAAGTTTTAAAAATATCGGCAAGTTGGATGGCGCGATATGATAAATCAACAGTTAAAAATAATAATATTTTTACGCACTAAACATAATTGCGCACGGAGCCATTCAAAAGGGGCCATTAATTGTTTGGAGCATCCAACAAACAACGATTGATCTACGAAGCTTCATTAAATAGTGCATCTGTTCGTATAAGTGGCTGATCAATACATCCATTTGCTATTCATTTGTTTAAATGATATCTCTTCTAACCCACTCATCTTGGCGTTAACACTTCAACGCCAACCCATCCGGACAGTTCGATCCAGCTTATAATATCAGCTTAACTCGATTGACAATTTTCACCAAAATCATCACAATCACCTTCCCAGATGATGATAGCGTACGGGAAACCCGGGAAACACAGGGCTCTTTTTTCCCAATAGTAGCTTTTTAATGATGTGCCATCCGTAGCCAGCCCAAAACCCTTGACATCTCGCCGAAGCTTACCCTTATTCCACACAGGGCACACGGGGCTGACAGCTTTCGAAAGGCACAGCATTCGATTCGTTACCCCAAACTCGTTCAAAAACAAATTCCAAACCAATCAAAACTACTATTTCGGGTTCGGTGGATGTGATTTCTGTTTATGGTGCGATATCCCGCATGAGCGAGCCCGCCGTCCCCCGAAGGCCCGTTCCGACGATAATAGATCGGGCAAAGGATGCAGCGTGCTGCTCCGACACCAGACCAGCTGGCTGGCTAGTTTTGTGGGAGAAAAACTCGAATTTCCGTCACAGTGTGCACAGTTTTCTTGTTTCAAATAGATTCGTCCAATCGGACCAAAAGCCCTCCTGCTCGGTTCAATACGAGCATCACACTCTCTCTCTTCTCTGTTAGTATCTCACTCACACTAACTCTATGTCTGTTTTCTATCTCTCTCCGTCTTTTTGCAGATTTAGTCCAACTCGTACACCGTCACCCTGGGACGGTATACGGATAGCGGATAAGTTTAGTCCGGTATGTCCCCAGCGACTGCCGAATGTAAATAACGAAACAGCAGCTTTAGATAAGATGCCAAAAGGACGACTGGAGTACTTGAAGCGTTTGCTACCTTTTTTACAGAACCAATCGGAGGACTGTTTGTATTTGAATGTATTCGCTCCAGTTCATGGTGAGTAGTGCGCGGTTACAAGCTTTACTCTCTCCGATCATTGCCAATCGTTTCACCCACACTAACGTCTTTGTCGTCACGGGGTTTTCTTTTTCTTGTCTTTCTCGTCCCACTCTCTGCAGCCACTCAAAGTGACAAGAAACTGCCTGTTATAGTATTTTTACACGGAGAATCGTTCGAGTGGAACAGTGGCAACCCGTACGATGGAACCGTGCTAGCCAGTTACAGTGATTTAGTCGTAGTTACGTTAAACTATCGGTTAGGTATATTGGGTAAGTGTTCACTTCTAGGAGAATACGTAAATAGTTTCTATTATGCAGCGCAAGCAACTGGATGCTGGATGCAAAATCCACAAGGCCCAAAACTAGCAGTCCCGCCACTCGGCACCCATTAAAAACCACTCCGAGCAAATGTATCCATTCATCAATCATGCAGGATGATGAATAGACCCGAGGGCTAGGTTTATGCTATCTTTCGCCCCCATCGACGGGCCACTGCCCGGGCGTCTAAAACATTTTTCTTTCGGACAGCGAGAAAGAAAAAAAGGTTGATGCAAGGAATCGGCTCCCCTCTTCGGATAATACAATCCGCTTTCCGATCATCATCGCATCCGGGACCGGGTCGGAAATACGTTATGAGCATGCTATTGATAAACATCAAAAGAAATGGTGCGGTCTGCCGTTTGATTTGTGCTCTCACAGTGCCGGTTCCAAACCCATCATCGGGGTTCCCTTTCATTAAGTTAATCGATTATTCATTTATTATTCATTCGGCTTTACTGATTCCTGGGGGTTTGAAGTTTTTCCCGCCGGCTGCCATCGCCGCAAAGCATGAATTTGTTAAAAGCATCGAGCACTAGCCACTCGAATCTGGCAGCCAGCGCAAGATGAATCTGTGTCCGCATTGATGGAAGAATCTCAGCTGATGCTACATTTATGCCGAAAGCTAAATCCCACCCGCCCTTGATCTTTTGTTTGACAGGTTTTCTAAATGCCAATCCAAGTCCACAGTTGCGGGCGCGCGTCGCCAACTATGGCCTGATGGATCAGATGGCCGCCCTGCACTGGGTGCAGCAGAACATTGCCAAGTTCGGGGGCGATCCGGCGACGGTAACGCTGGCCGGCCATGGGAGCGGTGCAGCTTGCATCAACTTCCTGATGACGTCGCCGACGATGGTTCCGGGCCTGTTTCACCGTGCGATCCTCCTGTCCGGTTCGGCCTACTCGTCCTGGGCGTTGGTCGAGGATCCGGTGGTGTATGCGCTGAAGCTCGCGAAGGAAGTGAACTGCTCCATCCCGGAAGATCTGATCAAGAACCACGAGCAGATCGTCGACTGTTTGCGGGACGTGCCGTTGGAGGAGCTGTTCGGGGCCGAAATTCAACCACCGAGCTTCCTGAGCGCGTTCGGACCGTCGGTGGACGGTGTCGTGATCAGACCCGGCCGGTCCAATCAGGACATCGACGAGTTGCCGGTGCGCGGAACCTCGAAACGATCGCAGGGTGCCGCCGGTCGGTACGATCTACTGTTCGGCGTTGTTACCGGTGAGGCTCTGTGGCGCTTCAGTGCGGCAGATATTCAGAGCGGGTTCGAGGGTGAACGGCGCGACAAGATCCTGCGGACGTACGTGCGCAACGCGTACACCTACCACCTGAGCGAGATCTTCTACACCGTGGTGAACGAATACACGGACTGGGAGCGCACGGTACAGCATCCGATCAATATGCGCGATGCGGCCGTGTCCGCACTGTCCGATGCCCAGTTTGTGGCGCCGCTCGTGCACACCGGGGACATGCTGGCACCACCGCCGCCCCTGCCCGGCCAGGAACCGTCTGGGCCGAAATGCTTCTTCTACGTGTTCGACTACCAGACCAAGGACGGTGATTATCCGCAGCGCATGGGTACCGTGCACGGCGAGGACCTGCCGTACGTGTTCGGTGCACCGCTGGTCGACGGGTTTAACCATTTCCCCCGAAACTACACCAAATCGGAGGTAGCCCTGTCGGAAGCGATCATGGTGTACTGGGCTAATTTTGCTCGAACCGGGTAAGTGGCATGTTTTCACTCGATCGACAGTAGGTCCTAACAAAGCCCTTCCCCATCCCGCCGATGATTATTGGATGGTTCAAACCCCTTAAATTATTCCTCTAATGTCTCTCTAAACATCCAATATCACACAGCACGTGCTGGCATTAATTTAAGATGGAACATGTTTTACACGACTGCCAGCATTCTTTGCGAACGGCAATATTAAGTTAATCGATTCCACAATTGCTCTGTAACAAAAAGGGGAGAAATCAATTGAATTTGTTCAAATAAATTCGCAGCAATGAGCTCTCCGCCTTTGATAATAATGAGCCGTGGAATATCGCCCTTCTATCGCCTGCAAGCTTCATCTATGTCACCGCCTCTACTAGCACGCTTCGTGGAAATTCGCTTCCACGTGGAAATTCGCAGAATCCTCATGCATCGCAAATGTTCCGTTCTATCCATTGCTAGCCGCGCTGCGTCTAACCAATCACATTACCGGGTTCATTTGACGGAAAACCTTCAGCCTTCCCCCTTCTGCCTTCCATGCAAAATTAACTCAATTAACGTCATTAAATCTTTTTCCTCCATTTTCAACATAATCTAGCAACCCTAACGAGCACCATCGGCAGGACTCGATTCTGGCAGCTTCCCGCGAACGGAATCGCTTCCGCAGCATCAACTGGGAGGAGTACGATCCAGTGCATCAGAAATATCTGGAAATTGGTAACACCACCCTCCCACTCGGGGCCGTCCCAGCACCGCTCGATCTGCTCAGGGCTCTATTTAACGGCATGTGTTTTCCAAACTCCCTTCCCCCGGTCTCCTTCCGTAGGTATGAAACCGCGGATGAAGAACCACTTCCGAGCGCATCAGCTTTCGATCTGGCTGCGGCTAATACCGGAGCTGCATAAAGCCGGCATGGAGGACGTGATAGCGAGGCACAATCTCTTCAAAAACCACGACGACATGGACCTGTACGAGGGGCTCGTCAAGCCGGACTCGTTCGCCGGCCGGCTCAACTACCTGGAGGACAATCTCAAGCGGCGAGGTATGCTCACGGGCGGTGAACTAGGGCACGCACTGCACGCCAACGGTAGGTTTTGCAATTTCGCACGCAATTTACAACAACATAGTAGTGTTCGGTGGGATAGTGTTCCCGCGGGAGACCGGGTTGAAATCCGGGAATCGGTGGAGAGGCAACGTGTGGCGTTGCTATGTCAGATACGTTTTTGCTGACCACATACCCTTTATTGAGTGGATGAAATCGTGCGTAGGCCGTACAGGGAACGCATTTACCCGAGTGTAGAAACGGTGCGCGTAATTTATTTGGAAATGTGGAGCATTTTCGTTGTCAAACACGGTGCCAGGGTTCTACCGTGCGTTGGCGCAGCCCTCGCGATTCGTCGGCCAAAGTTCGCTTCGTTTAATGTCTATGTTTGAGCGCACAGTATCAATATCGTAGCTTATCCAAATAAAAGCGGATTTGCTGCAGTTTTGTAGAGAAAATGGGGTTTAGTAAATAGTTTGAAGTAATTTGTTTAAGCATATATTTCAATCTCCTTTTTGTTGCGATCGCTCTCTCTCTCTCTCTCTCTCACACGCAGTCGTCATGACAACGGCCGAACCAGTCCTACTCACGACCTGCATGCCAGTCGGTAACTACAGTGCGCTAGTGCCAACAGCGACCATTCTGAACGCCACGACGGACACATTGGCCGGACTGGAGGCGGCCGGATATGCGGCCTACTCGACCGCGCTCAGCGTCACCATCGCCATCGGTTGCAGTTTGCTCATCCTGAACGTGCTCATCTTTGCCGGCGTGTACTACCAGCGCGACAAGACGCGGCTCGAGGTGAAAAGCCTCCAGAAGCAGTACCAGCAGCGCGGCGGCGGTCTGCACCAGCAGGGCCCGTTCGATCCGATCAAACACGCGCACTACCATCTCGGGCACTCGCAGTCGGCGAACGTGATCGTGGACGTGGAGAACCACGATACCGGTGCGCTTATCCTTGCCGGCGACGTCAAGTCGCCCCATATCTGTACGAACGCGATGCAAATCAGCGTCATGAAGAGTGGTTCCCCGGGCGGCGTAGGACACGGGATGGACAATCGTGGAAACGGTGGTAACATGGGAAGTGGTGGTGGTGTTGGTAGTGGTGGTGGTGGTGGTGGTGGTGGTGGTGGCGATACCACAAGCTGTAACGTACCGGCACCGAACGTGACGAAGATGCCGCTGCAGGCAAACAACACCTCGTACGGTACGGCGAAGCTTCCACCGCGCAGCGAACACATCGCCATCCCGATCAAGAACTCTACCTTCATCGGCACGGGAGCCGGTACGGGTGGTGGAACGTTTGTCAGCGGAATGATGACACTGCCAAAGCCCAGTTCACAGCAGCAACACCAGCAGCAGCAACAGCAGCAGCAAGTACACATCCCGATGAGCTACAACCGGAACGAGTGTATGACGCTACCGCGCAACATTGGCGGCACCGGACTCAGTGCATCGTCCGCCGGACCGAATGCAGGTAAACCGAGACTAGATTTCATGACCACACCGATATGAAAACGGACCACCACTACTACTACTACTACCACCACTAAACACCATGACGAATCTCACCTTGCACACAAACCATGACCACGAGCACCCTCCATCACCACCATCATCGAAAGCAACTTCCACGTGTCCAGCCGGCTATCCCTCTCCGTTTTTTTTTACCCCTCCTCACGGCTAACTTCTTGAGTGCCGGCATACTGGCTAAGTACACCAGAATCGCCCAAACCTTTCAAACGAAATGTTCTGCCCTATTAAACAGACCAAGTCTCTCTGTCTCCATACCCACTGATTAGTTCACCGCAAGGGGGAGCGAATAAGAACGAGAACTGCACCTTTTATTCTGATACCAATTAAGGACACGTCCCTTGTACCCGGCCTCTCAGAGCCAACAAAAGGGAGCCAGATCCACAACACATTAGGACGATTATGATTCTTATTCGACAGCAGACGATAGGCAGCGCGAGATCAAGCAGTTTTTCCCAGAACACTGGCCGTACGCCAAGCTAAACGGCCCCCTCTTGTGTTTGCGTGTGTGTGTGAGTGTCCTCCTTTGGCCAAAGGGAGCGGGCGCCCATTTGTTCCGTTCGTCGTTATTCTTTCTCATTATCCGTTGTCTGATTGATTGTTAGTGAGGGAGAGGCGAACGTAGCGCAAGGGTCGCGCTCGCGCGGGCAGTATCCACTCACGGTGGATTAGTGCTCCACCATTAGGGCAGGGTGGAGCAAACACGTGTATGCGATTGTTATTTGAGGTTCGTTATGTTGTGCAACCGCAACTTTCGTTCGTTCGTTCGTTGTTATGTTTCGTTTGCGATCTGTTGTAGTGCATTCGGACACGAGTTGTGTAAGATTGTAGGAAGATAGTTTAAAGAGCGAAGCGTGGCCGGACACACACTTGGCGCTAGGGATAAAGATGTTAAAGTAATCGACCAGCTCTAGGAAGACACAGAAACCAGACAGAGAGCGTGTTACAAAGCTAAGGAAACCCTGTACCTATACGGGAAAAATATATCAGTAAATAAACACGAAGACGAAAACCGTTTCCAATCTTACCAATCGCCGGGTTTTCACTTGTTCCGAAAGCGTGCGTTAGAAGCTTGACGGCTTCATCGGTCTGTACGTTAGCTTGCTCTGTGCACTTTTACCTGCCAATTCTCAGCTACCAAGCGTAGTACATGTAGCCCGTACAGTATATGATCCACCCAAGCCTTGTACCCATGCCGGACGCATCGTGGAGTCACGCTTTTATAATGCTCATTATTTAAACGGCTCCATTGAAAGTACCGGGATTATAGCATTTCTCTATTGTGTGAATGATAAATTGGTTGGACCGAAAAAAGAACTTAATGAGTCATGAAAATCAACAAGATCAGTCCCACTTAATCTTGATTGATTGTTTGGACCACAAGCAGCGTTATTACCGTACACCGCCGGTATGTTCATCTTTTTCGGCCCATTATTGAACGAAAGTACGTAACATGATGGACGTCCTCGCTCTGGTCAATAAGTCGTGTCGTCTGGTATGGTTCAGTAATCCCGTTTGACCCCCACCGCACACAACAATAACACGCGAGCACCTAGTACTACTGCGACACAATGGAACAGCCACTTTGCCAGCATTGCATTTACTCTCCAACACCAATGTAACATGTACGTGCCTGCCACACACCAGCCTGGCAGCCTCTGCAAAACTATTTATTAACAATTCTTCAACATTTCGTACTGGGATCGCTCTGCGGGGGTCGGTAACAGCAAACAGTAATATCTTCACCCCACCGAGCGTTACAAAAGCATTAAATGACAGCGCCCGTCGGTTGAACGCTTTCGCGTAGGGCACGCTCGTGTTAAACAATCCACCCGACATTGAATCAAATTAAACTCCGTTAAACACGCGTAGCCACGCAGTACAATTGTCGCTTGCCAGAGTGTCATGGCGCCCTGATTCCCCTATTCACTTCCTTTACTGAGCACATTTAGCAGCAAAAAAATGGGACGGGGGGGCGCTTTCCGTTACTTACACACCAACCGTGATGGAACACCATTCGTTAAGACGATTATTTTGTATCAATTATTCGCAATAATATATACACTTTCGGCTGGAGGCGTGGTACGGTTGTCACCGTCATACCGTCACGGCATTTTGCATTCTCGCCGACTCGCTGGAAGAAAACATTCCGCATCGGTTACATCGGCGCACGGGGCGCTTCATACAACTATTTCTCCACAATCGGAGCGTGGGCTGCACACAATGGCACCAACTCCCGTGCCAGCCAGTATTATTGACTAGCGCACGCACACACACACGGATGATGGCAGAGGGGGGTGTATGAGGGTGGTAGGAAATCCTTAAACGATGCCGCTTCCGCTTCCGGCAGCTTTTCCGGCGACCGCGAAAGATAAAGTGATTAGCGAATGGCTTCGTCGTACGCCGGAAGCGTACGAAACTCGTGCAAAAGGCAAATTAAATACATCCTCCCGCTAGCGTGCTCTCCCTCTCCCCCCCCCCCCCCTACGCCATGCTACTCCCCCACTGTATCCACTTCCCAATTACCGCACCATTTCCAACCCTTTACCACCTTTCGGTCTGCGAGCAGTACTACCACAACATGACAGCAATTTTTAGAAGTGGCTGCTTCTCCCACACTCTGCCACCTCACCCTTCCCCTCTCCCTCCACCCACCGTGATGGTGCAAGCTGAAAAGCAAAAAACTGAAACACCCTGCTCGACATCTGTGGCCTTCCAGTGCTGGGTCGGATCGGGTTGGGCGCCCATACGAGCGGCACACTTGGCGGCTAGCTTGTACAATTTTAAGCACACATAATTTCCTTTTCCGAGCAAAAGCGATGCTAACAGGAAGAAAGTCGCGGCGAGAAAAAAAGTGTTGTAGCACTGTGTGAGTTGACACACACACTCACACAGTGCTACAACAACACAGGGCCAGCTCAAACCATGGCACAACGCGAGCGCACGTTTGGCAGTGGCATATTTAGAAAACCCATGCTCCCTGCCCTGTACGGGCGGATTAAGCGCTGCAAGCTCGCACAAGCACAAGCAAAAGTCTCGAGGGCTTTCCTTTTGCTGGGTGTGACCGAACCCGGATCGGCGTACGATCACAACGAATGTCGCGGGCCGTTTTTTTTTGTTTTTTGTTTTTGTACGCTCCCACGCTTGTGGTGAATTATGACTCCTAGCCGTACAGCACCGGGGTGCCGGCCCAGCAGCCACCGTCGGTTTGGCCTGCGCTAAACGGTTTTGGGCCTTTGTTTTAAATACTTCAAGTGCGATAAAATCGAGACTCTTGAGGCAATTCGCTACGGGCAACAGGAAATGGGGGTGGATGGAGGGGGTATACGAGTGAAACAAAACTTGTTAACTTTAAGTATGGAGAGCAAAAGGAAAAGGTGTGTGTGTGTGCTATGAAATGATTGTGCTTATCTTCTTCAAGTTCAGCTTGGAGCTTGTTTGCCTGCTGGTGAATGGTAGAACGGAAAACGTTTAATATCAAAAAAACACACACGCACACACACACAACAAGCCACAGCACTTCACTCGGATGCACACGTACTTAAGGCGATATTTGTTTCGGGAACCATTCAAACTCAAGTAAGCTTTCGAGTATCAGAAATTTGATTCCTTATTCGATGTTTTACATCCTTTCGCCTTGGAAACCTGAATCGTTGTAGGCCGCATTTCTCAGAACCGGAATGTTTTCTTCGATTTTTTTTTGTATTTTGATGTGATGTGTAAGAAAAAATATCGTAATGAAATGAGTGCTTCTGATTATACATTTCACCAACATTCAGCTAAATTTAATGAAGTACCAGGCGCCTCCACCAACGTATGAGATTCTATTTATTTGTTAGTTTTCTTTCATTGGTATGGTTGATAGTCATTTTTTGTTATTTGCTTTATTTTTCTATGTTTTCTAAAGTATCATTCGAATTTACAATTAATTTCAATATTCTCGTATGGACTTTTTACGACATTACCACATAATAATAATAACAAACTCTACATTCGTTTCTCTTGAACAACAATGCATGCTTGTAATGTGCAATTTTTTTATGATAAATCACAAGTTCACTAATTAAATACTATAATTAATATAGTAGTTTAACAATTCATCACCAAAAACCCTAATTAAATACCGTAATTAATACGGTGCAGTTCGTTATGAGTAAACACAATTCTTTTCGACTCCTTTACTTGCCTTCCAAATGTAATCAGCAAATAAATGCTGATGCTCACCTTCATACAAGGGAAATAATCAATCTGAATGTGGAAAAAAAATCATATCGATTGGATTAATCAAATAATATCCACCAAAAGTAATGCATGTTTGTGTTTGTTTCCCCTCCCGCATCCCGCAATCGTTCGAGGGTCAGTGGAAATGCCAACATTCTGATAAATTAATTAATTACTTTAACGCAAAACTGTAAACACGCGCCTGCGTAAGCACCGCTGATCTTCATCAGTCACAGCACTGGATGCATCAGCTAATTGATTCGTTTAAATTGATATTATTTTCTGCCTCGACAAACCCACTGGCTAGCTGTGTGCTGTGTGTGTGCTTAAGCCAACAGTAACACCAACTACCCTATCCCCCCCCCCCCCCGGCACGGCAAGTACTTCATTATTTTGATTGATTTATTGATAAGTATCCAGCCTGCTCAATTAGTAGCCCCACCATTCCTTGCGGCTAGTAGCTGCCGGAGCCCAGCTTAAGCCCACGCATCGGTAGCGCTGTTTGCAAAACATTGTTTGCTACATTCTAACCCGGCTTTTAGTTGGTTTCCCCATGCGATTGGGTAATCGAATTTGATAATTACCAATTAAAGATTATTAAGTTACCCATTCCCACGCACACGGCCATTTTTACCACCCGCCGGTGGTGTGTTAGTTTTTATTGTTAACCCAATTTAACAAGCAACCGGATTAGTTCGAGCTTGTAAACACACGCTGGAACATGGTTTATAAATTTTGTCACCGGCTGGGACACCCAATGCGAAACGGCACGGGGGGGGGGGGGGGAAACCCGCCCGCCCGCCCGGGCGGTGGTTTACTTAACCACGTGGAATTTGACGCCTTCTTCGTCGGTTTTAATTCGCAGCGCAAACAACCGTAAAAGCGGTCACACGCTAACACGAAACTAATCCTATCTGATCCCACAACAAATACAGCACAACGCTCATGCCACACTTCCCAGGATCCTCCCACTGTTAGCCTCGCGCCTCGCTGGAAACAGTTTAAACAAACACACATGCACACACAAACACCTACATCCGGACCAGGACGGAACTAACTCGATTCCGATCGGCAGAGCGGGGTTTGGCAAACTAAAATTTTACATTTCCCATTATTCGATTGCTTTTCTAGATGTGCAGCAAATTAAATTACCACCAAATGGGACCGCCATCGGCATTCACATGCGGGCGGCCCAAACCTGCTCGAGCGGCTCGCCGGAAAACCGTCCCCTGCTCACCGCACACTCCCAGCAGCAGCAGCAGCAGCAACAAATGACCGCTTCCGGCCATTCCCACCATCATTCCCATCACGGTCAGCACGGGCAGCAGCAGCAGCAGCATCAAGATAGTCTAACGCAATTAAAATCCCAAAATCTCAAGAACAACGTCTGTCCCCCGCCCCAGCTACCCCACGCCGCGATGAGCGAGATGCGGGTCTGATTGCATACCGATTGCGGTGATTTGGTCTGAGACGATGGTGGTTTGCGGCTTTTCCCCCTAGCCGAGAACCCGCACAATTTGGCGGTGGGCTTTACCCGTACGCATTCGTCGCTGATACGCGAAGAAAAATACAGACCGATCGAATGTGGCTGCTAAATTCCGCCACAACCGACCGGATTTCAATTTTGCATGCTCCGTCATTCTCACCTTCAGCATATGGATCGATCAAGATGGCATCTGGTCGTGCTGATCTTGACGCGGGGCCGCCCCTCCAGCTCTTCCAGTGGTATCGTCGATGGGGCAGCGAAAAAAAGGCGACCCACTTGCTCATCTTACCATTTCATATGCTCACCCGGAAAGCCTACGACCACAGTTCTCCAACGCGACAAACATGTCACGGAGACGGGATTAACATAATTTCTTTACCCCTTATCAGTCATCAGCACCCAAACGCAAAACCATCACTTTCGAGGTGGTTCGTATCGCGTCAATCAATCAGCGTAAGGCTTTATTTCCTTTTTATGTAATGTGTTTTACGGCACGGTCCCGTATCCCCTAAACCACATCTACTTTCCCTAATTGATTTTTCTTTTTTTCCCCTTCCTTCCTTTGCTTCACTCGTTACATAAGCTTTATTGCGAACTCATCAGACAAAAATCAATAAACCTGAGTTTATATGGTGCCAGAGGTTTGTGTTCGATTCAAAAACTCAATTAACACAACTACTCGAAAACACCGCTCGCTCAACCGTACGCCGCGCTGTAAACCAAGCGTTTAAAGGTTCCTCAAACTTGCCCACTTAAAAGTTGTCACGTTTGTAAATACTTACGGTGCAAAAGAAAAAAATAAAGCACACAACGTTTTCCACACACGGCTTGACGGTTTGAAGCGAACGTTTTCCCGGACAACATTCCTCAAACGAACGATAGTTTTGCGTGAGACTGAGGCCGGTGTGTAAGCAGGTGCTGTTGCTGTTCCATCCAGCAACAAACACCTAATTGAGTTTGGCAACACTTCGCATGTTGTCGGTTTAGTTTTCTACTCGTTTCGTACAAATAGTTCGCAGAACGCTCTTATAGTTTAAGCATGTTTCTTTTGCGAGAATCCGTACTGCGAGAATCCGTATCCGTACTGTGTAATAATTTTAGAGACAATTTTAGCTATTGATTTAAGCTGTTTGAAATTACGCTCCCTGGTTTGGCCATGCAACAAATGCTTAAAATGTTTCAAGTTTGCATTCGTACTACAACCATTATCTGGAGAAATAACTTACCGAAACATTGAGCTCAAACAAACCTTTTACAATGAAACACATCCAAATGCTTTAATTAATTCGATCGCACTCTAACCCACTGATGACTGGTCGCGCCTTGTGTCTGTCCCCATGCATCATGGCTTCGAGGTGAAACATGATACAAAACACGATCCTGCTGCCGTTCAATTTCGCAACAATGTTGTGCACACTCAAAAAAAATGCAAAACTTCGGTATACAAAAGTGAACGCAAAAAATCACATTGCAATCAGAATCGAATCAGAAGAGCGCGCGTCACCACGTGTAAGGGATAATTGCAGCAGCGGCAACATTTTCAAACCGAATGTTTAAGTGTTGTAAATTAAAGCAAAACGACCTAGAAACAAGCACCGTGTACATTGTAATGCGTAGAATAATTCTTCAATTACCTTTCAACCCCTTGACGTGGCACACGAATCGGTCATGCTAGTGCAGTGGCTAAACCGCACTCTAAACCGGATTGAACGGACAGTTGTTAAATCACACTCTAGTAGATAATGGTAACCGTTTTACATTGCATTTTCATTCGCGTGAACCGTTGCGGCACCACCGTCATCATGCTCATCGTTAACGAACTGTCGCGCACTGGGACGATTAAGGGTGGGCGGACTGTATGAAGGGCTTTTTACAGCACGAACCCTGCTCGATTCGAACGAACAGGAGCGTTGTACATATGTTACGGGGTAGTGCCCGAAACGATACGTTAACATAAAATATCTGTAAAAAAAAATCCGTTGAAGCTTGATTGAAAGTGAGATCAGCGATGGAACAGAAACTCCTACCAACAAAACCGGCATGCAACAAACCAATCACAGCGTTCAATGTTACTTCAAAACTTATACACATTAAGCTCCGAAACCATACACGCAGACACATATATTTGTTCGAAGCAAAAAGTTTCTTTTTTTTTGGTGGGGATTGAAACGCTCCAGACATGGGAGTGTAAGACTTTTAAGGCAACAACGCATAGATACGGATGTCCCGTCGATCAGAGGGAAACACAACCAGATAGGATATTTAAGAACATTTAATGAATAGTAGAAACAAACATACCGTGTTGGCGCGCGTGTTTCACCACAAAATTACGAACGTAACTAGCGAATCAATGTAAGACACGGTGGGCAAGGTGTGGGGTAAGTGATTTGTAAAATATAATGTAATTAAATATTATTACCGTACACGGGATTGGGTCAAACCAGCGACCAGATTCGAATAAACTATATAAACAAACAATTATATGAAATCCGATTTTTTCATGTTTCGGGAATTATGTTAAAGCTTTCTACAATGCTTTAAATAAATGGTAAGTACAAAAAAAAGTCCACGTGTTTCCCGATTCAACTTCTCAATCAACTAATGAAAACGCACTTCTTGTGGTAGAAAGTCGTAAAGCCTTTCATCGTAGTAGGATTCTGGCACAGAATAGCAACCAGTTCGATTCTGTACCGATCATAGTACACATGGTCGTTTACCTAGTGCTAAGGACATCTTTGGTGCACCATTACGTAGCTAGCTTTTGATTCGTACGGACGGTCACTGTACGTACAGCGGAGTCACTGTGAAGCAATTAGTTCAACACCATCGGAACTACAACGGCGGAATCATCTCTCGAAGAGTCTTGTGATCTGCTTTCGGACGGATTTCTCAACGCGTTTGAACCCACCATGGAGCAAGCAATCGAAGATCTGGATGTAAGTCCTTTTTTCCCCTTTTCTTGTCACGCTTCCGTTCAACTCGCTTTGAACGTCTCGATGCTTACCCTTTCCGGAACAGGCTCATCTGCCAGTACAGCGTGAACCGACGAGCATCTTCTCGCTTCCGAGCGACGCACTAACCGGCATGGCCATGAATGCCCCGTCCCGGCAAAGCATGAAAGCACCGAAGGACGAACCGATGCGAGGCCGTCGGTCTTCTCGGGGTCGGTCGCAGTCTCGTGGCCGTCGGATGGCTATGTCAAAGGCTGACCAGGAAGCGGAACCGGAACAGGAAACCTCTCCGATGCGTCAACGGCAAGGCCGTAGCCGATCACGTTCGGCCGCCAGTCGCGGAGGTACTCGGAGCCAATCGCGTCGGCGCAGTCGTAGTCGTGCCGCGTCCCGCTCCCGATCTCAATCTCGTGCCCGCTCCGCCCGCAATCGATCGGGAAGCAGGAAGCGATCCAGCCGTTCTCGCCGTCGTTGAGAAGATGGCGCAAAAGGGCGGAAAATTTCCACATTTTTACGTACCACCCTACGATCACCGTTTGCTCCAATGCGTTGTTGAAGATGATGGGAAGGCTTAAATTTTACATCCTAGTTTCGTATGCTAAATTGCTCCTGTAGTGTAGTATGTTACAAACTCGCAGTAAATTTTCGATTACTTTACAAACATACACCACCCCCACGATTTCGATGCGTTTCTGTACGGTAAGTATGAGCAAACCACTCACTACCTATATGTTTAACTTTGCATAGCTTAATACTCTCCTGCCCTGCCTGCATTTTCCTGCCCACTTCCTACCGCGTTAGCCTCTCCTCCGCGCTACCATGTGGATACGAAAAACGCCGTGTGCGAACGGAAACTTGAACGTCGAAATAGAAGGCAAAACGTGTTTCACATTGTTCACATTTTAATACCTCGAATAATGCTTGGCATCTTTGACCGGAAGCTGTCTGTGTTTGTGTGGGGCCGGGAAATTCGTCCACGTGGGTAACAGTCATGCCTGCGCCGTAACGTTCGCGTTAGTGGCGGATTTGCATAAAGGGAAAGACGAGCAACAAAAAAGAAGAACAAACGCACCCCTCTGACCCCGGAGGCGTCCGGGAAGAAAACTTCCGCCTACGTTATGCCCTGCAGAGGATGGTGCTGCAGCCTTCATCTTTTTTTTGTCTTGCTTTTTTTTTTGGTTTGCTTTTCGTTGCCCATCCCTCGCTCACTCTGTGCAATTTTCAATGCACCAGTAAGCCATGAATAAAACATTCCCTTCACTTGCTTGCTGCTGCTTAGTGGGCAGAGTGATATGATAAAATCATGTACATCGCGCGGCACGGAACTGTACGGTCGCGAGCCGAGCGGGAACGGTAGCTGCGAAACCGAAGGATCGCCGTGGGTTTGATTCCGTTTCAGGATGATGTTCATTCGCTCCGATGGTAGTAGGCCACGGAAGCGATGACTCTCGCTCCTGTGATGATGATAATCTTCCGGCTGCAGAGATGGAAAACAAGACCGTAGAGAAACATCATCCCGAGGATCGGTTTTCCTTAAGTATTCCGTTTCGCTTTCCACATGCAAGTGTTTGGTTGTTGCCATAAAGCTGCGTCTGATTTTTTTTTTTTGTCGGTTTGTTTCGCTGCTCACTGCTTTGAAGGATCAGAGGCCAGCCTAATCCATGGTGGCCCGGCGGGGGGGGGGGAGGCTGGCGGGCTTAAATTATCATGGACCTACTACCACTACACCATTCTCTGCGCTTTTCCGGTTGCCTTTCTCTATCGAGTCCCGGGCACACTCCGCCCCCCATTGCCAGCAACGATGCAAAATAATGAGTTCCGGTGCCGGATAACGAATCGAAAACAGGGCTAAGCAAGAGAAAAGCTAGGAGCTAGGGGTGGGTTCGAAGCCTCGGGTGGAAGGATGCGGAGCGAGACGGTGGTTGGCTTGAAGAATTATTTTACCGAAACGGTGCAGAAAAGAAAAAGGCCCAGCATTCGCATGCTTGATGTATTCGGAGCGAATCCTCTCCATTAGCCTGCTCGCTGGACGGGAGTCGGTTCGACCTTCCGGAAAGCGGCCAGTAACATTCCGCGCCACCAGTATTCATTGTGCTGTTCAGTGCTTTGCGGCACTTTGTTTCCTTTTTGCTTTGTGTTGGTCCTTGGGCCGTTGTCTCCCGTACAAAGCACGAACGGACCGGGGGAAAAAAATGGCATCGTTGGAACATTTTTTTCTAGCACAGCAGCTACTACTACCCTCACTACTGGGGTCATATATCCGGGAGTGTATGCTTTAATATTTGCTTCACGAAGCAAGCACTAATCTTGGGGTTTTCTTTCTTTTTCTCGGTTGGGCTGGTTGGTCCGAGAGCAGTAGTGCACTTGGTCAATGGCCTGGTCTTGAAATAGCCGCCGGATGCAAACTCTATGTGTGTGTGTCTGTGTCTGTGGGGGGGGCTGGGGTATGTGGAGGTTTTGCAGCTCTATCCCTTGCACGTTATAATTAGCAGCAAACAAATAGGGACATCACACACACTTCACTGTGACACTGCGGGACATGAACCCTCGGTGGAGAAAGGTTATCTGCGCCGGGCTGATGAACCATGAGAACCGGCAAATTAATTCTATGGGTAATAAAATTTGAGGTTCTAGTTGAAGCTTGAGGCAAAGGTTACTTTGTTTTAGCTGAAAACAGATTTATGATATTGAAATGTTAAAAAGCCAGTCAGTAGAGAGGAGTATGTACTGGTGGCTCCTTTCTTTGTCCGCTATAAAATGTCTTGATTTTCTGCCTGATAGTACCTTTAGTTCTAGATATAGCAAGCTTTAAACCTTCTTTGTCCAAAAATTGACCAAAATAAACAAATTTAACATCACATTTTTTTTTTCTAATATTGAGTTTATTACACTCCAGCCAAGCAGAAGTCCCCCAAACCACCATCGAGGCGCAAAGTGTGGGTCACTTTATGAACTACCGTTAAACGGAAACTTTTGCTTAAAATTACCAACACGGCGGGTGGCCCATTTACAGAATGAGGCTGCCAGTGTTTTGGGCTGCTGGCCCTACACTAACTAACTGGTAGTGTACCGTCACCATCCGGCCGGCACCGGATGGTGGTGCGCCAACTTTGTGCTGAATAATTGAACGGGTTTAAAATTTCCTGCGTACACATTTGGCCCACGCAGACTGGCCCGCGGTCCCACCGAAAATGTTGATTCGATTCGATACTCAAGGAAGTCGTTGAGTTTTTTTTTGTTCGGGCCAATGCCTGCAGCCGAACCCTGATTTCCGGAAACACCGAATCCCATGCTGCTGCTGCTGCTGCCTCGTGCCCCATTCAAATCATTGAACAACGCTCCGGAATTGAGCCCTTAAACGGGACTGCTTTAAGACTGCTCAGCTGCCGCTACAGTACAGTGCGATCGATACTGGTGACTTTATAATTGCACAACAGCTTGCGAATGTAGCTAAAGTGGGGGGGAAGAGCATCCGGGAAACAATCGGGCTCGAAATCTCTCGAGATCGAAGATGAGCAGGAATTTAATCATTTTTTATTGCCGCTTTGTTTCGTGCGCTTCCCAAGACGCCAAGTAGCTCCCGTGTTTGGTGTAACAAAACGCAAGACGTAAATCAATTTCGCTCCCCCCAAAAACCGGGATTCCTGGGCTCTTATGCTTCCCACGTGACTTTGGGAAGCTGTGGCGGAGGTTTAATTAATTTAATTATAATTCGCTATGTTTCAACAAGGAGTTTTTTGACAATTTTTATTAATTTTAGTTTATTTTTTCTGTGATGTAAATCTCACCACTCAAGTCGGACAAATGTTACCAAAATGATGTTTGCTATTTAATATATACAGCGGGATGAACTAGAGTTACCGACTGTTTGCATGTTAGGCGAAGCAAAACCGGGCTCACGCACCCGCCACTATTCAACGCGGTAAAAGAGAGCGAATATTTAGATATACCTTTGATAAAAGTTTTTTTTCGGTAAGTAGCCGTGTGGACACATGCAGAATCCTGGAGACCCCTCAAAAAAAAGAAGCAACAACCAAATA
The DNA here is from genome assembly GCF_013141755.1 of Anopheles stephensi. Classification (NCBI taxonomy): domain Eukaryota; kingdom Metazoa; phylum Arthropoda; class Insecta; order Diptera; family Culicidae; genus Anopheles; species Anopheles stephensi. Next base: position 78,792,077 of record NC_050202.1, on the reverse strand, counting down.
ATCACTCCAAAAAAAAAAACATCCCGACCGTCTTGTTCGGCAGTTGGGCTTGCGTGCAGTGCGGGGCTTAAGGATTCGTCCCGAAGCATCCCGAACACGAACACGGGCGTTGCAGGCGCGGAACGAGCGGAACGCGCAAAACCAACCGGCCCACCCAAGCTGGCACAACATTATTTCATTATATTTGCTGTTTGATTTTGCTACTGCCGCTTCTATCCTGGCTGCTAGCGGGCTGCGCTTTCCATCTTGCGCCACGTGGTGTATTGTTTTGCTTGCGGGAGCTTTTTTTTGCTCCCGTGCCGATTCACGATTTCCCGCAGCGTGCTGCGCTAGTGTTTTTAGGCTGGACCCCCACCCCGTAATAGTAGGAGTTTGGCGCTGCCGTAATGTTACCGGGGCGGTTCGCGGGTGCTGACCCGGCCCTCTCTGCACGCGCAGTACTCATAAATATTTAATGATTTATCGTAGCTAATGTTTTTATGTACATGATTTTTATTTTATCTTACCATTTTCTTGTTTTTTCCCCGCTGCAGTTACTTTGTGCCTATTTTCTTCTTCGTCTTTGCTTCCCCCTTTTTCGGTCTTCTTTTTGATATAGCTTTTGTTTTTTCGTTGCCACCGTCGAGGGCTCGTTGTACCAAAATTGGTATGCCTAATGCCCCATGTGCGCCCTTTGCCGCTGGTTGTGCTTGGGGTCTTTTTTTTTTGGGGGAGGTGGGCCAGCCTGCTGTACCGCGGCATATGATGTGCTTCGTAAAGAGTTCGTCATATTGTTCCGCGGAAAAGCTTTTCTGCCTGCCCGCTTACGGGCACGCACTTGAGCGCACATTTGTTGCGGGCCACTCTATACTTAACCCGGCCCAGCTCAGCCCAGCCCTTCGCCCAGACCGTACCGACCTTCACTCAATTCGCAGCACATTATACACGCACAAACGGACCGCGGGTGTGTGTTTCTTTCGCACACGAGAAGACTGAAGCGAGATGTAGATTTAAATCAATTTGAGTTGCAAATTTGTCACTTGTTAGCATATTTTATGCTGCAAAAACAAACCCCGCTCACACTAGCCGATGGTTGACATTTTTATGGCACGCGGTATCCATAAATTGGATCACTTTTTTCTCTCCCCGATCGTGCGACAACGGCGTGTAAAGAGACACTCGACACAAGCAGGCCACTCCCGATCACCGGTACAGCATGGTAATGAAAAACAGGCCGGCTCTCATTCATTAAAATGGTATTATTGCTACGGGGGACGTTTTTTCCCTCGGCCGATCGGGCTCTCGCCCTTCTGAGGGTTTGGTTGAGGGGGTGTGCACCGGTTTGCGGTTTTTGCAGCCAGAAAACAACCTACTTTAGTCCTCGCCGCAATATACTTTTCAACAGAACTTTCACCGTATCGCTCCGGTCCCAGATTCCCGGATTGAGCATTGTGCAAAGTGAAAACGTAAAAAGCACCGGGTAGGAACCCGGTTTCCAATAATTAACCACACGCAAAAACCGGGAGCCAACGAACGTGAAAAGGTTTGTTGTGCCTGCCCCGGTCCACCACGCTAGAGGTCGAGCAACGACGTGCCGATTGTGCTGATGAAGAAAGAAGCTGTTAAATACTGAAAATATCCAACCTCCGGTTTTTGCTTCGTCCACCGACGGATTCGAGCCGTGGTACAATAGGATTATGGTCGTTTTTTGTTTGTTGTTGTGTTGGTGCTGGGGAGAAAAACTGCTTCTACCGAGATTACATTTGCAAATGAATGTTACACTCGGTACGATTGTTACTGCTGCCCGGATGGACCATCGAACGTTGATTCGTGCCTCCGTCCTTGCGTTTGTGTTTTATTGAAACGGTTTGCAAATTTTCAATCATATCAGACGCGTTTTATAACGCTTTTGTTTGCTGTCGGCAATATGCTACAAAAATTATATTCCTTGTCCCACAATTTCCACGCCCGGAGCAATGTACTGTGCTAGAATAATGTTAATCCCACTTCATATCTTCTCCCTTACGCTTCAGGCCACCAGCCTTTCTACCTTATTTTTAAAAACAACCTTTTGCTTCACTTGCTGCGGCTTGTCCAATCGCTTTTTACCAGTTTTTCATTTAATATTCGTCGGCTAAAAACGACCCCTGTGTCCAGCGACAGGAGCCTTCTTCCCCAGACACAGCTCATCATAATCCTATTGCTACACTCACTTTCCCGGCCGAGTTTCATTACCTATCGGTCGAATGGTCCCATTTCCTATCCAGCGAACACTAACGTCCGGCGCAAGCACACACACACACACACACACACACACACACACACACACACACACACACCTTTTTGCAGCCACTCAGCCACTCTGCTCTACGTTAAAGGCTCCAGGGGTACGTAATTAATTAATTATTTATCATTTATTTTGACGCAAGTTTCCGTGCGCGCAGATTCAGCCCATCGTCAGTGAGGGTTGGCCCGTTGAAACGACTCCACTCGAGCTAGATTATGATCTAGCCAACCGGTTATGATCGCAATTTTAGAGAAATTACCTCCAGAAACCCGTCCACACTCGGGCTTCCGCGCACGCTCCGGGATGGAGGCCACAGCCGCCCGTCGACCCGAGGGCACCGTGGGACCGTCGGATGAAGCTGTTGACTCTATTTTTCGTGGAAGTGGTTGAATTTATAACACGCCTAGGCACGGTCGGGAAGCGAATGTATCGCGTCCGCTGCTTCTGCAGGCTGCTGGAGGGGGAATATTTTCGCAGAAAAGCGTTCCTGGCCGGGTCGGGTTTTGCACTGCTGTGCCGTGGCCGGACCGTGGCGTGGATGCGCTGGATTTTGGTTATTAATATTCAACAATCAAGGTACGGCGCGTGTGAAAAACCCACTCGCTGAAGCCCCAATTGTTGTGAGATAACGGGCTGGAAAATGATAAACTACTTAAATTTCATCCTAATCCCGCAACAACAGGCACAGCGCAGCGACAGCATCCCACCTTCCGTTTAGCTTATACAGACACACACACATAATACACGCTGCTGCGATAAGGGGAATTATAGTTGCAAACGCACAGATTACGTGGGAAAGCTTTTAGCGGAACAAAAAACGATACGGACACTGCTTACAGCAATTTTAACGTGTGTATTACAGATGCAGATTGTCGTCGCTGCAGTTGCTCATTCTGAGAACCACCAGGCGTCTCCATTGCATTACAATGCCTTTCCCCAAAAAAAAAATACACCACCACTTAGCTTGACATCCCACCAGCGACGTAAAATAATTTACAAGTTTCCATTAGTCCGAGAAATCATTTCGCACTCGACCGTTCTTCCGTTCGGTGGGCTCGGGTTGGTGAGCGGAACACGTCGGTAATTTGATCCCATTAATATCTGATCCAAATCAATCGGCCGTTGCATAAAACATGATGCTCTAGAAGCAAGCTACATTCAACAACAACAGCAAAAAAACTGCGACAGAAAAAACTCATTGCAATAAGCCTTTTTCGATTATTACACGTTTTTCATACCGTCGGTGGTAAATGATGTTTGAGGTCAATTTATTCATCGAAATACCCGCAAGCGATTGGGGCGCCCTATCGCCCCGGTGGAAAAGAATAATTATGCGCCATTAATTAATATTTCCCATCGCTCGGTGCTGTTACCTCATATGGATCCTTCGATTGGCACAGGGGTTGCGGTGCACAATGGTTATTGATACATGCGTGAAATACATGCGCACCATGATGGATTGCGGACGACGCTCGAGATAAAATGGTAACGCGCGCGTGTATGGTAATTCTAAATGTACTGATTTGATCGTTCGCACGGTGCATTTGCATATCATTGAGTTGAGATTATTTGTGGGTCGATCTATTGCGGTGAAAAAGGGTTAAATTACACACCTAATTTAAATTACATTTTTGAAAAAGCACTGCATTTAGAACATTAAGTGCTCACTTACTTACTAACATGTAACTATACTACATGGATCGTTCGGTGTCATTCGTATGTTATGACTATCGAATCGAAGCCTGACGAGTCTAATTCACTGGACTCATCTCAGCATCTGTGTTGTTATCGTTGCTGACTTTTGACCCCAGATAGGTGGCTCGGTCGTTGCATTAGTAAGCTTCCACTACATAAGAGAGATACAGCCTGATCATGAACGCCGAACGGCAAAAAAGCTTCATCAAAAAGCTCAATCAATATCATAGCAGTATTTGAGCTGCCGTTCGAGTATTAACCGGAGCTTTGATTCGACGAATGTTTGACATGAAATATGCTGAAAACATTTTTGTTTACAGCGTTTACTGGCTGAAATCGTTTTTACTTTAATTTGACGATAGTTTTTCTTTTCCTGTATTTTATTTGTACTTTATCGCTCTCTGTAAACCAAATGGTCATGCTGTATTGTTTACATTTTGGATCCGATTTGACAGCTCAGAAGCCAGTTTGACAACCAAAAAAGCTCAAAAAATCGATGTGACATTCGTTGATTTCAATATGTTGGATGATACCAAATTTTCTGCCGTTCGATTCGACGTCTCCATTGGATTCGACTGCCGTTCGACGTTCATGATCAGGTTGATAGTCTCCGAATAACCCTTCTCCGAGTCACGGATGGTCCTCTCCAGCACCAGCACTTTCACAAGCTTAAATCGAGTTAAAAGCTCACGGAAACTACGGTGACTTTTCAGCTTTGGATTAATTAAAGTCTCACATACCGAGCTACTGTGAGCCAATGTTACTAAGCTAGTTTTGTTGCGTATTTATATAATCGTCATTTTTATTGTCCTTTTGGTTTGCTTTTCAGTGGTGGGTTCGCCGAAAGATTATATCATTCCACAATATTAAATTCAGCATCAAGATATAACTTATTGAGCTCCCCGATTTTCCTCTCTCCCTCTCTCTCTCTCTCTCTCTCTCTCTCTCTCTCTCTCTCTCTCGGCATTCCATCAAAGCGTATGCGTAACAAATATTTGTTTGATTTATTCCCCCTTTTTTCACATCTCTTCACCCAACGTTACATCAAATGATTTAATTTACTTTTGTATTTGATTCGCACAAATTGTTTCACACTCGGCGGTAGCTACGGTCCCGGTTCTGGTGCTCCCGTGCGTGCGGGCACACACACACAAGGACGAGCGCCAGCGTTTGATTGTTGAGTGAAATAAAATAAAATTCATCCATTCGATAAATTGAATTATTCTATCGCATAGTTTTGTAAAGCCCCACATAACACGCGGTAGTCCTGTTTGATCAATTCATATTTCCAGTGCTTACAGAGCTGTGTAAAAATGGGAAAGGAGAGAGAAAGAGAAAGAGAGAGAGAGGGAGAGAAAGAGAAAAGTCAACCACCTTTAACATATTGAAATTGCGCAGAATGTTGCAAAAGATCCCTATCGTTCGGTGGGTAATGAGAACGGGATTACCACACACCCGTCCACCTGGCCATCGCCATCGGTTTGCCGCGGCTGGATGTAACCTGCGAGGCTGTCGCTTTCCTTCGGCTTCGTTCACCTTTGACGAGCCCGGGATTTCATTGATTCAATCACACGCGACAAATGTGTTCACCATTCGTTCAATCGGCTCGAAACGACGAATACCTTAATCAAATTTCCGCCTTCATTAGCACGGAACCGACAAGCCACGACAAACAACTTTATTAAAGCGAATACGAATGCGAGCCCTCCAAAGCCACCCACGGGCCCCGCCGGCTCCCTCTCCCACCCCACCATTTTTCCCATTACCTTTTTCTACCGGTGGACGAATTTCTTTTCCATCGCTGAGCGAGTGGTTCCGCTGGTGGTGCGGCGGCCTGGTTCACTTCACTCGACAGCCAACCAGCCGCCGGTGCTCGTAACAAGAAAGGGAAATTGTTCTTCGCACCCTTTTCTGGAGGCCACCCAGCACCCCACACCCAACACCGCAACCAGTTGCAGACGTACGGCGAAGGACCGTATCAGTCCAGAAGGATGCAAACGAACCACGAACCTACCTGTGAACCGACGAACCCCATCCGGATGACGAAACGAACTGGTGTGGCGTGCGTTTTTTCCCCCATTTTTTTACTCTGGATTTTGCCTCCCGCTGGAAATGGAAAGGAAATGATTGCGTTACAAGCCTACACGGTCGGGCTACGGGACGCCTGTTTCAGATCGGTCCTGCCGTTGTGGCACTCTCTCAACCTCAACCTCCCCACCGAATAAGGATCGTGCTCCCGGGTTGCGACTCTTAGCATTCCATCACCACGGTCCGGGTATGCGACCGAGGCGATGATGAACGAACCCCGTCCGAGAAAATGGACGGCGGACAGGAGCAGCCAGCGCTAGTGGTGTGATGGCCTGTAGGGTCGTGACCCTTGCCAGCGCGTAGTAAACACGGGGCGTTTATTTATGCTGTGCCATAAACATAATAACGCCGTTCGCCGCTGTTGGTGCTGCTGCTGTGTTGGACCGGGACTGGGTGCCGGGAGTTCCATTCCGGTTTCCGTGTTTTTTCCCCCACTACACCCGAACATGTACGCACGTATGTTTTCGCATCGGAACGACAGGATCGACTATGCCCGTTGTGATTGGAGTCGGAGAGAAGGTGGTCATTTGCGTCTCGCTGAACGTTGAACGTTGTTTGCCAATGTTTTGACTTGTGTTGTGCTTTTGCTCTCCCCGTGCATGTATACTTAGTTTCTTTTCATCTTTTGGCACACCTTCCACGTTCCTTTTGCGTCCTTTTTACGCTGTGTGTGTCGCTGTGTGTAGTTCCTTTTTCTGGTCCGCCTAGATGTTATTACCCGCTGCGTCCAATTCGATTTATGCACGTCCGACCGACGGATGGAACGGGACGCGGTGGATAACATTTCGAGCGACTGGTTTGAAGAAATAAAAGCTGTACAACCTTTTTCTTCTCTACTTTCCATCGCGGCTGGATATTGAAATAATGCCACAACATGTGACTTTAGTAGCTTAAGTATCCATTACAGTCAAATATCCGCTCAAATCATCTGGGTACATACATCAAAATCCGAAACACTACTTGACAATTTATCATTTTCAAATAATACTGAAGTTTATTACTGTAGAAATCTATAGTCCGTATGGCGAATCCCATTCGAATCGTCCTCAAAAGGAGTGAATATCCAAATCTACAGCATACGGTTCAAACGGTTTACAGACGATAAGCTCAATTCAAGCTTTATAGCCATGTACTACGTTTATCAGAAGATTGATTGACATGATACTGTACAGCACTGTTTTGGTCTTATTTGGTTGTTTGATTGTGATCGAACAAAATGTGACATCGACTAATACTTTAAAAAGCAACCTTGTTCGACGGAAGCCGATAACATTCTCTGCTGACACGCATGAACAATTGTCCCTTCGATATTTGGCGGATCAAAAGCTCAATGTTGTGGACAATATAGGGTGTTCGGGATTCAAATGAGATGTTAATACAGGGGACGACCTGGCCGTATGAGATCATGTTCATAAGATCATTTCTTATTAGAAATCAATTTCCTTTCTACAAATTCCTTTACAAAAAAAAGAAAAAACAATCCATCTTTCAAAAATCCGTTTTTCAGCCGCTTCTGTCAAGAAATGCCAATGTATATATCGTCACTCAATAGCTTTCCCAACCAAGCTAGCGCGGAACACAATCTAAGCCAACTATATTAATCATCCATAATGATAATTTAATACAACTCAAACCGAAACTTCACTCGGAAAGAGGCAAAAAAAACCCTTCTTCAAAACATTACTTTTCACTTCAGCTTCAGCGTTCACAAACAACGTGCAATGCACACAGACCGGCAGAGGCAGAGAACGTACAGCACCTTCAAGGTTCAACCTTTAAGATGATGTTTTTCTTCCAGCACATGAAGTACGGAACATGCCGGGTTTTCTCCACCCAGTGCTACCTTCTTGTTTTTTTTTTTCTAGCCTTACAAATGGCCAAACGACCGAAGCGCTGGGATCGTAAATCAAATTATCGAGCACTAAATAACCCGTTTTCTGGCGGGCGCTGAAAACGGAACGACTCCGAACCGAACCTACCAAGGTCCGGCGCAATGGAAACAGACCGGACAGGGATCGTACTTTCTAAATTGAATGTTCATACTGTTCCAGCTGTTTCCAGCTGCCTGGCTTTCCTTCCTGCCATTCTTGTGCCCCGCCAGAACCACCCTTTGCCGCTGGACTGTACTGTCCATCGGCCAATTCACGGTTATGCGATTCATTTCACCCGGGTCCCGTAATCAGGGGATTACATTTTCACTATCACCAGGCACGCCAACCGATCGTCAGCGGTGCAGGAAAAGGGGGAGTGGGATGAGTGGGAGAGCCCCCAACACCCGCATACCCTCCCCCTAAAGAAACCCAAGCTTTCGTGAGCTTTCGTCGTGCGTTTCTTGCGTTCCTTACGCCTGCTTCGATGAGTTCATCTTTCGGCACCAGGTTGCTATGACACGCCACACCGCATCCTAAGGTGTGCTGCGATGCTTTTGGCGCAGGGAAAACCGCCAAGCGGAGGGGAAAATTAAGCCATAACCGAGGGTGAAAAAGCAAACTCCCCATAACCATCCTCCCCACCCCTTCCGAACCAAACGGGGTGGGAACACAGTTTCCAGCGGAAGCAATAAATTAAATATCCCATCCCACGTCGCGATTTTGGGACGAAATTCGAACAACGTCGCTGGTACACTTTCTTTTTTCTTCCCTCACTGCTGCTGCCCATCTTTGTATCCGTTTGGTTTTTCTCGAAGATTCGCTTCGGTGCTTCGAATCGCCAGAACGGTTCCATGCTATTACTAGCAGTTTCGATTATCTCTCCTTTTCGTTCCACTCCCTTTTTTCTTGCCGCTTTTCTTCGCGTTAATCGCAACGGAAAAGCATCTGGCCTTCGGTTTTCTGTTTTTTTTTTGTGTATTTCGCTGGAGTTTTGTTTCTTTTCACATTCACTTACTGTCCGTGTTACTAATCATCCTTGTGGAGCTTAATGTCGCTCGGCCCACTTCCTCCCCCACCCCCCACAACGTTCGGCTGACAGTTTTCCAATATCACCGGCACGAACGAACGTCACGGCCATCGATACCGGTGTCAGTAATCTTGAAATTAAAGCCAGCTTTTCAACTAGGGCGAAGAAAAAAAAAACAGCGATTGTTACGGTCCGTACCGTGATATCGTTAAATTCACATGAAGTTTCTTTTTCCACCCCGGGCCTTTTTTTAGATTTTTTTCGCTCCTTTTCTATTGCACCCACCTTTGGTCGGCTGCTCACGGCCGCTGCATACCGCACAAGATAATTTATCGGTATTGATAGTGCCGGGCACTCCAGGTGCACTCGCTTTCATGCTGTCGGAATATTGCAATTAAATCGACTCCAGCTTCACCGCACACGGCACATGATCGTCTAGGGCAAACAAATTTAATTTACTTTTCGGAAAATATTGTACCTCAAAAACACACACAGAAACATTCACTGTGGGCGAATATTTAATTGCATTTATTGATCAATGATGAGCGAGATTCGGAGTATGGGAAATTGATATTGAAACCGGCTGGAGGGCGAACATTTTATCTATTCAAATCGATGCAACAATTAGGGCAGCACACACCCTACATCCGTACCATGCTGTTGTTCTCGTGCGGTGAATTGGTTGCTTTCCATTATTTTCGTAATGCTGTGTAGCATTACGATGAATTGTTAGTCCGTTAAACAGTGGTCTTAACGGGGAATTAATTCGTGAGAAACGTTGAAACATGTCTCATAAGTAAAACAACTTTTGCTCGCCCTGCAAAGGATGCACAATAAATTGGACGGTTTTTCGTGCTAAATTTATTTCCCTAATTAAATCAATCTCCCGTACAACGGTCATATAAATCAAATTTGCAAATCCCATATTCTGTGTGTGTGTGTGTGTTCTTTTCCCCATTATTTTCTCTCTCCCTCAATACCGTTAGGCCGCGCGCAATCTTACCAAAACGCCGGCGGATAGCGTAAAGCCACGAGCTTAAAACTAATTATTGCTTTATACGATGCCCCAAACTGTTTCCATTAGCCGGTCGATGGAAAAGAAATTAAGACACATTTAATCCCGCACCCCGAGAACCAACGGGCGGCTGGCTAGGAAAAATCTTACGCCTCTTCCTACCGAGCAGCGCGACGAACCTTTTTCCGGCCAAACTCAGCTACTGCTCGATGCTTGTTCCGGCTGGTATGGCTGCTGTGTGGCTACGAGCAAAACTCTTCGCTAGAAAAAAAACACACACAAAAACGAACCAGAAAACTTTACGTCTTCCCGGGGCAAAGCAAAAGCAAAAGAAGCTCATCAAACTGGAATGCGCAAGGAAGTGGCAGCTGCAAAGCCGAACAGCCGAACATGCTCGCCCAAGGAACCGCGGCCGATAATCGGAGCGATGGAAATTGAAGACGAAGCGGTTTTAAGCACTGCTTAGCGAAACATCACAAACTTTTACTGATCTACGCTTGCCGAAAGAGTGTGTTTATGTAAATGTGTGTGTGTGTGTGTGTGTGTGTGTGAGAAAGTGAGACAAGTAGGAAGAAAAACCTAGAGCGCGACGAACTACAGGCCAGCGATACAACGAGATTGAGGGACCTTCGGTGGATAAAAACTTTGCTTTGTTTCGGTTATCCAGGCCAACTGTGCACCCCGCTAACAGTCAAAAGTGAAATAGTTTAAATGAAAAACTTCGGTTTCGGTGCTGCTTGAGCTGCCTTTTTTTCTCTCCCCCCTGCCCCCGCTTTTCGCCACACTATGATTCTGGTCGTACTACTTGGCGTGGTATTTGCAGATTTGGAAAATCGGCCCTCCATAATGGGTTGCCCGTTCGGTGAGCTTTTTGTAAGGGCGACCGAAAAAGAAGAAGTAGAAAAAAATACATCCATGCGTACACACACACACACACAGTCCACAGTGAGTTGGTGCAATTAAAACTTTAATTCCTCATTTTTCGCTCTATTGCATGTTTTTGATTGCTTGTAGTGAGCTGTTTGCTTAAAATTTCTGCTTGTAATGGTTAGCGATGTAAAGGGGGATTAAATGGCGCAAGGAAATCTGGCTTTCATTTAGATCCTTTTGAGCAGTAATGGGTGGTGCAGTTTTAAATGAAAATCATCAAATTAAAGAAATTGGCGGATTTTGTTTTAATCACAGCCAGGTGAAAAGATTAAAAATGTGCTTATTTACATAAAGTTATTTCCCCACTTACAGCCCTCAGAACCAATCTTCATCATCATCATCATCATCAAGATTTCACTGCTGACATCGTTATCCGAAGTAACGACAGTCCCAAGATAGCAGAAACTCCTCTACCACCTCGAGATTGTCACCGTCGACTAACACACGCTACTTCCCACTCGGGCTCTATCACGATCAGAGCCTCCGGCAAGCAGGTATTTTGTCTTCGTCGCATTGATCATCAATCTAATTCTTGCTGCTTCACGTTTCGGTCGGGTGTACGCCTCACACACCTTCGTCTTGCCAACGTTATCAATGTCGTCCGCTAAGCCAATAAATTGGAAAGACCGATAGAGAACCGTGCCACGGATGACGTTGTCTAGCCCCGCGCCTCGTATGACACCTTCCAAGGCTATATTGAACAGTACCAATCTTAACCATCTCAACACGGCGGCCCAGTGGTGGAGGCGACACCAGCGCCGGTCTTCGGACGGCAGGACCGGGGTTCAAATCCCATCCGAACCATTCCCCCCAAAGTGAGGACAGACTATCCAACTGCGTGGTATGATTATGTCTAGTAAGTCACAAATGGCAGGCATGACTTTAGAGATCGTTGGGCAAGGACACATCTCAACATATTGCTCCACAGAAAACTATTTACAAACTTAAAAACAATCAAAATGCTCAAATCATATACAAAGAATTAAAAAAAAAAGTAAGGTAATTGTCAACACCGCGTGTATTGACTATTACAATTCACACAGATTAACAGGGCATTTCCTCCCTGTTATTTGCCTCATCCCGGACATGCTCGATTGTGAGTGTGAGGTGGTTGTGGGGTCTGCCTCCAGGTTGTTGGTGTAGATGATGGAGACGTTAGTTATCCAGTGGATCCAGTTCTATTGCTTTTTCTATGGATGTGATGGCTGGTTTTGGGGTTCAGGTGTCGGCGGATCGGAATTTGGACATCGTCCTTCCGTCTATCGGGTCTGGGCTGAAACAATAACCAAACAGCGAACTGGACATCACAAACATTTGCCTGCGAACAGTGTTCCTCAAACACCCCGGCAGTGATAGCCAAAGTTCAACCAGGCCCCATCACCGAACTCAGAAGCTATCGGCAAGCTTTATCCCGTAACAGCAGGACCACCTCCGAACCCAACGCCAGCAAGGCCGAATTCACTTCATCAAGGCTGGACTGGGATGAAGAACACTGTTGCATAAAGTCTGCCTCTCTTTTTAAGACAACGCTGTCATTGTCACTTGACACAAGGACAACATAACGAATAACAAAAAAGGAATGGCGGATATGGTTTGGAAGGAAAATGATGATGCGAAATCAAAGGATAAGACCGTTGTCTCTGGTGAATCGGAAGATGAGCCTCATGTAAGCGAGGTCCCTAGTCGCCAACACTTCTTTTATTTCTACTCTCGGTTGTCTGCCGGTGCTCTCGACTGCGCCCAACAAGGAGGGTCTTGCGGTTTCAAACTCCACGCAGGACCACATCGTGAAATCCGTCACCGCAGCCACACACCTTCGTCTGAGCCAGAGTTATACGCTGCATATGAGCATTCAACGCGAAATGATTCGACATAAGTCGAGACATCATGCGTATAAGAATGCCTGTTCTACAGAGATCCCACCGAACCAAGGCCGCAGGGACATGCTCTGCCAGCGAGACAGGAAAAGTTGCTGTGGCAAGCGAAGAAACTCTCAGGCTGAGATTGGACGGCCGTAAAAGGCACCCTTGTTGGACGCCTGTTTTGGCCAGTGAGTCTGCCTTCTCGTTGCCGGGGATGAGCCACAATGAGAAGGTACCCAAATTAGTGTAAAATTTACTAATTAATGATAGGTTAATATTGGTTTTGTGAGTTATCATAACTCAAATGAAACATTTATTTGTAATTCGTTGTAGTTTCTTTTTTCTACCAATTACAGTATAAATTGATAAAATCAAATGAGAGTTTATTTTAATTTCCATTTATTTAATTAAATTTTCACAATTTTCAGCATCATTTGCAGAGTTCACCTTACTTCCGGGTATTCCCCTCAATATATAAATTAAAAAAAAAGCAAACATGAAAAACATATTTAAATATGATTTTTTGAGTAAAAAAAAAAACTCAAATTCCCGTGAAGTGAAAATTTCAACAGAATTAAATCCTTTTCCTGAATTTCCGAAATTTCTGCAAACAAAGAATGCATACCCAACTGCATAGCTTCGTCCCATCTCTCCTTGCGTTAAATTTCCCAAAGTACGAAAACACTCTCACACAACCACCACCCGACACCGTCAGCTGGCCTGGCTTAAAGTGATGCAACCGTTAGCCGTTGCCCCCCCCCCCCCCCCCAAATGACCCCAAATGGCGCTGCGACGAAACCGACACGTGCAGCACGGTTGCACAGCTGCGCAACTGCAATCGGAATTGCATTGCCAACGCGTAATGCACGATTTTCGCCGTTGCCGGATTTCCGTGCATCTCTTCGCGCCCAAAAAAAAGAAGAAGAAAACCTGACAGGGAGAGGAAACCCCACGCCACGTTTACACGCCAAGTAATGACAGTGTAATGAGACGCCTTTTGTGGTAATGTCATCATGATCATTTCGTTTAATGGAAGAAATCAATTATCCATCTTGTGGCAGCTGCCACCGGACAATGTAACCTATTTTCCCGCATTGTAATGCACACACACACACACACGCTTGTGCACAGGAAAAGGACATTTAATTTTCCACCTTGTTTTGTCTTTGCCGTCAGGGATGAGAGTGTTGCAGTGTGGCTGTGCATACCCGTCCACCTTTATTAAATTTCTTATCACACTTAACTATTTTTAAACTTTTTGTTTTTCCTTCTCGCACAACTGGATCATGTTGCAGGAACGTATCTGGCGGTGTTATCAAACCTTAGCGCTTCACAGCAACCTGCCGAGCGGGAGTAAAAACGAGATCGTGTAATTTAAATACATCATAATGATAACAATCAGGCCTGTGCGCCTCATTAAACATCTCGAATGCATCGCCACGGATACCATGGCGGCTGGCGGCCCCTGCTACCGTGTGCGTGTGTGTGGTACAGGCATCCCGGCACCATATTTGATTGCCGGAGTAAACACTCACATAAAACATATAAACCGCTCCGGTTTTGCGGTACAAGCGAGCGAGCGAGCAAAATTTCCGCCCCAACAACAAAAACCTTATCGTGCAAATTATTTCCCCCGTTGGCGCAACTCTTTTTTCCCACCATTCCGCCCGGCGACCGGCGCTTTGTTTGAAGCAATGTAAAAACCTCATTTCATTTCGATTCCACCCAAACTTCCCACCCCCTCAAACGTACCGCATATGTTATGTGCTTAATCAAAGATGCAAATTTCAACCCAGCGATACAAAGATGTTGCTTGGTGGTTGTTTTTTTTTCGCTTCGCTTTGCTTTACTTTGCTCTCACAGTCTGTTTGCGATGTGTGCGCGGTTCAACCCGGTGCGGGATACACCGTGCTTTCCCTATCATATTTCCTGCGATGGCGGAAAATGTACGTGGTTTACTTTTTTTGTGTGTGTGTGTCCCCACCACCCTAACAAACGGTAACGAGCACGGAAAACAAATAGAAACACGGGCGAACGCTCATCATCATCCCCGTGCACGCTGAAAGGCACGCTGAAGGCGCCAAACGATATAAATAAGAATAACCATCATCGTTAAGTCAGGAGGGCGCACAAGTCGCAGACGGCGGAGAGGCTGCTATAAAAATATTGTTATAAACTGTAAGCTGATGAAAAAAAAAGAAACTGGACCGTGTCTCGATGATGATGTAGCTGTAGCACGAAGCAATGAGTTTAGGAAATAATGTAACGATCGGACGGAAGACACCTGACTGAACACACTACCAATCGCCGCGAAGGGGCCAGCAAGGAAGGTAACGCCAAACTTTTCCTACACATTATCAATATCAATTATTATTGACATAAAAAGAGATTTTGCCGTCACGCCCGAATTCATCCCATCAAGCTGCTAGAGCAAAGGAAAGAAGAAAAACCAGCGGAACACCCGCTTCTGACCGTCCTGACCGAGAAGCAGCTAACCATAAAGTCATAAAGTTAATCCTTCTCAAAACAACCCACACACACACACACACACACTGACACTGACCAGGGTTGGACCCCAGGTCTACGCGACGGTCACACCGCAAGCCACGATAAACGATCCTCGCCGTATGACTTTGTTTTGCCACAGTTGCCCGTAACCCATCGTAACGATCGCCGGCACCATCGATCCTTTTACTACTTCATAATCGACTCCGGGGGTTGCAGTTCACCACCGCGAGGTTGACGCTCTATTTGGGAGGTGGCTCGTAAAGAAAAAAAACGGGTGACAGTTAGAATGTTACGCTAGCAGGGCAGAATTCTTCACGAGCTTCCTTCATCATCACCACATAAGGCACCAGGGTACTTGTGGAGGTGGCAAATCTTACCGTAAGCCAGTGGTCGGCAACTTTTTACAAATCAACGGGCTGTTTGTTTTGCTACAATACAATTCAATCAATGTGTTTGACCACATCTAAGGAATTATAAATTTGTTGTACAGAGTCGTTCGAGCTGAAGAACGGTACTTCGGCTCGAAAGCAAAATCATCGGGGGAAAGTTTCAAAAAGCTCCGGAATGCCCTACAATTCTTATCACCAGTTTTTGTCCAAATTGAGTGTTTATAGGATTTATAATATTTAATTATTATTAATAACAATCGATTACAAAAAAACTAACCAACAACGGCAGTGAACCCACAATTCATTGGTTTTCCCCTTATAAGCTTCTATAAGCTCTAGAGCAGCGAACTTGGCCATACACGTCATCACGTCAACGTTACTTATTTTACAACGGAAATTTTCACAATAACGTTCAGTTCAGTGGTGATGGTGTGATAAACTGCGATGTTTCGATACCGATCGCTTAAATCAATCAAACTCGTGGTTTGGTGTACTTCGTCGTGCTTTTGGTTACTCAGAACAGAAACAATTTGCATTGAATTTCGACAGTAATGGAAATAAGTTAGAGCAATGGTTTTACCACAAAGCGAACTATTTTTTGAGGTTAGTTCTGTTGAAGCTGATACATACTAGAACATTTTTAATTCCAGAATTTCTTAATAGTTTCTGAGTAACGGACATGGTTGAAAAAATTGCAAATTTCTATTGGAAACGTTCGAACGCAAGCTACCTAGAACGATGTTTGGTCCTGTTTGTATATGTGTGTTGTGACCTGTGTTTTTTTGTCTGGCTTACTATCAATTGGGGCGGTCCTCACACGGCAGGACACCGGGGTTCAAATCCCATCCAGACCGCCTCCCCGTACGCAGGGCTGACTACTTTGCTACGGTTAAAATCAAGTCACAGAAAGCCAGAAATGGCAGGCGGAGATCTCTCGAGGTTGTAGTGCCAAAGAATAAGAAGAAGAAGTAGAACTATCAATCAAACATTGCCTACCACTGACTTATCCGCCGTGATTGGAAGTAGGAGAAAAAAACTCCCTCTAAATCATACTGTCTCTTTCCAGTTTGCTGACGTCGTCACAGTTAACCCTCGTGCGCTCGCTGTTGTTGCTTCGCTGTAGTGAATTGTGATTTGTGACGGTGGTGGGTGATCCATTTTTTTTTTTCGTGGGGTAGGAGGTCATCAAAATTTACACCCTCATGGTGCTGTTGCTCCATGGAAAAAGGATGGGGACGGAAGCATTTTTTTCCCTTTTTTTTTGTTGTTGTAGCTACCCTCAACTTAATGTCCTTTTCGCAATATCTAACGACGTGCCCGGGCCGTGACCCGCCATCCCAATCTCCGCGGGATATCGAGTGGTTCTATTTTATGCGTGTGTTTCCGGCCGATTCCGCTCACCTCACCCTTGCACCACCCCCACCCTCAAGAAGCTTGCCGAAATGTAATCGGAAGTTGCTGAGCACTTCCCGTTCGGCGCTTGCCAGTCCATTACGGCGGTGCGCTAGGGGAAAGGATTATGTGATGGACCGCAACCGGAAAAGCGGACCGGGCGAGCTCTCGAGACATCTCCGCAGAAAGGGAAGTTTCTGTTTTCCGTTTGCTGCAGCGTAACCTTTTACCACCTCCAGGGCTCTTTATAAAATTTATGCTAAACAAATTAAAGCCATTAGATTTTATGAGATTGGTTTCTCTGCTCGCTGCCACTTGCCGGCCAATGCGAACTTCCTTTCGTCCTAAAGCTCGAGCCCTCTCACTCGCGGTGCCGCTCCAGCGCCGGTTGGATCTTTTGGAGGGTGAAATTTAAAGGTGGAGCTCACCGGACAGCTCCGTTTGATGCGTTTGACCCTACCCTCAAGGAGCGGCACGGCAGTAGACCGGCAGTTCTCGGTAGTAACGAAGATGGAAAATTTGGACGAAGATGGGATGTAAAAAATATGACCCGCTTCATAAAGAGTTATGGTATAATGACAAGCGCCGGGTGGTGGCCAACGGGTTTTTGGCCACCCGCCCTGGGACCCCGTGTGTTTATGTGCGTGCGTTTGTGTATTTTTACTTTTTGTTTCCCCCTGGCGCCCACTCCACAAACTCCTCGCAACTCTTTATAAAGCCAGGCGTTTTTCTTCGTTTGGCTAGTGGATTGTACAATTCGGATTCCAACCGGACGTAGATTGATGTTTATTTTAGCCCCAAAACATCCCATCCAGGGCTAACAACCAACCGGCGCCGCCTACCCCATCGGAGCGTAAACGATGCTCCAAGATTTCTTGAAGTTTGTCTTCAATTTATTTTTATTATCATATTTTTTCCGTAACTCTTTTTTTATTTCTCACTCCGTACCGTTTCTGCCTTTGCTGAGCAACGGACTTTTTTTTGTTCTTTTGCTGCCTCCGTTTCAGTCTTCAAAGGGGTTTGCGGTGTAAGCTTGGTGGATTGGAGGATGCGCGTCTAGTGGTAGGGGATCGATCCTACGTTCCTACTACGTTCCATTCCATTCTTGATGGTGCAGATTAAACGAAGCTCATAAATATCGCCTAAAATCTCATCCTTGCGCCATGCTTAACGTTCATCATTTGTGCCATCTCGTTCTCGTTTCTAGCTGGTTGAGATGATTCTTTAGCTTCGGTACGGCTCCCGACTGAAGCGGGGGGAGGGGATGGGGGAACGAGGACAAACGAATCGGCAGGATGTAACGGAAATCGGAAAAAAGAAATATGCCCAAATAAAGGACCACTCTAGCCGTCGAGGGGCGACAACGGTGGCGATGGCCGGGAATATAAATAATGCAATTCCAGACCAAGCCCCGGTCCCGGTTGCGGTTTTGTAACTGGAGGGTTAAAAAGTGGAATCCATCGTCGCCTGCCACCAGCAAATGAATGCTTTCCGGGCTTCCTTTCCACGCCTTTGGTTGCTTTTTTTCCCCTAATCAAACACGCAAAAGAAAAAACTAGAAACCTCCCGTCAAGACTTGCGGGAAGTCAGTGAATTTTGCGACTGCTTCCCGGTCTCCTGATTTCCGACACTGGGCAGAAAACAGACAACATCTTGTTGGAGGATAATTTTATTCCATCCAATCCCGAAACACGCGCCCGAAATTGGCAACAACAACCATCTTCCTAACTAAACTCGTTCCCTGCCGAGGGTTGATGCATTTACGGCTGTTTTTTTTTGTCACTCATATTACCACTGTGACAGCATATGATGTGAGTGGGGATGGTTTGGGGGCGGATGGTTCCCGCTCCTACCGACGAGGTGGCCTGCGCTCCACCAAACGATGATAGACGAGCATCCGAGGCTGGGCTGAGTGTAAAGCATTTACCGTCGTGGTTCATAAGCAGCTGCCCGTACAAAGTGGCCCTACACGGGCGTGCCGGTCGGCGGAGCAGCGCGTACACGTAGGCCGTTCTGTTAAGGATAAGTATTATTTATGTGTACGTCATCGGGCCAGGGATAAATTGTGACTTTGCCGTTACCATTAGCGAAAATGTCGCCCTGTTATGACAGTCACTTGAGCGTCGGACAGGGAGGGGGTGGGGGGGCGTGTGTGAGTGTTTGCGCAAGGGAAGAAAGATCAGAGTGGAATTTATGCGTATTATTAATGATGCCGTAGGGGTTCGAGAGCGTACTGCCTACGATAAGCCTTCAAAGTTAGGTAAAATTGTGCCACCAGCATCAGCATTACACACGTGGTGCATTGATTTTCATGTGTGTGTGTGTGTGTGTGTGCTAGGGAAGGATTTTGTTGGATAATAATTACGATTAGGCTCACTGGTCGTATGCATCACGGTGGGAAGATCTATGAGAAGCAATGCCTTTATTTTTAGCCGAAGTATCCTTTTTTTCCGAAGCATTAACTGAAGAGATTACGATAAAAATAGGCTCAATGAAGTTTTATGGCAGTACAATTCTTATAATTATTTCTACTTTAATGTAAAGCATTTAAATGGCATACAGTGGAATGTGTCATGTGAGGTCGTGATGGGTTTAGCTATGAGCAGATTTGAAGGCTCTCAGATGGCTCGACGTCTCCTGGGCTTCATCCGAGCCTCGTCGCTTTTGTTTTCTCAGAAGCTTTGGGGGCCTCGCTCATGGGGCCTCGTCTCCTAAGAAAAACTTTGTCGTCTATATGGCCTCGTCGTGCAAGGGTCCCTGCTACCAATGAAAATCTTTATCTTAAGAGACCGTGCAAGTGACCTTTAGCTTTAAATATGTGTGAGAAGTCTTGAAAGGTTTTAGGGTTCTTTGCAAGTCTCTTCCACCTCCCACGAGAATGATCTTGAACTCTTGCAGAGACAGTCAAGCTTGTGGCCTCCCGGACTTGTTTGCGTGAAGCAGGATTGAGTAAAGAAGCTTCGTATCTCATTCACAGCATTATCCATTCTTCGGCATCCCCTGTAACGCACGCCACTGCTGAAAGATTTATTTAATTAGTTTAAACTGCAGCCCTGTTGCAACTCGAATCTTCAAATTATGCATGAGAAGTGCGCAGTAAACCAACTGTGACAACTGCACCGAATTAATTACAAACTGTTGCCATTTTTCGCACATTAATTGCCACCGGGCTGGAATTACAAACGAACAGATACTGTCTAACCTCAGCGCACTCTGCATTAGTAGCGTTGTTACGTTTTATCACTATGGGAATCTCCCGTGTGCATTACTGCATTAAATCATTTTAAACGTTCCATTCCACCATAACATTTACCTATATTCCTTCCCTCATTGACCAGCCGGCCACCAAGCCGGAGTGACGAACCAGTAAAACCACTCGATCAAATCGCTCCTGATTTCCGCTCCGTTGAGTCATTAGTCGATGCCGGTGTCCCGGAGACTAATTTGCCCAAACTCGGCTCTAAAAACGTTCACCTAAATGAGCAACATTCCATTGAGCCACTTCCATCGCCGAAACCACCGCTGCCGTTGCGGTTCTCCCGGTCACATAACGATCGTAAATTACTCACTCCTGACCATATCGGTCATTAACGTACATTTTTGCACGCCGGCTAACCTGCCACCTCCGCCCCGAGCTAAAATTTCGATCGTCCTGGCAATGGCCACCGTCAATAGAACCGCATCTTCCGTTTCATCTACTTCGCGATTCGATTGTGATGATTTAGTTGCGCGATTTATGCGGTTTGTAGTTGGTTCCAATTTTTTGCCGTTTCTCCTTCACTGCGTTTCGCACCGCACGCACCACACGTTCGCATGGCAATTGACCATGTACGGGCACGGTTGACTTCCTGGAGTTTTTCCGCTTCCGGCACCGCGGTACGCTCACTGTTTTTCTATGACAAATAGTCAATTAACTCGAAGCTGAACGACTGATTTATGGTATTAGAGCAGCATCAACTCCCTGGCAGCCACGGTGAGGTAATGCTGGCCGGTAAGTTTTCCCCCCAGAGCCGGGGAGAGGGGGGCTACGCAATCTGCAATCGGGGGTCCCAATCGGTGTTAAATGCCACCGGTAGGTAGGTACAGTAAAAAGCGACAGTACATTGGGCTAAAGCACATACGCTCATTAAAACATGCGCACTGCCATAAATCACCCTAATCCAGTCTGGTCCGATTTTCCGGCGGGGAAATCTTGGGGCGTACGACATCCGCGAAACGCAGGACGCATTGAATCACGACGGGAAGCTCATGATCATTCGAGCATCCCGCCCTAGCGCATTCGTGTCCTGCCCGGGTGGTAATGGTGCACTATAATTGCTGCTGTTTCGCTGATTGCTCTCGACTTGATTGTTCCCATGTTAGTTAATCTAAATACAAAACACACACACACACGCACACGGGCAAGTTCAATCGCGGTATGCCACCTTTGCGTGGATGCGAGGCGTTCAATTGTTTGATGTGGTTCCTGCTTCCTTCTGCGTCCGGATGACGGATGCAGCACTCGGAGTAACAATTGATAAATAATGTTTTGTTTTTTGCCCCAGGAGCTCTAAGTGCCCTTAGAACTGACAAATAGTTTATAGCATCACCCTTTAACGGGTGCCGGCATGCACTAAGAGAGCTGCTAATGGCATTATTGATATGCGTTAATTAAGAGGCTGGTTTAACTCAACATTTATTCATGCTACGAATACGGATATTTCGGTTCAAGTTGGAACGAGTAGGAATTGTTGAGTAAAAGGTTTTTTTTAATTCCTAATGGTAATAGCATTTATTTATAGCCGGTATTACCATATCGAACGATTCTATTAACAAGTACCAGGCGCCTCCATCAAAATCATACATTTCATACTAATATAAGGCGACGTTCAAAATTTTATCAAAGATTAAACATTCCCAATTACAATCTTCGCAACAAATAATTGGCATCAGGTCTTTTTGCATATTCTGTTTGAGTATTTTTTTTATTGCTGATATTTCCACATTGAACGATTTTGTTATGAAGTACCAGGCGTCTCCATTAAAATGTGATGAAAATGAATTGATGCTTTTAAAATGAGTTTAAAAAAGATGAGACACAATAAATTTCAACTGCTATGTTGCTAAATAAAACAACAGCATTTGCATCTTAAGAATCGTTATGTAACGTTTTTTTTACAGGAAAGCGTTGATGCGTAATTGAACTAGACCGTACTGTTGAATTAGGATCAGTATATCCCATGGATAGCGAGACATCGTTGATTTGCCCAGAGACCTCGTTAGAAGCACGAGATATAAACGGAAAATACAAAACCTAAAAAGTCACCAGGCCAAACCTTCTTAACGATCCCCCATTTTTAAACCAACCGCAGTCGCTACTTAAATAAATGCCGGACACACTCCAAGCACCTTAAATTGTGTTTAAATGATCCCCTGTGCATGAATCTTCCCCATTCTTCTCCATTCATGAAGTTCGATTCGCTTAACGATGCTGCCCTTTACCGAATGAACTTGGCTGTTTATCTTTGCACGCTAAGGCGGCAATGAATCGTTTGACTTTTGCTGCTTGCCCGCAGGCCGCCCTGGGCCAGCCTAAAAGTCAACTTTTGCTCTGGCAAACCCTGGCTGTGGGAAATTTCGCCCAACATGAGCGTGTGTGCAAATTAATTTGGCTTTTCTCATTACACCAGATAAACGATATGTTATCATCGGTGCTATGTGATACCGGGGGGTTGCGTTTTTTTTTTTTTTTTTTGTTTCTTGAGAGGCGAGCAGACAGCAGGGCACTGGGGCACGAGCACGAGTTTTGTTTGTTGGTGCCACTCAAACAATGGTACACAAATGGGAAAATTTGTTAAAAATGCTCCACAATCTCAGGCAGCGTCTTTTAAGCGAGCAATTGTGCGCCCTGTGTTTACAGCAAACGTTTGTATCCAGCAGCCGAAAAACTTTGGCCCATGTGTTTACCTTATCAACTTTACTTGGGTGGAAACGGGGCGAGAGAAGAGGAGGAAGGCGATGGGTGGGTGTAAAATTTGCATGTATAATTATTCAATTACTCATCGTTTGAGGGCATCATTCGGCTGGTGCTGGAGCGTACAGTTTTGGAGCTGCTAAACAAGACAGCCAGTGTGCCAGTGTTGGTTTCGGGACATGATTTGTGTCAAATTAGATACAACACTTACCGCTTCCCAAAAAGACGGACGGACTCCCGTTCTGCATTGTTAATGGTGGTGCAGTAAGATTTGCGTCTAAGAGCATGGTTAGCTTATGGAATTGTGGATGCTTTAGGTGTGCATTTTCGATGGATTTGGGGAGTTGCTAGGTGTTTAACTTCATTATATTAGAGTGATTTGTATTGCGCACTTACTTGTTAAGTATATAATCAAAAAAACAATACAATTGCAGGCTTTGCAGGCTTAATCGTTTAATTTGAACTGAGACTCGCGAAGGAAGAAGAAATGAACATTTTAATCTAATTTTATAAAAACCATCAGCGGAAAATCGCTTCGAACAAACTCATCCTAATGTGGAGAATAGCTCTCAATTTTATCAAACTTCCTATCCAAAAATTTAGATCTGCATTGGGAAAGGTTCCATCGGGGTACAATACACCCTGAAGAACTATTTTTTCCCTTCGATTTATTTCCCGCCCAACAATTCCAAACTAAATGCTCTTACAGTGCTCCGTCCCTTGGCTTTGTATTTGTAAGCCGAGCAAACAAACAAACAAACGAAAAATCCTTGACAACAACAAATCCGTCGATCCATCGGCTCAAATCGGCTTGATCGATGCGAAGCAGACAAAAGCAACTACTCCTCGGTGACCCATCCCACCCACCCCCCCGGTCCGGTCACCTTCGTCTTACCACAAACAAAACCGCGATCATTCGCCGCACCGCTCGCAAAACAAAAACCCCGAACGGTCCTTTTCGAGCGGAAAAAAAGGGTTTCGGAATTACGGGCAGCCCTGGTGACGGGGTTTTTGTTGGGGCTCGGCTCCATACGTTCGCCCTTCGGGAAAAGCGAGCATTTATGGTTTATTAAATTTTCAAATAAATTATAACTTACCCACCGAGCTCCGTTGTGAGTGGCAGTGGTGGGAGGTGGGGGGTGAACTGGTCCCAGGAAGGACTCGTTCAAAACCCCCCCGTAGCGTAGATGCGTGTGTGTGTGTCGCGGTTGTAACGAGAAACGGCCTGAGGGTAAATCCGATCTCGCTTTAGGACGGTTTGGTCGTACTTTTTGGAAAAACGAGCACAAACCTACCCCAAAACCCACCTGAACCCGAAGGAAAAGGGTCCCGTGTGGGCTTTGGTTTCGCATTTGTTGAACTTTCACCTATACTAGCGAGCGAAGCGTACCGCGGTGACCGCATAAGGTTTTGTCCGCCGCACGAACACGCACGACACACTCTGCTTCACTGTGTGTCGGTCGCTTTGCTCTCTAGTTTCCCGCGGGCGTGTACGCTGCTGGGGTTACCGCGTACCGCCACGTTTTGTCCGAAATGGTTGATCGAGTTGAGCATGATTCCACTGGCAGAGCGTATGTGTAGCGTAGCGCGCTAGATCAAGCAGGTAAATACGCAAATAACGCGCCCAAAAAGCCCGGTGGTGGTGGCCTTTTGATGGCAGGTGGTTTTAATAAATTCGTTTTGAGGAAATTATTTTACTGCCAAGCATTCCATCACACTTGCTCGAGAGGAAAAGGGAAGCATTGGGGTTATGGGTGGGCTGGAAAACGCAAGTGCAAAAAAATATTCACATTTGCATGATTAACGACGATTAGCGGTGCGGTGTTTTGCACCTTCGAATGGAGATTGTGCGCGAACGAGTTGTGGAGGGGGTTTTTGTGATTTTGCATACTGTAGGTTGATCGCTGTGCAGTTTGTTGAGTTAAGTGTGCTTGGTAGCGGGATGAATCAAATGTAGGCCATACTGTCACTCTGTGAGTCAGTGCATAACACAAGTGACTCCATGTCTAAAACAATAAGCAAGTTGTTGCGAACGCGACAAAATAAAATTGAGCTAAACTGACAGGCATGCAAGAGTTAGATGAAAAAATTATAAATGACTAAATATCTATCGTTTAGGATAAATTCTCACCGGAAAATATTATCTTAGGAAAACAACCTTAAGTCACAGAGAGGCCTCATACCGTGAGGAGAACGAAAGTATGGTGCGTTATTGGAAATATCAGAAAGGGGACATATGAAAATCATAAATAAACTCAAGCCATGTAATAAAAAACGAAAGTGAATAACATGGGCCGAAAAGGGTTAACACTCGAACACAACGCATACATTGTCATTGCGCGATTAGTTTCACGAGAAAACGACCAACACGAAGATCAAGGCACGGTCGTAGGGCAGTGAAGGAAAGACCAACTTGACGAATAGAGTAAACGACGCGCAGGCAATAGGCAATAGGGAAATAGGCATACGCACTTGAACCACAGATGCACGATGCATTACCCATGGTCATTAAACGATAGGGTAACGTTAACCACAATTGCCAGACATTGTAACATTACACCTACAACAAAACTAACAGACCTCCTACACTAGCCGACGCCAGGCAGGGGTCAAACGCATCGGCATACTGAGTTAGGATAAAGGAGATCGATGTAATGCTATTTCATGTTCTTTTTCCCACATAATTTTAGTATATAAGACAGGTTTTTTTGAGAATAAAATCGACTTGTAATTCAGACCTGAACGGAGAAGCTTGTGCGTTTCATTACTAGGGTTTCTTTTACAGATCCGGGAAAGTTTCACCTTTGCCTTCCCTCCGGATGTTGGTCCCGCACTTTGGTGTCTCCCCACTCCGTCGGAAGAATTAATCAAAAATAAGCCAAGCAAGAACCACGGTTAGATACTTCTCCTGGTTATCCAGGAAAACGGATCATCGTCTGATCGAGCTACGGCATTCCCGTTGTCCACGCCGAGTTAGGGAAGTGTGAGTCCGCCGCTTAAAACTTCTCTTGGTTATCCAGGAAAAAAGGTTATCCGCCTGATTCAAGCAACTCTGACAAGGCCAGGAATCTGCGCGGAGATCTCCGAATCGACCATTCCTTCGCGTGGTCGGTTCAACAACGGTTCGTTATCGAACTAACACAAGTATTTAAATACCATAACAAGGTACCAATCTACGGCTTTAAGGCTTTCTTCTTCCTTGGCACTACAACCTCGAGAGGTGTCGGCCTGCCATTTCTGGCTCCCTGTAACTAAATTTTACCCCTAGTAAAGTAGTCACCCCGACGTACCGGGAGACGGTTTGGATGGGATTAGAACCTCAATCCTGCCGAGTGAAACCCGTTATTTAACTGCTGACAATGTGATTAAACTCCCAAAAAAAATTGTATTGTCCCCCTGTCCCTGTGTGATGCCCAGCAGCGTGACTATCCAGCACACAGTTACATACAACCTGCAGTATGCAAACAATTCACAATAATACAGGCACTGCCCTTTTGCTCACTAGTTTTGGTCGAGATAATTGATTTCGATCTCCTACACTCTCATCGGCCAACACTGTGTGTGTACGGCCATCCGGCTCTGTTTTCGTCCATGTTTCGGGTTTGTGTTTTTGCGGTTTTACAACCTCTCTCTCTCTCTCCCTTTTTTGCGCTCTGTTGTAATTCCATCAAAATCAATTACTTGTGCACAGCACTCGAGCCGCGATACACACCGAACCGGGAACGGGGGTTATTGCTTGCTATTAATTGAATTTGATTACAAAACATCCAGCCGATTTTGGGGTGTACCGACCATGTGTACCGATATCGCCCCGGCACGAAGGACCATCGTGAAAAATTGTCCGCTAGTGCCATCTCTGTCAATCGTAAAATATTGTACAGCAGCGAATATGCATATTTGATAGCCAATTAGTGATTCTGGTGATTGATTGATAGATTGATCGATTACTGTAGCTTTACGGTGCTGCTGTTTTTGGCTTTTAATGTTTGTGCAGGCTTGTGCGCGTTTTATGCACTGCCAAATGGCAAATGGGTTGGTAATTAATTGCGCGGAACACTTTATGATTGCACGGTTCGAGTTATGATCTATTCCAATTATAGTAGAGTGCAGGTGAGCCACTGTGCTAAGCCACGGTGAGTACAATTTAAATTGAACCGGGGCTTAAGCTGGGCTCAATGTTCGCGGTTTTCACAACCCCCTAAAGCTTTTTCGTATTATACAACCAGCCTGTACACACACACACATGATGGTTTACGATCATCACATTAAATTCAACCACAATTTACTTTCGAAAGTCTCCCGCCCATGAAGCAGTAGCCGGGAGTATCTTTCAACTCCGCTTTCCATGTTCACGACTTCCCTGCCCTAGGCTGGGAACTGTAGATTCATCGTCGCACAAAAAGGGGCCCGAGTAAAATCACTGTTTATTGCGCTGGCAGCATACACACGCACGCAGCTGTGCCAGGCTGCAAGGCTGGTGACAAGGGGACAGGTAAGGCTAAAGTTTTCGGTGCCCCCGGTCTCCAACCCCCGGGGTTGGATACGATAGACAAAACGACCGGACGGTACCGTAACCCGACCGCGAAACAAAAGGTAAGGAAAATCCGTTCACCCACACAGACGCGGGCTTCGAGACTTCTTTGCTTTCCCTATTCGCTGTTGTTTGCTTTTCACCCCCAAGAAGTCTTTCCGAGAAGGGATTTGAAAGTTTTTTTTGTGTGGTTGTGTGTGTGAAAATGAAGTGAAATTTATATTCATTTTCCCTACATTAACGGGCCGGACGAGTGACATGGCCCACATAAACGGTGGTGACACGGGGGTTTCGCTATATTACCGGTGGGATCATCAGGTGATGGTGAAATATTCCTTTCAATTCATTCCATTCATTAGCTCTCCGGACGCCCGGCTGGCCCGTAAAGAGGGTACCCGGTATCGGGTTTGGACAAGTTTTGGCGTTGCAATGCTGAGATTTATTGGATTTGCAGGGTTCCTGGGGGGCTGAAGCTGGGGAAACCGATAAGAAGAAGCAGCAGCAGGGGAGCAGAGACAGTGGAAGCTTTCGGCGGACAAGGGATGATGTCTGTCATTTTATTAAATCTTTGGTAAAGTTGCAGATTATTAATTCATTTAAAACTTGTCAGCTGTGTTTGGAAGTGGAGGCAGAAAATGTCGTTGGAGGACTGAAATCCTTTTTAGTACTGTTAAGTAATGGATAGTGGAATGTTGCAAGCCCATTGTGCAGCTTTGCAACCATACAATGGAATCTAGCATTTAGTGAAGGGAAAAATGCAACGTGGCTTTGCAATAAGCTATGTATTTTCTGCCAAGTGTTTGGTAATGGGGCGGTCCGGTGGCCGAGGTGACAGCGGCGCCCCTCTTCACACGGCAGGACCAGGGATCAAATCCCATCCGAACCGCCCCTCCCATGCGAAATTAATTATGAGAACGTTAGTTTAACTCTTACTGGCTTAATCTACACCTGCCACAATTACGCAGTCTTATTGCAAATATCCCACTACTGTTTGCAAAATTCCACTATATGATTGCAAACTCCCACAAGTTATTTGGTTGCAGCCCTAGACCGGTTGGAAGCTCCCAGCATTGCGTGTATCACAACATCTATGTTGCTGCCGGTCCTATCGGACCCCAGATAGGTGAAGCTCTCCAAACTTCGACAAATAAATGCAGGTAACAGACGCTTGAAACTATTCGTACAACCCAATGCCCCCATGCCCATTCTAGCGAGAAGTATGCAATATCCTCTTTACGATTAATATTTTGGTAATTGTTTGTTTTTTCTCTCTCTCTCTTTTCTTTCACGACCTCAACGGTACTCGTTTCCGGAAAACGTGACTTTGTGCCATTCGTTTGCGGTTTTTCGTGCTCTGTTGCACTCGGCACCAGCCTTCACGAGAATGCAAATGGAGACAAGGGGAGAAGAAGACAGAGAGCATCTAAAACAATCACAAATCCTTCCCGGTCCAGTCCCGTAAATCCATCGAGCCGTGTGTTTTGACAAAAACTTATTGCACTGTACTTTGGACCACGCCAAACAAACCCAACCACGATACCTGGAAACAGGTTTTAGCGTGCGCTTAAAACAACACAAATCATTTCGGTGCACGCGGGGGACAGAACCAACAAAAAAAAGGCGAGTCCCTCCCAGCCATCCGGACTAAGGGCACCGCTGCCGAGTGCAGTGCTATGTTTCCATGCACTTGAAATAATACACCCGGTACCAGATTGGGCCCGTGCCCGTCGGGGAAACTCGTGGTGGCCACCGAACCCCATCACACACGCATCACTGACGTTGGTTAACCGATATCGAGAAGTGCATTTTTTCCTTGATGGACATTTTGTTTTTTGACCCATCCAACCCCGTCAAACCCGTGACCGCGGGTGCTCAAGTGTAGCGTGTGTGTGTGTGTGTGCACGCAACATGACTTAACGCACCGAAATTTTATCAGTCTACGCTTTCCTTTTCCGCTAACCAGCCGCGTCAACCGGTGTGGCCTGCGGTACGGTAAGTACGGTTGGCTTTTTGGGAAACTTTTATTTTTACACAGCCGGTTAAGTGAAAGCTCGGAACACATTAATCGGAACGCTCGATAGTCGACCGACCAGTTCACGCCATTTTCTTCGCCATTGGTGAGGGGGGAAAAAGAAGAATATAAATATGAAATCCATTTGCAAACATTGCGGATTGTGGATATGGCTAGTACACTTTGGGGCTACACTTGGTGAGTGGAAGACAACAACAAAAAAGTCGAGGACCAATGATGATTGGCGTGGCACGTGGATTGCTTTCACACGGGGAAAAATGTAAAAACGATACGTTGTGTGAGGAAACGAGGCCAGCATCATATTTTTAAATTTATTCTACCCATAAGGAGTAGCCCATTGTTTAAAAACATTTCTGATTATTATCGTGTTTCACGTTAAATTTCACATAAGGTACAACCCACAAGTCAATAACGCCCAGCCGGTAATGTTATACTAAGGAAGCTGAAAATTGAGCCTTTTGGGCAGTGACTCTGGTAGATTGGCATGTTCTGTTGAAATAATAACAGCGTGCCTGAAATGCAATCCACCCCAAACCATCCGCTTCAATTTCAATGCATTCTTAAATACGGTCTAAAGTGTCGTCTATCCGTCCTGTACTGTACGGTAGCAGGCGATCGGAACACCAACGTTCCGGCGTAGAATCGAAAGCAGTTCCTTCGCTGCTCTCTCTCTCTCTCTCTCTCTCTCCGTGCGATAAGATAATGTTGCATGCTGCACTACACAAAAGTGCAGTACTTTGAATTTGCCCACGCTTCCGGAACGTCTAGAGCTTCCGGAAGGTAGAGGCCCGAGTGGCTTTTGTCTTACCCCGATAAGCCGTTACGGTGTGCGGAAAATACGGATTCAATGCACCCGTTGCAACGTACCGTGCGGTTACGTTCTCTGCCCGCCAACGGTGCATTCGTTCGCGGTGGTTCCTGAGGTATGCGACTTAAGATTGGGAAGATTCTTGGCAGCCGTGCATAATTTAACCGTCCGACCACGTTTCGTAGATTGTACGCAGACACTGTTCTGGGTGTGAAGCTTACGAGTTGTTGGAAAAACACCTCCATTGCATGTTGAACCCGGTGGCCCCCCGGGCAGTGTTATTTTTTCATCAATTTTAGTATTGTTTTTTTATGTAGGTCGGATCGTGGTGAATTCAGGAAGTCGGATTACCCTACGGTACATAGCATTTATGAAGTATCTTTTCCCAATTTTCGATGGAATCTGTTGAACATGAGCATCGTACAGAATGCAATTTAAAGAATGTAGATTGCATTTGCTCGAATCTAATAGCTTTTCTATGAGAAATTCAAAATTCTTTGGTCATCTAAGGTGGTACAATCTCAATAATTCTTGGCCTGAATTGTCCTGAATGCTTTATGTGTAGCTAGATTTGATACCAGATCCTGCGGTGTGAAGTCCGGTGCCGCTTAAGACTCTTCTATCAGGTAGAAAAAGAAGAAGAAAAAAAGGCATGCAAGAAATGCTGCATGGGAGCTTCTAAATACACTTACGTACACTTATTGTAATGCAACTTTTCATCCTATTTGAATTTAAAAACGATCCAACGCCAGGTTTGAATTATTTCATCTATTCGTTATTACACCCTCCCCAGCGCCCTCTTCCGCGTAGTAGCGAAAGCACTGTTAGCCGAGCAAGGAAATTCAGCAGGAGAGCTGTCAATCTTCGGCTGCCCTCCTGCCCCCAAGCACTGAACTGGACTCGGTAAACGAACTGACAGACGAAGAAAACAAACAATCAAAACAAGAGGAAAATACGGATCTATCCTGCGTACGTTATTTTGTGGATTAAACGTGTGAATTAGTACGGAGCGGTCGCCTCACTGACGAATTGCTGAAGGTAAACGTTGGTGTGCTACGCGGAGTATCGTTTTTTTTCTCTCGTTGCAAGCAGTTAAAAGAGGTGCTGTACGGAGTGTAAACAAAACTGTGATCACATCATATGCTACCCGTCGTGATGCAAGCGATCCTTGTTAATCGCCGTATTTAATCGATAAGGAAAAAAAGCAGGATTTCAATTGTAAAACAACTTTTATCTTGTAATATTGGAAACAGCAGCGAGAGGAATTCTGGTCTTTCGTGTGTGTGTGTGTTGGTGTGTCACTCACTATATTCTCTGCAGCATGCTGCGTGGGTGTGTGTGCGATAGTGTGTACTGGTGTTTCGTTGTGTCGTCCGTATGCACGATAGCGCTACTTTTCGGTGAAATTTAAAAGCAAAAGTATTCGCGTAAAGATGCCTGAAGCGAGTTACATTTTTACATCATTCAATAGAACAAATTGGACGGTACATTCATCATTACGCAGGTGTCGCGAGATGTGACGAAGAACGCAAACCGACCACACCAACACAATGGCAACCGCGTAAACACGCACATTGATGAACCCGTTGTCTCGTACGAATGAATGTGTGTGGTGCACGCAACGCGAGCTGAAAAAAAAACCTGCGACAAGGGAGCACACTATCTCTGCCTGTGCAGTGATTCTTTCTCAGCAGTGCTGTGCGCCAGCACCTCTAGAGCGCTGTGTTCCGGGAGCTGTACCGTGTGCTGTCGTCTCCGTTGTCGTCGTCACTTGCAGTGGTTCAGTGTATCATCATTTCCATCGCCTGTTAGCGAGAGCGGTTTGAACAACGGTAATATAGCGCTGGCTTTCGCACACTGCTAGTGCTGGTTGCAGTTTAGGAAAAGTGTGCAATATTACGCGTGTGTGTGCGCCGTGCAGTGTACGGGGAGGAGAGTATGTTCGAGCGAAAAACCCAATCCACTTTGACGAGCCAGCAGCGTAGGTGTGTGAGCATTTGTGATGTGACCGAGTGGATGTGTGTGTGTGTGTGTGTGTATGCATATTGCTTGTGTGCTTGCGTGGGTTTTCATTTGCAAAACGCAACCGTGAAAGGCAGAAAAACATCAATGGGAAAATGGCTTGTTCACCCCAATCAGGCCAGGCAGTGAAAACCGGATGGATTTCCTTCATCACACTCTCGCGCACACACACAAACACACACACACACATTCACACACAGAAACCAAAACGCACGGGGAGCAATCGCGGATGGAATGTTCTTGTCCACTTGCAGCAGTACTGAGAGCCTACTCTCTGCATCCCTCTGGCTCTTTGTGTGTAGCGTTTATGTGTTTTTTTTTCCTTTTCGTTCGTTGTGAGAAACGGGAACTTGTTTTTCGAGCAGAAGAATAAGAAGGCATTTGAGAAGTAGCAGCAGCAGCACCAGCACCAGCCGCGGCAGCTAGCAACCAGTATCATCAACATAGTAGGCGCACAGAGTTCGCGTTGTTTGTGCGTTCTGGTGGGCTGCTCTTTTCTCGGGTTGCTCCGTGTACGCTCGCGTTCCGTTCCAAGGTGTGTGCGTGCGCTTATGGTAGTGTGGTCGCTTGGTAACATTCCTGTGCTTTCATTAAATCCTCTCCACACTACTGCCGTGTGAATTTGTGTGCCGTGGTGGTGTAGTTCGTCTTCGGAGAAGCGCTGTGATACGTTTTGAAGCACAAGCAAGCACACACAGCATAACAAAACTCACGTTTGCCGTGGTGGATAACAACTTATTAGAGGTAAGTTTCAATTAACAAAATGCACTGATGATGTGTTTGACATAGAATTCTTCGTGCAAAAGCAGCTCATCCATACTTTTTTTTTGGGAAGTTTAATAGTTTCAGTTCGGTGATTGAGTTTCATACACACTTCTTTTCCATTATTTACACACCGAAATTCTGCATCGTGGAACATCGTTTACAAAAAGAAACACACTCACACACACACACGTACACGCGAAGAGCAGAATTATCATTATTGACTCTCGTACGCGAACGGTACGGTTACGTGTGTCGGTCACGCATTTGAGAATTCGTTGGAATTTTCCCATGATTAGCGTCTTCTGAATTTTGATGGAGCATCGTCGGTTGGAAGCAACATGAAGGAGATGCCTTGTGGATGAGGATGCCCGCGTAGTAGGTTGGGACTGGTGGCTGGGGGATAAGAATTTTTGAAGATGTGCAAACCCGCGTTAACACATTGCAGCCATGTACGACAACGATGCGTTGGTTTAGTGTTGGTTGTGGGATGATAATGATGATGATACATGGCCCCGTGGTTGCATGTGTGCCGGAGCAATGTATGTTGCACTACTGCTTTTCACGCAATCAGTAGCGTCGATGTTGTCAGGCCCGGCCATGCAGAGCACGACAAGGCGTCCCAGTATAGTTCCCGGCATCGTGTGCTTTGATCATTTTGGAACGTCAGCTCCAAAATTTAAAGCTCAAATCTGACACGGTAGGACCGGGTTTCAAATCCCATCCGGACAGCTTTTCCGCGGCTAGGACTGACTACCTGGCTCTGTGGTATAAATAAGTCTAGTAAGCCATTCAATGGGCGGCATGACCTTGGAGGTCGTTAAGCCAAAACGGAAGAGAAGATTAGTTATTTATGGGGAAAAAACTAATCACAACTTTTATTTTCAAGTTAATACTTAATATAACCAACCAAAGCTTAGATTAATTTGTAATTTAAAATAACACTTATCTCCTCTCCTAAGCTCGTAAACTGTACACAACAGCATCTAGCAATCAGCAGGTTCATGTGTGACAGGTCGCATTTGACAGGTGTATAGAATAACAAGGACGAGGTGCATGGGTTGTTTGCGAATGAAGCTCTACTAAATTGAGCATATATGTTACAAAGCATTAGAAGAAATCACTTTCTAATCCTAGTTGGAGTTGTGTCGATCGGTACGTATGCCGGAACAGAGCTTAGAAGCTACTAGTGTTTTTAAAACTTTTTTTTTCTCTGTTTAATATTGCGATGCTGCTTGCTAGACGGACGCAGGCGCGCAGCCTCTGAATCTCTCCGGTTGTGTTTCCGAACATATTCTCTGAGAGCAGCAAATGCATACATATATATTCATATACATACACACACAAACACATACACCTTATCTTGTTTTCGACTCATCTGCTCATACAAAATCCGTCCTAGGTTCACAATGAATTGGGCAACCCAGGTTCAAAGCCAACGGCAAATGTAAGGGAGGAATGTTCTCTAAACAGCGATGAGGAGCTGTTTGCGCGTGTGTGTGTGTGTGTGTGGGGGAGGGTTTTTTTTTTCTTCACTCCAGCCACACACCGTACTATCGCGGCGCTCTGTTGCTATTACTATAAACTGCCCTTCCTCGTTCGCGTTGTAGCTTTTCCAAGAACGGCGCTCCATAGAACGTGCAGAGGCAACATCGCCCATGGGTGCCCGTGCTCGAACGTTTACGGAGCGCGCTGGGGGTGCCTGATGTAAGGAAAATAACTTCCAATCAATGAATTGAAGCAGCTCCGAACCTCGAGAGTGTCGACCGGATTGCGTTCGCTCGCATAAACTCGGCGTGTGTACATCGACGGGTCCGGGTCCATGCGCGCTCACTCACACTAAACGGTCGATTACCGTTTATGAACTTGCTAGTTTATAAAGCTCCCCCCGGTCCCCCAATCGCCCTTTTTGAGTGGTAGGGTTTTTTTTTGGTTACGGGAAAAAAAAGAAAAATAATGTATATCATCACTGAATCCTTTTCTGTCATATCTGCAGCTCGTGAAAGCTACAAAACGCCGCACCACCACCGAACTCCACGAGATCGATGGGTGGAAGGTGAAAAGCATCAAAACCCATTTGAATAATTAAGCATACGCCTTTTTTGTTCAACTGACGTCTGCACAAAGCTTTACAAACAACCTTCGATGTGCATTGATTTGCCCTTTTGGTAAAACCACAAACTACCACAACCCCCCACACCTCACCCACACTGCACTGGTCTTGCAGCTCACAAAGTCATGCTTTTTTCGTACATTTAGCCGTAAACATTCCTCCTCCAACTCTCCCTTGGGTGTCTCCAGCTCCAGAATGTGTACGGTACAGAGTGCAAAATTGCCGTTTTACAATCTTATAACCGACGACGACGACGACGACGACAACGATTAGCGGAGTTCGAAGTTTTGTTTGCCATTTTTACACTGTTTCGCGCTGCATTGATAATATGGTCTTTACCGGGGCAGAAGGGTTTTCCAAATGTTTGTTTGGATTGTAGTTTATAGTGTTTGTTTCTTCTCTTTTTTTTGCTGTTCTATAAATCGATAGGGTACGACGTACCCTTTGCACTGCTTGCTTCTATCAGTTCTCTCTCTGTCTCTCTCATACGCCCTTCCTTTTTCGCAGACGTTGCTTTGATCGACAAAATCGTTGCTGGGAACACTTGTCAAACAGCACAACAATGCGTCGTTGTTGGTGTGTGGGGGGACATAGCGACAAAAAAAAAATGGCAAATAGCAATTCCGTGTAATTTAATGTTATTTACTCGTGTCTCTGCTTTGGGTTATTATTGTAGAGAAGGTAAAAAATCTACTTACGATTTTGCTATAAAATGAGCCGAAAGCGTTCATTAACCCTTTTGGACGCTTGCCATCTATCTTGTCACCGTTTGTAATGTTGGTAATGAGTTCGGTAGCGAGTTTACAACTTTTTGCGTTTGTTTTTATTCATTTAAAAAATAGGTAATTACTACAAAACAAATTCAACTTCTTTGTCCATAAAAAAGCTTTGTAGCGCGTTGACATCGGTTGTAACATGCACTCTCTTTAACTCCGCTGCCTGGGAAGCTTCCATTCTACCACAAATCATTAGCGTTTTAATTTATTTTCATCTCTTCCTCTTCTCTCTCTCTCTCTCTCTCTCTCTCTCTGGGGCGCTTTATTTGTGCAAATACACATGTATTTATGTGACCACACAGGCACAGGTCCCCATTCCCTTTTTCGGCGGTTAGATCACCCGTAGTCCCGTAGGGCTCATCTACCATTAACCGAGCCAATAATATGTCTGCTCTATCTCTCTTTCCATCGGTTGTGTGTTCGTTCTGCTCTGGTAGTCATCATGTGCATATCGGCTATTCCGCGTGTTTCGCCAGCGAGAAGTAGTGCGTAAATTGTCGGACGAATGTGGCGTTCTTTGTCGCATTAACAGATGAAACCCGTGATTCATCTGTAAAAACCCCATCCAAACAAAGAGACGCGATACACCCGGAACAGTGATGGGTATAGGGATGCACAACAGACTTGGTTCGTTTGTGTCCGTTTGTATCAGTTTAGTACTGATGTAGTGTTCCAGAGTCATGCCCGATGTATGTTTCTTTCATTAGCTATATATGTAATCCATCCTTAAAATTGGTGAACAAATTCAATTATTTTGTGTCCTAAATAAAGTCATGTCTGCAAGTGGTAACAATTCGGAGACTTCTCTACTTCTGAACTCCATGTTTAAGGGCATATAGTTAAGGTCCTTCCAGTTAAGGGCCCTTCCCATACGCAGGGCTGACTACTTTGCTACGGGTAAAATCAAGTCACAGAAAGCCAGAAATGGCAGGCCGATACCTCTCGAGGTTGTAGTGCCAGGGTAGAAGAAGAAGTTAAGGTCCATTGTCCGATACAAGTAAATTTACGAACTGCTCAGCATTATTTCCAGGCAGGGAAAGGTTGTTGTTACTTGATTTGAGTCACATAGCAACTCGAACATTTTACGATCGTTTCTACCTGTTGGGAGAATCAGGAGGTGAATGCGAAAGCGGATGTCAATTATCATCAGTGCTGTACCCACCCTATCCCACCCCGTTTTCGATCAGCTTGTTGTCGTACGGAATAGAATCAGCCGTTTTTCAGCCGCTGGACAGTTTACTCTTGGTGATGTGGTCGGTGATTTAGTATTTATTGGTTGAATTTGCTCGAAATATTTTACAATCAAATGCATACCGGCATATACTGTTTATAATGCCGATTTCTTGCCATGCTTAATCACTGATCATCCGGGTAGGATCCACATGGATCGATAGTCGAGTCTTCTATTACTCTTCTGTCGCTTGAAGATGATGGATTATCAGTTCTGTGCGCCGCTGTCGTGGGGTAAAAACGTTGCTAACAATAAAAGATATATTATACGGCAATTTCGCGGAACCATGCCTAGCGAGGAAGCTGCCCCATTGTACGCTGCCTGAATACGGTATTCAATTTCCCCCCCACTATCATCGTTAAATCCTAAATGTACAATTTTATCACTTACTGCCACATTTGCACACTGCTTGCTCGTGTAACAACAGCTGCTTGTATCCACGGGAAACGACAATGCCAACTCGCCGTGTTCGTCGCTTTTCGTCGACTTTTGTGTGTTTTCTTTACGTCTATCGACGATCGGCATCGTCTCTCCTGTG
Organism: Anopheles stephensi; assembly: GCF_013141755.1. Taxonomy (NCBI): domain Eukaryota; kingdom Metazoa; phylum Arthropoda; class Insecta; order Diptera; family Culicidae; genus Anopheles; species Anopheles stephensi. Next base: position 78,754,268 of record NC_050202.1, on the reverse strand, counting down.
ATGGGTGGTGTCGATGAAACCTCACGATTACGGCTCGCACCTTCACCTGGAAAATTCGATGAATGCGTCTTGGCTGGGTTTCGGCGGCTAAAAATAGCTTTTCCTTTTACTGATGCTCGCCGGCATACTCACGCACACTTGACTGGAGGAATCATTGCCTAGCGCTGGTTGTATGAGAATGTTTTTTGCTAGTTTGTTTCACCAGTTGGAATATATCTTGCTGCAGCATTTACATGATTATTTTTGCACGGTGGCAATTATCATGAAGCTTTTGAAACACTTTAAGAATTCGAGAGAGAGAGCAAAGAAGAGCAGGATTGTAGGTGATAAGAGATTTTATATAATTTTTGTTTTATGCCACAACTCCGCGATCGATTGGGCATGGCTTGTGTAATAGTGTAGGCTTTGCCTATGATTAGAAAAATTACCTTTAGCCGACACAAGTCACACCAGTCCAAAGGGGTGCAAGGTCCAGGCGCGATTGGTACTCGGATCGACAGCGTTATCAATGAATGTTTATTCGATCCATTTGCGTTAACTCTGAAACACCGGGCATTTGTTGCAGTTCGACATGTTAGTGCCTGATTTTTTTTTCGCGGAAATTTGCTTGTGTATCCATTTCCACTAAGCACTTCACTAATTACCATACCTACTCATGGTTTGCATAGTCAGAGCCCATCATACAAACCCACTACCCATCGGAAAGTTAAATTCCTATCGTCTTGTCATCATATTTAGCGGCAAATAACTGTGAACCAGGGTACGCTGTCAACCTTCTCGGAACCGGTAACCCTTTTTGCTCAGCCATGATTTCGCTGGTAGGCCGGGCCCAGTTTGATTAAAATGTGTTGTTCTACGATTATGAACTCTCTGTGTGTGTATGTTGGGAGGGTTTGATAAATTCCCATCAAGCGTAATTAATTGCAACTCCGTAGGAAAGGACCGTCCTAATCGAATGGTCGAGTCTCTAACTGGTTGTAAAATTTTTAAGCCATCTGGCTGCATGTGTACCGAGATGTGGCTTGTTAGAGAAACGAATTTTCAATTCATCAAATCATATTTCCAAATTTCAATGTACTGTTCACTAGTTTCGGAAGCTCATAATATTAATATGGCCTTCCTTCCTTTGCTTTACACTTCTTAATACCCGATCATATCGTGGACGACCAACGGCAAATTGAAACGCATGCTAATTTACGCTTCTCGGTGTGCATCATACGCGATGACTCATGCCGTATCGGTTAGCCCGATTGTGTTAAACGCGAGGTCGCCATGGTTCATTGCCATTGGCACATTCACACAAGCGCGCGCGCGTACACGACGGTGGTGACTAGAACGCGAATGACTTCTAATGACGTTACATCATTTTCCCGTTTTAAGCGATTTCGCCTACCGCGTCCCCATATGTCCAACGGACGGACAGCGCCACTTTAGAAGATAGAGCGAGCAAGACACTTGTTGAACGAATTGCACAAAGCTCTAAACCCCCCGTTGGATGGGAGCCGTTGAATCAAATGCTATTTGAATGCTGGTGAATCATGGACATGTGTATTCGGTACATCAGTTGTGCCGTTTGACGGTACAAAAAATGGCTAACAAGCCACAGAAATTGGTCATGTTTGGCTGAAAAATGTGGTTAAATGGAATTGTCATTTGATAAGTTTTGTTGACTGCAATCCCTAGGGAATAAGACGCGTAAGTTAGGAAGGAAACCCGGCATAGTGAATAAAATTGAGTTGGAAAAAAAGACAACTCCATTCACTGCCACGTCCATAAACTCAAACAATACATTATGATGAATGCTAAATCATTAGATAAACATGAATATAATAAGCAGTCGGCTTTCGGTAATGACTTAAGTAAACATCTAGCTGGTTACAGCTTCATGACAAATGTTAAGCATAAAGTGTCAGTCTTTAGATAGACTAATGAGATAGAATCAGCTAAAATTATCGTACAACATACTGTTGAATAATATGTATATGCATTTTAATCATTCGATGCTTTTAGACCCAACTGCATCAATTAGTAGAGTACACTCATTCCGTTTTCGATGTGATGTTCATGATGTGTTGTCGAGCTGGGAACAAGAATTTGAATGCAAAATGTATGGCTGTACCTAACTAGGGGGCATGTAGAAAGTTAGAATCTCGAATGGCTAATACGAATAATCGAATTTTGTTTACAAATGAAACCCCTTTCTCCCAGCTTCCAGTTGATATAGAAAGAAATTAAGCTGCGTTTATCGTCATCAAGCTAACGATACCCTGTGTAAACATTTCAAAGAAAAAACGTTACGAACGAATGCGTGTGCTTAAAAAGCATCAATGAAAATATATATATATACACACAAGATCGAAACTCAAAGGTGCCAACACTCCCCGACCGCCACTTCCAAGTAACACATTGTACGGCAGCGGTACGTCACGTTGCGCCCTCGATGCTTCTCCTGATGGGAGCCGCCATGTGTTTTTCCTCACAAACTCACATTCACTCGAAGACTTGGCCATATCTCGGGAGGAGATTGGTTCCACCACCCACAGCCTGAGAACGTAGCAAACACATGATGGCACACATGGCAGCAATTGTGTTCATTCATTTACTTCCACGCAGGGGCAGCGATTTTCATTGATTATATTGTAGTCGTGGCGACTATTTTGTTGTTGTTTAAACTGGCTGTTGCTATCAACCAACCCTCATGCAGGCTGTGGAACTGGTTAGCAGTATCGTTCTTACACTGCTAGTTGACAGCTGTCAATTCGGGTACCGATAAAGCATGATTCGCTATCAATTGCAACCCATCGAAACATGGCAGCTTATCATCCCGTGTGGTGTGTGTGTGTATTGCTGATGAAACAAGCAGTAAAAATTGCTAGACACAGCGTGATAGAACCATGCTTCGATATGGGCTCCTGCATGGATGAGCTTCCTTCGGTAGTTAACGAAAAAGAAACGGCTCTTGTTTATGAAGCGGAATGTTTTCGCCGAAGGGTTTTCTGACGTTTTGGGCGACCTTGAAGTGTGGCTGTAAGCAAACTTTCCTGGAGAAGAGAAGCCCAATAGATTCATCTTCATCTGGTAGATGCGTGAGGCCAGGCGTCGCCGCGTAGAGGAACATAATCAGCACCTGCTAAATTTGCGTTTGACGTTGTATTTAATGAGAAACTTGTTTTCTCTCGACCTGGCATTTCTTTCACGCACGTTCGCTTCTTTCACGTTGTTTGTTTTATCTGCAGCAATCGATATATGCCAGCGTACGCGGAAAGATTGATGGCCTTCGTGGAAGCAGGAGCTCTTTCGTCAGCGAAGCAAGAAAAGATGGAATCGTTTTTTTTTTTTTGGCTGGATTCATGCGGGGGGAGGTTGTAGATTTGTTTTGCACTTCGGGCCGTATCTTTTAAGAGTTTCTGAGCGTTTTTTTTCTCCCTCTCTTGTCTGTGTTATCAATTTGCTAGCTTGCATCTGTGGACAAGATCTCAAAATATTATTGACCGTAATAAGAAAGCAGGACGAGAACTGCTAGGTTCACATCGTAATGTTTGTCCCAGGCTGGCTTTAAGCAAATGTAAAATCTAAGGAGAACTACGCAAACCCTTGTCCAAGTATTCGATTAGATATGACAACCTGCGCATCACCCCGAACACGTTTCCTTTGCCCTGCTGCCTCACAAAACCCAAAACAGGAGAGTACGCGCGCGAAGTATTTTCTCTGTGCCCGGCAAAAGAAGAAGTCCCCGTGAACGTGGTTCTCGCCGCGTATGTATCGGTCGGTCTCGATAGTGGAAGAAAAGCGCGCCGCGTAGAAAAGAAGCAACACGGATTCGCTCTCACCCGCGTACATCATTGGGCCAAGGAGGCCAGGCGAGAACGGTAGCGAAGGAGCATAAGCCATAAAAGAGAATGATATAGCTCGGTGCGAAAAAAAAGTGCGGTAAAAGTAGGAGTGGGGGAGGTGGTGGTGGTAGGGTGGGGTAGCAGGGTGTTTTTGCTCCCCACCGCAGGAAGGAACAAGAGAGAATCCCAATGCCAAGCAAAAGTATGAATGGATAAAGGCAACGGCAGAGCACTTGCTGGGTTTTGTGTTCGCTGCTGTTTTTTAACGAGCGTACGAGCAGTGTCAGAGATGGTGGTTAGAGAAGTCCAAGAAAAGAAGGCGAGTGATTGTGGGGTGCGAAAGAGGGGGGGGGGGGGGGGGGGTTAGAGTGAATGTTGCTATGGGGAAACCACCACCAGAGCGCGACTACTACGACGGCCGCGCGCTATCGGCTGCCATCTTTTCTACTTGGTCAGCGACACTGCTGGTCCTGCTTGGTCTCGCCGCGAATTATCTTTGCTTTTCTGCTGCCGCCGCTCCACAATATCATCTGATGCGCGGTATTCGTGCAGAAACAACCGCGCGGCGGCTGTGCTTTTTTAATGTTGTGTTGTGCTGTGTTTGTGAGTGGTGTGTTTACGTGTAGGAAGGAACTCGTCGTCCCTCCTTCTCGCTTTTTGCATTCCATCACAGATTCGCGCGCGGCGGCGGCATTGGCTGCACGTTTTTCGGAGTGTCAATGGCAAGGACGCCGCACCGCTAGCCGAGATTGTGTGCGCATGTATGTAACGACGTGTGAGTGTGTGTGCACAGTGTGGAGATGTAGAGAAAAAGAGGGACGCTTTATTTAACAAGATCAGAAAACTTGCTGTGTGCTGTAAAGCGATAGCAATTTACTTCATCAATTTGTGCTACGATAAGTACAACAAAACATTATCTTTTGCAGCTACAATTTATTTAATTTTAAAATAAGAGTAAAGTACGTCTCTTCCGTCTGCATCAAACTTACGATGCTTTTTTTTTACCGATAACTACAATACACCATGCTGGGATGAAGTGGCCAGAATATCTCCAATTATGACCTCACCTCGCAAGGCGTGAAGTCGGATGAGCAGAGCCATGCCTGCAAGCGGGTCGTGTGCTAATCTTGCGGTATGCAGATACTTCCATCGATCGAGGTACGTTCGGGTGCTCAAAAACCGGTTAGAGTATTCAATTTTATTATGTTAATAAATTGGCAGTCGCAGAGGGAGAGCATCTCCGTGGCTTTTATTGCCAAAAAAAATTCGTTTAATCGCACCTCGTCTGGCGCTATAGAGGACTTTGACTGATGAACGCTTACTGCTACAGATTGTCAGGATTGTGATCAGGCAAGTAATGATCGTCAATTCACCATGCCCGGTTTATAATTTATGAAGTAATGCAAACACAGTAAATTGAGCAAAGCACCATGACCGGTAGCGGGGGACAGCCTGTTGAGATTCCACTCAACTATGGGCCGATCAGACCGGGCAGATCTTGGCTTGATTTGCTATTTTTAACCAGTTCTCTAAAGCTAATAATAATGTTTAACTTCCTTTTTCCTAACTGGCGCTAGAAATGGTCCCGTACTGCCGTTAGCTGTTGCTGTAATCTGTTAGTAATTGCCATTTACACTCATCAGCTGTGTTTATTTGTTTCGTTGCGACCAAACGATGTGATTGCTGCTGTCCATACTCGTGTCCCTGTGTGTGCTGTGGCCAGCTTCGCAACGTCGCCTCCCCAATAATCGTACCGCAAACATGTATCAACTCAATGAAATGGATGCACTTCTGTTCAACCACCCCGATGCACATCCCTTGCACCACCTCCCGTTCAGAACAAACAAAGCGAACGTCTGTGTGTGTGTGTGTGTCTAGCTGAAGGCACTCCGCTCGATACCGCCCCATTCCGTTGTCTAGTAGGCTACCGGTGGTTGGCACCGGTTGTAGTAGCAGCAGATGGGCGGAAAAAAATTGGAATCGATCCATCTCATTTTTAGCTTGACCACCGTGGCAACCGTACGCTTACTTGCGCAGGAAGCCGCCCGGTCGGCTACGATAGATAGAAACAGCCAGAGTCAACACAGCTGTCAAATCCACTCACCGACGTGGGGCGGGCCCTATGATAACGTGTGGTAGCGTGATAACGATATGGTGATCATCAACACGGTGACAAGCGTTACTCTTCGCGTGTAACGCATCACATTTACAAGTACGTTCCGTACGCGGGGGCCACACTAGCAATGTGTGCTGTGTATGGTCCCTTTCTTACATCAACAAATAAAGCAATCGGTACGGGGGACCCATCATTCCACCCCGGTTGCTTGCTTGCAGCAACACTTCAATCGCGTGATCCTTATCGATCGCCGGGCGTTTGATTATTTGCCTTCGCTTCTTACTGCCGGCCGCGCACAGGAACCCGGACGAAGCGTCCCCGGCCTGCAACACTGCACCGGGGTAACTGGCATGATTGGTTTGGATTGTGTTGGATGTGTGCGTTGCGTGCAGTTTAAAACTTAACTGTGTGTTCTTCCATCGTCGGTTGACAATTTCGGTCCTTCGAATGTTAGTAAAAACGGCGGTTGTTGGTGTGTGTGTGTGTGTGTGTGTTTCGCGAAACGCGACGCGAGACGATGCTCGCTTGTGAATGAAACGTTACATTGATATCTGTACGGTAGAGTAGTTCGCTCTTCGCCTCCCATCCGTGTGCCTCGCACTGTGTTACAACCCTTATCCACCACGCGGGTGTGTACGGTCACGGTTGTTTACGTGCGCTCGTGACGCATGTGCGCTTGTGACACTTTTAGCTGCTCCGTTTTGGTAAAACACCAAGCGTGAGGAATAATTTCATAGTGAAGCGTTCGTTTTCTTAACTGTTTTTCTGAACTGCTTTTTCATAAGGGTGTTGGGATTATTTGTGTAGTTTTATTTTATAAAATGCTCTCCTCTTAAAAATGCTTTAATCGTAACGATTCATTAAAAATATGATGCACGAAAACACCGGGTTCCCCACCGCTGCCTTTATCTTACATTTGAGATGGAACAAAAACCTTCTACCTACCGTAGCCGTCGTTATGAATTTTTGGTTCTGTTCCGTCGTACTGCTGCTGTCGGCGTGCCCTGTTTACTAATTACGCCTGAATGTGTTGCCTTTCCTTCGCGTGTAGTCGTCCTACGGAAGACACTGAGTTCCACTCAGCTGAGTGACGACTCAAGATTGGATGAAATTTCGCAAAAAGCTTGTAACCGAACCATCTTTTTCATCGACTGTTGCCGATAGACGTCAGAAACTGTTTGCCTTTTTGTTGCGTACTACCAGCTGCAGCAATTTGCGTAACGATATTAGGTAATGGCCACACTTGCCATTCTGATTGGAAAATCTGTTTTAGTGGCCTATCCTACCGACATCTTTGGAGATCTTATCATGAAGCAGCGTTAGTTAGATGAATAGGAAAATTCAGAATTGTTGACGTATCAAGGTGATACACACACAAGAAAGCATTTAACTACTTTTGAAACCTTATTGGCTGCATTATTTTGTTTCTGTTTGTGAACAAAAGAAACATCGCACACAATGGATGTGGCGGCGGACAGGAGAGAAGAGCAATCAAACGAAACTGAACCGATGCGAGACAGCAACCAGATGCTGTGTCGTGTTCCGATGAAGTGAACCATTTTACCGGTCTACCCCAACACTTGGCCACCAATTTGCCTTGCTTCGATCGTTTATTGTCCTCCATCCGTTTATCCAATCCAAATGTGACTTACATTGAGGATTGCTGGATTCCTTGGCATTTACTTCAGTCAACATAAGTAACAAATGATAAATAAAAAAGAAGGGACACAACAGCAACAAATAGAACTCAACCTAACGCGAACATCGCGCAGACAAAGCTCAGCTGCAGTAGAAGTCAAACACATCCATCGGAGTGTGCGTTAATGAGCGAAAAAATGTATTTATGTTTCTTTCTTCTCTCGTTTTCCTCTATTTCCAGATCGGTCAAATTGTGTACAGTTTTACCACGACAGCGACAAGGCGACAGTTCGTTCCGTTCCCCGCCTGAACATAGTGTATGAGCGGCTTTGCGAAAATATTCGCAAACTAACGCAACCACGACGACAACAGGCCCGGCCAATGCCGATGTAGGAAGAAAATCAGAAAAGAAGTAATGCTGGTTGACGCTCTGGCTCCGCACCAACCGTGAAATGATGAATTTATCCAGCAAGAACATCACGTTAGGAAGCTGTCCCAGGTTTCAGCTCACCAACCGATGGCTTTCTCTTCGCTTACAACATCAGTATGGTAGTGCTGTGCGACGCCGTGCATCTTAACGGTTGACCGAAGGAATTCTCTCTTGATTAATTATTAGAACGTCTACCAAGAGGAAGAACCACCGTACCAGAGGCGAACAAGCAAAAAAAAAGGAAAAACTAATGTGTACAGACTGTTTTGCTGGGATAGGCTGCCAACAGACACTGCTGCTGTGACACAAATCGGAATCGGTTCCAACCGTCCGCAGGGCAACGTGAGGCTAGATTAATCCGACGCGACTCTTGACGTGATGTGATGGTTGATCCTCGCGACAGTTGTACACCGTCGGAGATCCGTTAAAAAAAAACAACCATTGCAAGAAACCAACACGAATCGCTGTGCGGCCGTGGAAGAGGGACGGTGATGGTCGACATTCCAGGGCGTGTTTGCTCGATAAAAATCCACCATCCCTTTTCCATCGGCCAAAGATGGTGGATAGTGTTTGAGGATGATGATGAGCGTGGACGGGCGAACCCCCCAACAGAGTGACAAAACTACAATTGATTTTTTTCTTAAATGATCGATAAGTCCAACTAGCAGCAGCATCCCACGGTTTCTCGATAATTTTAAAAGAAATATGGTTTGTTGTAAAAATTCTAGCCGCACGATTGGAGCCAGCATTAGCAGGCCGCTCTGCCTAAAACATAGCACCGGATATGCTCTCGGTGGTAGCGTTCCATTGAAATGTAAATGCGAACCACCTTACATATTCATCGGACCTTCGCCGCGTTCTCCACTGTGGTGTTTGAGCGTATTGTTTGTGACCCATCCAGAGGCGTGTTGGTCCAGTACATATCCATATTTCTAAATTCGCTGCTAGTACGCTGTTTTTCGTTGTACCCTCGGAAGCGCAACTGTTTCTCCATGCTCCTCCCCATAGAAGGTCTATGGGATGGGTCCGATTTGCCGACCCGTGTCCAGCAATCGTTCGTTCTCTTTGTTTTGATTTTCCCGCCTGTCCCCACTGGCTGCGGCAAACGTATCATGCTTGCAAAGCGCCGATCGCCATTACGAATCTGTGGCTGATCTCATCATGTTTCCACCTTTCTTTCACACACACACGCACGCACGAATACCCGCTAGCAGTAGTAGCGTTGTTGGCGTAAATGGCAACAAAATACGCACCGACAGTTTGGCGCAGCGGCAGTGTGTGAGGCGGGTGCGGTATCGTGGGGGTGAGAAACGTCATTGCAACGAAGCATGTCTCTCAGTACAGCAAAGAACGGGCAACATGGCCGAGCATCATCTGACATGGGAACGGACCTTTGATGGCTTTCGCGTGCAAAGGGGACAATTTTTGAATAGCAATTTAGCGCTTTAAATGTGCACATCGCTTAAGTTGCATTTGCTTTTCACTTGGCGATTTGCGTTACTCGTGAGCGCCGGGGTGAACTGCTGCATCAGCGGATCACGATCGAATATAAATATTTGGCGTTATTTTAACGATTGCTCTTTAACGTTTGTGTGCGCTGTAAGTTATTTTTGGCACAGATTGCACGTGCGATGTTCTGTGGCAAACTTACGATCAACGTACGAGCACTAAGATTTACTGCATTTCGTATAATCATTGTTCTGCTCATCTTTTCCACAGATCGTTTTGCGACGAATTCTACATGCGATGTGATTGTGTGAACGAACGGTTGTAAATAGTAGTCGTCCCACTAGGTGCTTCTATGTAAATAATTAGGCAACTTTTGTGCGGTGCAATAGCGTGACGGAAGTGATCAGCAGCGCAGTCCAGAAATAGTGGCCGAGATCGCATATGCGCCTGTAGTGTGTTGTTGTTACTGATGTGTTGCGTACGTGTGTGCATATGTGTGTAAAGTGTTGCGTACTACACCTTAGCCGTAGTAGGAAGTGTCCAATCCTATCCGCTTTTGGTGATTAGAGAAAATGTGATCCTTGTGTAATTTAGTTACAATTTCGGCAAAACATCCGCCGAGTTAAAACAACGATCGTTTCCTGAGCGATGCGTGACGTATGTAGGTTTTTTTGTTGTCGTGCCTTGTCCGCCGGGACCGTGCGTTTGTGTATGCGTTAGTGAATGGTGTTGGCCCGTCCGTACCGTCGCGTCGCATCCGTGTGTCGACGATAGATGGAATACGCGCCTGTCCCTGCATGCCCCCCCATACATAGTAGTGAGCAGTAGTAGTGTACACGATGGCCGTCCAACGGCGCAGGAGACGGTGCACACTGCCGTCGTAGCCGTGGAGGAAGCATGGTGACGCAAACGCGCCCGGTGGTGCAGTGTTAGAGCGCGTCGTCGTCTGTGCATTGCGGGAGCAATGTTATGATAATGGGTGTAGTAACCCGCACAACTAACCTTTAGTACGTGTGTAGGCGTTCCGAACCACGTCCACAGCATCGTCGACCCAGGCAATCGTTATTGCCTCAGCGATAATCGGTGGTTGTGTGTGTGTGTGTGGGGAGGGGGCAACGGAAGGTACGCGGGGAGGGGGGTGTTGTGTGAAAGTGGCAACATCTTTTGAGCCCGCGGCTCGATATCTCATCAGTCGTCAAGACGAATGGGAAGTGAATCAAATCGTGAGTGTGAGTGTGTGTCTGTGTCCCCAGCTTGGTGAGGGTCGTGTTTTGTGCATAAGCACACAAATTATTTACGTTTGAAGTTTGTGAGTGGAAGAAGAAGAACCAAGCACATTACATACACGCGCGTCCCCCAATACGTCCGAAAGTGGGCAAAAAAAAAGCGGTGCTGTCCACGGTACCGGTGCGGCGCTGCACACCACGCCTACCCTCTACACTCAATCGCCTGGCCTGTGTGCCTGTTGGTCTACCGTGACCATCGCTACTCGTAGTCGCGATCCTTGTGTGTGTAGCCGTGGCTTGACAACAAACAAACAAACGAAAAAGAAGCACAACACACGGGCACGGGCGGCAGCAGCAGCAACAGCGCATCATCATCAACACACTACTACTCTTCGACCTTTGAGCATAGCTAGCAGCGCTCGCGTCAACCTACTAACCGCCGGCTGTGCATGCTTTCGTTTGTACTGCTGAATCTCTTCGAACGAGCTTAGGTTGTAGCATACGAGATTTTTTGCGAACGTGCAGCAGTTTCAAGCGGACGGACGAACGTTAAGGATACAGTTTCCATGAGAAGCATAATTAAGCACAACGGGAGAATCACCTGGAGCATCAGCCAATGAGTTGAATAGATTGAAAGGTAAGAATTCTACTCTAGTTACTTATTTTTTGCTATATAGCATAGACAGCATGTTCTATCTTAATACAGTTTGTAAAACAATTCTACAATTGATCTCTAACACCCGATGGGTAAAGGTGAGCAAATGAATGTTCTGGTAAGGTTAAATGACATATTCCAAGCCTTATCCCTTATGGCACAGAGCAGAAACCAAGCAAACATTTATCCAATAAAAGGCTAAAATACACATCCTTACTTGTAATAGAACAATTCCTAGCCTTTTTTGTATCACATAGTCAAGGATAGTTTGATCGTTGCTACGAAGGAATCCTCCGGAAATTTGTTAATTTTGACGAATTTTGCTTGACCTAAACAAACCTTCCGAGGCGGCCCTGTGGTAGCGGCGATAACGGCGCCGGTCTTCACACGGCAGGACCGGGGTTCAAATCCCTTTCAGACCGCCTCCCCGTACGCAGGGCTTCTTTTTTTTTTTTAAGAACGGTCTGGCCGTATTGCTGGGCTGACTACTTTGCTACGGGTAAAATCAAGTCACAGATAGCCAGAAATGGCAAGCCGAGACCTCTCGAGGTTGTAGTGCCAAAGAAGAAGAAGAAGAAGAAACAAACCTTTCCTGTACACTGCATTTTTGTCTGAATAGTCGAAACGACCAAAAAAATTCTAATTTACGTTGATTTTCTGGCATGCGTTTCACCAACGATTCACACACACACACAATATCTTACCGAGTTGCATTTCATGTGCACTGGCTGCCTGCTCCAAAAGGATTCCTCCCGGATCATGTGCTGTTGTTGTGTTGCCAAGTGAACGGGTAGCCTCAACCCTTAGCACACGAATCGCGTCCAAACGCGGCTCATGCTTTCTGACTGATGATGGGTGAGCGGATGATTGTGGGCCAGCAATGAAATGGAGAGAAGAAACAAAGATGATAGCATAAGCGAAGAGAGAGGGAAGGGTTAATGAACGGCATAAAAGGAGCGAGAGGATGGTCCCTGTGTGTGTGTGTGTAAACACACTGGCTGGCTATATTTACTTTAAATTTATATTTATAAATCCTGCATCGGTGTGTGCCGACGACCATTGTACGTACGTTCGTGTCTGATGGATGTATCTGTTTGGCCGTGGCTGCACTAGTGGACGAGGGAACCGTCGTACGTGTGCCTCTCTCGCCAGGGTGCAAGTGCATCTTAGCCCGCTTAACGGTTAATGACGGTTTCAGGTGAGTGCGGTTGACCCCCTACGCCCAACGGACGGCAATGATGATGACGACGGGGTGGATCGCGAATCAGAGCGAGCCAGCAAAAGAATGACACATCGATTAGTGATGATGATTGTGGCTGAAAATGGAAAATGGTTTCTAATGTTAAGACTCCTGACAGCAGATCGGAACAGGTATCGGCGACCGGATCGCTCCACACACACAAGCGCACAATGTACTGTCGTCAGTTCTTCTTCCAATCAGGAGATGTCTTGTCATAAAATGGAGTTGATTCAAGACGAAACTCGAAGCAGCGTGCATTCCGGACAAATAAGGAAAATGTTCACAGGAAATTTGTGTTAGGGATGGACCGTTCTTGCTGACATATTTGGTTCAAGAAACAGTGGAAAAAACTTTTTTTTATGAAGAACTTCTTTAGAAGAGTTTCTAAAAACTATATTTGCTTATTAGAAATATTGTTTTCCCTACAGGTGTAAGATACTTGCTATTTGCTTTTAATCTGTACGTTCATTCCTGTTGTATGATGACCTTCATACGCACGCATGCAAAGTAAAAACAAGATAAATTACTCCGGCACGCACCGAGTCCACCTATTCTTATGTGATAGGCCCCCGCCAGGCACAAAGCCCACTTCCCAGTGCGTGTAAATGAAAGCAGCACTCAGCAGTGGTTAGTGTGCGAGGGATGCGGGAACGGGAGAGAAGGTAACATCTCATTTTCACCCGCTGCAACTGTACATAAACTTTATCCCCGTAAAGTTCCCCGCTAGGGATTCGCATGTGCGTGAAACAATAGTGCGCCACCCTTCTTTGTGTTCTTTCGCCCCACTTGCTGCTGTGCCGTTGGAAATAAATCCTTTTCGATTGCGTTCGGGTGGCATGGGTGTCTCCTGCCACAAACAGCCGCTAGCTGTGTTGCCGTACTCCTTTATGGTGATTTTTTTTTTTGCTCCACCAGGATAAGAAAACAGGGAAACCCCTTTGCTATTTGCAACACGCATAGCGATACACTAACATGCACCACAGCTTGTACATATGCGTTGGTGATGCAATGCCCGTCGATCCCAACCGCTCGGACTAAGAAGGTAGTAGTAACCAACGTCGGATCAGAGTCCGCAGAGAGCCCTCATTATGCCCACGGCTGTGCACCTTTTCCTTGGGTAAAATATTGGAATTTTTAGACTTTTCTTTTCATTATTCTCTTTGATAAATTCTCCATGCGGGGGAGCGCTTACGGGGAAAAAAATAACCCTCGTCGTACTTAAAGGAAATCACGTCAACCTACGCACGTGATGTAGCTCTCTCTCTCTGTTGCTCTCCTGAAAACTCTTGCAAATAGAAACGATGCAAAATGGCTGATTAGAGTAGGTGGAAGTCTCGGTAGTTTAAAATATTTAAAAAATCCTCAAACGTTAACCAAATCATGTGCGAAAATGCATGGGGCGTTAGAATAAAGGCTGTACAGGTATTGATTAATAAGATGAAGACCACCATAAAAAGTACAACAATTATCGACTGTTTCTCTGACCGTACACAAATCTACCCTGCACAAACCCCGCTTAGCATTCGCAACTAATTTTCCCTTTCGCATTGGCAATTCGCAACGGACCTCCGGGAGGTTGCACGAAAAAAGTCGGTGAGTGTAGGCGCTCACACCCACGCCACACTTTAATGATGGATGTTTCAGCTTCTATTTGCATATCTCACACGATGCCTCAATCATATGCCGGCGGCGAGGGAGGGGTAGGTTGTCACTAATCGCAGCGATCGCTTAATGAACGAGCGCTGTGGAGGGAAAACGTTCAGCCTGCGATCAACGAAAGTCGCCGAACGAATTGTTGCATTGCGCTCACTTATCGGAATGTGAACTAATGCTACTCGGGCAGCCCTATCCCCAGTTTGCTATCAGATTTCTCCATTACGATACGATCTCCGCCCGATGCCGGGACGAGTGTATTGCCGCCAGCAGCTACCCGATGGGAAGGACCGTGTGATCGATCTCTCGCATTTCGATGAGAAAAACGCCGACCTGGATGACCGACAAATCGGGGTGCCTTTAATTGCTTCGCGAACAATTTCGCAGCCCAGACTAGACTGTGGCACTGTGGACGGGTGAGTCCGTTGTGCATTCCATTGCGTTTCGCTTACCAATTAGTGTAGTGGTGCATCATAATGCACGACATCGCACGATTTCTCCCGTCCAAACGTTAACGACTGCGATGGGCGGTCGTCAGTGGGGTTTACGAGTTCCTGTTTGCTTTTCATCCCTCGAATTTGTAGGCTCAATTTCCGCCTCGTTACATATTAGAACATAATTTGAGTGGTTTTATTGACTTGTTCTGGTTGCTTTCAATGTATTGATATATTTTTTACCTTTTTTTTTCGGCAGATACTGGAACAAACAAAGGTGAAGGAACAAGGCAAGGACAATCGAAAAACCACGGCCGATTAAACATAACGTGCTTGAACGATACGTTCATCAGATTACAACCAAAAGTGGCTCTTAGAGATCGGCCAATATCTAGCTGATAGGTATGGAGATTATCAAGCTAAGGATAGTTTTAATCGTGGTGTAGCGTGGTGTACCTTAGTCGCTACATCCGAGTTGTCCCACTCGCCTTGCCACTCGCCAGTAAAATCAAACAATAAACAAGAGAGAAACATAAAAACGCGACGCTTAGCGAGGAGAGCGTTGCGCCGAACCAGAACATTAGCTCAGCCAGAAGAGAGAAAGTGCCAAACCTTGATGTGGCCAGTGTCAGTAGTGTACCGGGGCAAGCATGATACCGCAAAAACAACCCCCGCCAGCAACAGTACCAGCATCAGCATCGTCGTCCCTGTCGTCGGCAACGCAGCAACAGTCAGTGAATGCTAGTGTCAGCGGGACTCACAGTAACAACAGCATGACAACGACCGTCGTCGCCGTTAATACCGGTCCCGGAACGGCAGCGACGGTGGGCTCAGCTTCCGGGACGGGTTCGGCGATGGGCAGCAGCACTACCACCACCACCGAACGGACAGTGCTGGCGGAGAAAAGCACCGTTCAGAATGCAACGCCACGGCAGCATCCGAAAAAGCGAAAGTTTGATCTCGCCGAATTGGAGGAAATGGAGACGCATCGGCCGGTACCACCACCACCGATGCTCGTGCCACCTGCACCCACTTCGTCGCCATGCTCCGGAGCGCACGGGGGAAAGCAGGAGGCACAACCGATGGATACCGAGGGAGGGGGAGGTCGTGAAGTGGAAAGAGATGGAGGAAATCGTGGCGAGGAGGCTGACCTATCACAGCGGTCTTCGTGTACCGCTGGAACGGCGGTATTCCGGAAAGGTGAACCGGAGGAAAATGGGAGTTTCGGTGCGTACCATTACGGTGCTACCAATGGCAATTTTGGTAGGGACAGTGTCACCGGCACTCATATGGCCACCGACGCAAGAACGGTCAATCAAAGCGCGTACGAAAACACGATTCAATCGGAACGAGCGCACCGCGAACTCGCGGGCAGCCGGGAACGGGTATTGAACTGTACCGGGCAGCGCTCGCAGGCGAGCAGCAGTCCCGGCCAGGGTGGTTCAGCGAGTAGCGGTGGCGGTGGTTTGATCACCGCACAGCACCAACAGCATCGTGCCAGCCCGGGAAGTGCGGAAACGGCGCTGATCAATCTTACATCCGTCCCAACGACTGCAACGTTGCTGACGATGGTGCCGGCCAGTAACAGTGGCAATAATGGGAAGGCTCACCATTTGCAACAGCGTCCGGGAGCGGGATCGCTTTATGCGCATCAGGTTCACCTTCAGCAGCAGCCACCGCCGCCGCTGCCGCCGAACGCTGGTCGCCAGAGTCCGGGCATGATCGCTGCCAGTAGCAGTGGAAGTAGCAGTAATAGTATAAGTTACACGAATAATACCAGTAGCATTAGCAATAGCAGTAGTAATGGTGCCACTTCGACCGCCTCCTCCTCCTCCTCCTCCTCCTCCACCATCGCCACGATGAATCGATCTCAGAGCTATACCATTTCCACGATTACGCTGCAACAGCCATCACCGTCGAGTACGGCTTCGCCACCAGGTGCCATCGATCCATCCAGCCCGCTGCTCCAGCAGCAGCAGCAGAATCAGCATCCGCATTCTGCTCACCAGCAGCAGCAGCAGCAGCATCCGATAATTGCACACAACCGGCAGATACTGCTGGCCGTCGATCCTGCCACAATACGGCACCATCAGCAGCAGCAGCAGCACCAGCAGCAGCAGCAAGTGTTACGGTTACAACCTACGTCCACACCACCCGACACATACTACATCAGCAATAAGAAACTCCACACGACGCCAGCGTACGGGTAAGTTGTGTTGCGGTTTTCTGGAGGTCTGGAGCGCGAGATAAAATCGGCAGGAATAGAATCGGGCGTGCATAAATGCGTGCGAATTTGTTTGTTTTTCAATGCTGCATGTGTAATACGAGCTCATTTGAAATTGGTAAACCCACAACAAGTAGTATGCAGATTGGGGTAGCAAAATGTCCATCCACACTCGCTGCGGATTAAACCAAACCGAACAGGCGCAACAAAGCAGTACGCTCATTGATAGCGTGTCTCTAGTTTCACAATCTTCGTCCCAGCTTCGAACGTTTTGGGGTTTTGCAATGTTGATCGTGTGAATACTATCGTCTAAGACGCACTTTTAAAAGTGCCAGCGCACGGTAGTCGATTTGAATACTATTCTCCTTGACTTTTTGGCTGTATCTACGCGTTTATCTTTGCATGCTGCTTCACAAGCAGATGCATGACCGAAATTGATTGGTTTGGTTGGATGCTGCGTGTGCCATACTTACGATGTTCCTTTATTCCCCTCTCGTACCTCAGCTCACCTGGAAGCTACAAACCTTCCCCGACACCGCCATCGGCAGGAAGTGCGGTTGCTACATCGACACCTTCGCCCGTACATCAGCTAGCAGCCTCGACGTCGTTCTCTGTACCACAGCATCACTACCAGCATCAGCAGCATACCGCCCTGCTGCACCAGCCACCACCGAGTCAGCATTCCCAGCAGCAGTTCCGCCAACAGTCACCACCATCATCCTCGGCTACCGCTGCGTCTCAGCAGGAGGCGGCCACCCCACTGATTGACCTCAGCGAATGGATTAACCATCGGGTGTTGGCGCGACGAAAGGAAGTGTATGACTCTGGCCGCATTCGAGCGACGTCCGCACCGGGAACGGTTGTTATCGGGTTCGATCAGCCCGAGGGCAGCCATCAGACATACCAGGGTGTGCTGGACGACATGCACCGGCAGCAGGATATCATCGACGACGTGTGTCCCGCGCTTGCCGACCTGCAGCCGGGCGTGCGGGTCTGCGTAAGGGCTACCTGTGTACATCCGCATCCCGTGCTGTCCAACGGCGGGGATGTATTTATCGAGGGCATTGTGAAGGAAGTGCACGGCAATAAGAAACAGTTTTCCGTTCAGATTTTGAGCCCTTCCGTAGCGGACAAGCAAGAGGTATTTTTTTATAATTAATGTTTTACTTCGTCTTTTACGTTAAACCATTTTACCTTCTTATTAATCTCTCCGCGTACAGCTGCGAATAGTGAAACGAGTTGATATGCGGCTGCTTAAACCACCCTGGTGGGATGAATTGCAAGATGCGTTGGATAATTACAGCGGCCATACAACGCTACCGGCAGGGTCGATGGCAGATTGTGGATCCACCAGACGTAACACTCTCACCCTCGATCAGCATCGTCCGCAGGACGGAGAGACTGTTGTGAAAGCGCAACAACCGCAACAACCCGCCATAGTGAGCTACGTGCTGACAACGTCGGCCAACAGTGATCATCATCTGCACGCTGCCGGGGCGAATCAGCTGGTGGCAGGGGTTTCCAGTGGACCCGGCAGCGGACAACCGTCCACCACCATCATCTACACCAGTGGTGCACCGTACAAAAATAGCATCAGCATAACGCAGGGACGCGGTATGGGTAGTGCCGGTATACGGTACGACCCATCACTGGGAGCAGGAACATCGCTGGAACAGCAGCAGTTGAAGCAGCATTTGCATGTGCCATTGCAGTTGCAGCACGTTATGCCGGCCGGCACGGGTGAAGAGCAACACCAGTACCGCAGTGCCGCCACGTCGCCCTTTCAGTCTGTTCAGCTAGCTGACCGTGAGCGGGATGGGATGGACGCAGCTTCCAGCCACTATACCGGGGCACATTCGCGCTCGCATTCCCTCCACCATGTCGCTCATCCGGTGCAGGTTGGACTGTCGCCTGCACCGGCACACAGCAGCAGCAACACGATCGGCGGTGGAACGTCGGGCTCGGGTGGTGCTGGCACTAACAGCGGCAGCTCAGTATTACGAACGCTCAGTCCGGACGATCTGCGCATCACGAATCGCAGCTACGATAACGAAAGCGATGATGAGGTGCGCAGCAGTTTTCCCATGGAAGGTGGTACGTTACTACTTTATAGTGTTCCGTTCGCGTGTCCGCTTATGGTCGCAAATGCTCATATCTTTCCATGCTTTGTAGAAACGGAAAAATACTCAGGCAGCAGCAAGCGGAGCAGTATGCAAAGCCGTGGAAGTACCTCAAGCTTACTGGATCAACGAAGTACACCCCGATCTCAACCTGCAACCCCAAGGTACCTACCGCCGGCCGCCGCATGAACATGCTTCGAACGTTGATCATTTAACTCTACTAACGCTCTAACGCTTGCGGTTCTTCATTTCACCATCAGATCTCAAGCGGCGACACCGCACCGGTTTAAGAAGGGAGACGTCGTATCAACGCCGACCGGGATACGAAAAAAATTCAACGGCAAGCAGTGGCGCAGGCTGTGCTCGAACGAATCATGTTCGAAGGAATCTCAACGACGAGGCTACTGCTCGCGGCATCTCAGCCAGAAAGGCAGCAATGCCCTTCGGTCGTCTACCAGCTCGGTGACGAACCACTTCAATAGGTACGCTGTTTTTTCCCAACGTAAGAGATTAGTTGTAATTTACACTTCGTGTTCCTTTAACAGCAGTCGATCAAGCAGTAAAACGCAGCTGGATGAGGAAACATCGCGAGATTCAGAAACATCGCCCCACTACCGCGTCACGGGACGCTTTGATCAGGATGAAACGGATGCTGCTAATATGCTGGGTAAGTCACAAATTTTCACTGTCTTATTTTCTGTAAAGTAAAAATTAGTCACACACGAGTTGTGCAAAGTGCGACATACGCAATCCAAAATTTTATTTGTTTTTATAAAAATCCTTATTGTCGTACGTTGAAAACCCCTGAAATGTATGACACTCTTTTAATGTGTGCCGCCCCTGACAAAAGCATTTCCAAATGTTTCAAAACGTCGAACAAAATTAAAATAATATTATTTAAAGAAAATTCGACGACTTTTTGTACACATATAAACCCACAAAATTTAATTCGATGTAGTGGATCGTGTGTGTGTGTGTGTAGTTCGATTCGGCGTCGGTCGCAAGAACCGATCGGTGGTAACGGTACTTTATCAGCGAATTTCGCATTTCGCATACAAACACACATAAGCATAAGAACCACACCAAATCCTATCCGTTCATCAACGATCGGAGACATCAGAACACACACTAACACACACGTGTGCGTTCTTCGTTCGCTGAACAACGATCGTTGAATTAATCGCGTATGGGTTCGAAACGGACAATAATGAGTCGTTGGTGTGTAAATGTGCCGCAGTACGTCGGTAGTAGTAGATAGCTATCTATGAGAAAATCTGTTTGGAGAAGGACTCTGTATGTAGGACTCGCTTGCACGAGGTCGCTTCTTTCAATTCAGTCGACCGGTGTACCAACGCCCAAGCACAAGCTCCACCGTGCGTGTCAGTGAAATTACAGTGAAAGCATTTGTTATTATTATTGTTAGCCATTCGTGAAGCGTGCGTTGATAACGCTTTTTAATAAAAGTTTAGTGCAAACATTATGAACTTTATGAACATGAACATGTACGATCTGCAAAGTGGAGCCGAGCTCTACATCAAGTGCCTTCGTAAGTGAACTGAATTGTTCTACTTAGGAGTTTTTGTTTGTGGTTATACGTACGAGACACATGTAATTGTTAGTTACTGTAAAGGAAGCAAAAGGAACGAGGTTTTATTTTTTTCCGTAGCTAAACGCTTCGTGCGAGCAATCAATCGATCTCCTCCTCCATCTTATAAAATCACTTTTTTCATGCGTGGAAGTGTATGAGTGAGCTACAATTTATTCATCAGAGAAGTGTCAAATTAGTAGTGTGGAGATATATATTTCACTAGCACATCTTAGTAAATGAATAGTAAACCGTAGTTGACGCTAGGAAGCTGTTTTGTGTGTCAGTTTCACTAACAACACAAATTAATCCAATGTGTGGATACAGCAATACAGATTCAATAATCGTAACAACATTTAAAGTTCATATTCTAATCGTTCCTCTCGTACCTTCCGGCTTTTCCCCACAGTATCGCTCAGCAGTTCTCGTTCGGCGACACCTAGCAATTCCTTCTCCTCTCCGACGGGGCACGGATCGTCTCCGCTAGCAACGCAATCGCCGGTAATGATCGGCAATCGACAGAACCTCTTTCTGCCGATCGGCAGCCCGGCGCCGTCCAGCGAACTGCATGGCAGTGTCGGTAGTGGCACCAGCAAGTACAAAACGAACACTCCGAGCCCGAATCCATCGCACACCATTGGCGGTGGTATCGGGATTGGGGGTAGCGGTACCACTACCGGAAGCCATCACCATCCGTTGATTCGTCCGGAGTCATTGCGACCAATACAACCGCCAACGAGCAATGCTACTGCTCCTCCACCGACCGGTCATGCGACTAGCGTCATTCGGATGTCACCCCTGTATTCCCAGCATTCGACACATCCGTCGGCCATCTACGCCACGTATCCGTTACATGTGGGAGGCAACAGTTCCACAGTGACACAATCGTCTTCGGCTGCTCAGCAGCAAGCGCACGTGGAATCTTTAGCTTCAAATGGGGTTGTTCAGCATCAACAACAGCATCAACCACTTCCCTTGCAACAACAGCAACAGCAGCAGCAACAACAGCAGCAGCAGCAGCAGCATGAACAGCAAGAGCAACCTCACGCATTGGTAACGACAAGTCGATCGCAACCAACTTCCGGTCAGGTTCAGATTGTTTCGCAGTCGCCTGTTCAAGCTCACCATCATCACTCAATCATACAGCAGCAGCAGCAGCAGCAACAGCAGCAGCAGCAACAACATACCGTGGTATTGACCACCCAACAGCAGCAGTCCTTAACGGTGCCAAAAAACGGCATTAGCACGGGTTCCACCTATCAATGGCATGCATTGCTTCCGATCATACATAGTCCGTCAGCGATCGCCAAGAGCAACCACCATCCACATCATCAACACCACCACTACGCGCACGTGGCGCACTCGCAGACCTATGGACCACCCGCAACAGTAGCAGCAGCAGTCCCTGCTGCCGGCCCACCATCATCCGTGGCGGCGTCGGTTGTTGCCTCACAACCGCCGTCGATTGGAAGCCCCTCCACAACGACAGCAAAGTCGTCTTCGTCGTCCGCTACCTCTTCGATGATCATTGCACCATCCAAGATGTACTCTTCACCACCACCGCCGCCGTCCCAAGCAGCAGCAGCAGCGGAGGATATGGTTTCCATCGACGATGACGACCAGGGAGACGATGATGTCTTTGAAGCAGAGCCCGTGAAAACAGTACCCAACACGAACAACCAAACAAGCAGTCGGTATGCGGCGGCGGCGGCGGCGGCAGGAGGTGGTGACGCTAGTGGTGGCGGCAGCGGAGGAAACCATCAGCTCCTGCGCGGAATGGACATTGAAGCGCCCGTGACGGTGCCTAGCAGTAAGGCATGTTCGAGCGAAAGCGCCGAGTCGATCGCAAAGCGGCGAACGCAATCGTGCAGTGCTGCACTGCAGGCGGCCGCAGTATCGAACGGTGGCGGTGGTAGCGGTGGTGGAAGTGGTAACGGCACACCGAAAGAACCGCAGAGTCCGTTAAGCAACAAGAAGGATGCTAAAATTCGGCGCCCCATGAACGCGTTCATGATCTTCTCCAAACGGCACCGGGCGCTCGTGCACCAGAAGCACCCGAACCAGGACAATCGAACGGTGAGCAAAATTCTCGGCGAATGGTGGTACGCGCTGAAGCCGGAAGAGAAAACCAAATACCACGAGCTGGCGAGTGAGGTGAAGGAAGCGCACTTCAAGGCCCACCCCGAATGGAAATGGTGCTCGAAGGATCGTCGCAAATCTTCATCATCCGCGAAGGAGGGCGCCGGCGGGGTACCGGCCAGTGGCGGTGTGCTGGTATCGGCAGGCGGTGCCAGTGGCCGTGGTCGGATCGATTCCTTCGACGGAAACGATTCGTTCGACGAGAAGAGTCCAAAAACGCCATCGGAAGTCGCGTCGTCGGTGAGTTGTGCCGGGTCGGGTGGAAGCGGCGACATAATTCCGCTGACCGTGGCGCCGTACAACACAATCGACGAAACGGCTGAACCAGTGACACCGTCGTCGTCATCGTCCAGCATGATGATGATGCTGCCACCGACGACAACGGCCAACCACGGTTCAGCAGCTTCAAGCAATACGGGAAGCCACAGCAATCCGGAAGCGATGGTCGTCGATACCGCAGCGAGCATATCCTCGCCTCCAGCCCAACGCTATGCCGATAAGGAAGATCGAGACAAAAGCGATGATCAGATGGACATTTCCATCACGGACGAGAAGATGGATGAAGGCGATGCGGGCGTGACGGACGAGGACCAGCAGCAGATGGCGAGCGAGGACGCGCACCCAGCAACGGTGCTGCCATCCTCCTCAACTGCGCAGCCGAACGACGTGTCAGAGCTCGATCTGAAATGTGCCGAAAAGGTAAGCGATTCAGACGTGGAGGAAAGCTCTGGCGGCAACGCTCAGGGCAAGCAAGACCATGAGGAAATCAGGCACAAAGTAACTACTGCCCCATCTAACGCTGCTAGCTCTTCCACAAAGGTACGGGTTCGCCCATCGTTTTCGCTGTGCTCTTTCTTTCCCTGTTTTAAGATTTTTTGTTTGCGCCTAGTGCCCGCGCGATGGGGGAAATCTCGCGGTCTTTTGCGTTTTGAGTGGCATTCATTAGCGCTCTTCCCCTCTAAATGTTTGATAATGCCCCCTTTTCAGGTTTCACAATCGACGGTTTCAAACGATTACCATCACGGTAGCAATGGGGACGTAGCGACGGACTACTCGATCAAAACCCTGACGACGACGGCAAGCAACGGAGCAGCAAATACAGGCGGCGGCCCACCAACCACACCCGGTGGATCTAACGCTTCCTCGCTGGAAGCATCTGCCGGATCATTGCTGACGTGCAAACCGAAACCGATTAAAGCGGGCGCGATACGTCAACAGCAGATGGGTAGTGATAGTGGGGGGACTATCAGTTCCGGCACAGGCGGACATATTACCGCCAGCTCGGGAGGGGACAGTAATGGTGGTAGCAACATTACTTCTTCTGGCAGTAGTGCTGCTGCTGCTGCTGCTAGTGGACAGGGCGGTGGTAGCATCTATCAGCATCATCACTCCCATCCACACCACCACCACCACCATCACCCGATCGGGTACGCGTACAGCAGTCCGAAAAATCCAGTCGGTGTTTCACCATTCCAGCCAACGGGTAAGTGAAGACACACTACCCGCTTTGCTTTCTCAAGTGGTAACGCTGTTCGTGTGATTAACCATTTCAGGCGGAGCATTTAAAACGATGCCCCAGAGCCCCAAAACACTGGGAAAACAGGACCACCCATCATCGTATCTGCTTTCGCCAGCCTCCTCAACGCCAACAGTGTCTACGGTCAAGATGGAACCGGCAGAAAATCTCACCACCACCACCAGTAACGCTCGGAGCAATGTCGATACCATATTTAACTTTTCCACCGCCGCAATAAAGGAGCAATATCAGCTGCAGCAGCAACCGACAGCGCTTTATCACGGCAATGACCAGCAGCAGCACAAACTGCTGCTGGCCGTAAGCAGTAGCGGCACGGAATCCATGACGGCGGCAGCCCACTCAACGCTGACCGTTACCCCACCGAGCAGCAGCTGCTCGTCGGAAAGCGGTGGGAGCGGGCTGAGCAACAGCAGCACCAAATGTAAATCGCTGTTAGAGCTTAATCCCACCATCTGTTACACGATTTCGAACGTTAACGGTGGCCATTCGGCCACCAGTAGCAATGCAAACCTTAAGCCTAGTACTAACGCAATAGTGATGAGCATGAAACAAGGTAAACTAATCATGGATGTTGTGCACACTGCTACTTCTACTTCTACTTCTACCATCACCACTAACACTGCTAACCGTGCGAACGAACCTAATCATCATCATCACAACACGAGCGGTACAAATAACACCGAAGCCAATCATCATCCGACTTCTCATCTCGATGTTGCCCATCATTCTAACCATCAGCTTTCATCATCCACGACACATTGCATAGACAATACCGCTCGTTCTACTACTTCCGGTGTTGCTATCATCGATGCTAGTACCTGTAGTACGGCATCGCTTACTACCACCACCACCACCACTATCACTAACTCTACTACAAATTCCACCACCGCCAAGCCATCCTGTCCGTTTGATGTTGTACATAGCGATAAGATTTCTGCTTCATCTGACACCATCACCGCACCACCGCTCATCGCTCACACAGCGAACAGAACGTTGAATGTGGTGAATGTGGCAAACAGTATTGCAACGAAACAGCTGACGGCGGTGGCTGCCAAACCACCACCACCTGCAACGACATCCTGCAACGGAACAACGAGAATCGCTGGAGCTGCTCAAGGCAGCGGTACTGCAGCGGCTGCATTCATCATCAACGCACCTGGTGGTGGTGGGACGGGCAGTACCACCCTCCTGCGCCCTTCTCAGCAACAGTCTCTTCCAATATTTGCTAAAGTGAGCAGCAGCATGCCGTTCGTGTCTGCAAACCACCAACAGTTACGCACTAAGGGTGACGATGTGCCCCCTGGTTCGGAACAACCGACAGCACCTTCGATAGTGTACGAAACAATTCTAATTGAACGTCCTGTGCAGCTGAAGCAACCGAATGCAACCACCGCCCCAACGGTTGGATCGCCGTTCACGCTACCATTTGCCAGTGCCTCTGGAACGATTGGAACGCCGAACGGGATGCTGTTGGGATCGGCTTCGAATGCGAATAGTAGCACCAGCACCACGTCGCTACCAACCGGCAGCATAATTGTCCTTTCGCAAGCATCGTTAAACGAATTGTTGCTGCACGGTGCATGCACGACCGCACCAGCGACACAGAAGGAAGCGAGCAGCAAGGAAACACTGTCAACGGTGGCCAGCAAGGATGACGATCATAAGCTGCTGCTACTGCAAACCGGTGCAAGCGTTGCGTCATTCACCTCACCCACCTCCTCCTCAACCATCTCCCCAACCAAATGTGCTAGTGTAGGCAATGCGAATGTGTGTACTAATAGCATCCCCAGCTGTATCGCTGTGTCTGACCATAACACCTTCACTACCAGCGCCGTTATGGCCGCATCTGCTACTAACGCTTCCTCATCCAGCAGCACTAACACTGGCGCGAAGCGGTTGACGTACAGTATTAGTAGACCGGGCATCACGACCACTGCCACCACTTCCTCCCTCTCGACCGATCATCACCCACTAACCAATCTGTCCTTCACGACCATTACAACCACGAACACCACCACCACCACCACTGCTCCCACAAACAATTCAAGCATTATCAACAACCACCACCACAGCAACAACACGAAACAGACGATTATAATGATTAATCCAACAACTTCAACAGTTCTACCGGTGCCGTCATCCTCCACGCCGTCATCCGTTGCTTCGCTACCGTCCTCGTTGACACTGTCCTCGGTTGCCGCACTGCACCCGCTGCAGCCGCCCGGTACCGGTGCGTTCTCCGCCAACAGTAGTGGCGCGACCGACCTGACGACGGTGTTACCGGCCAGTGCCGTAAGCGCCAGTGCCGGGCTCAGCAACAACACCACGACCACCATCCTGGCGCCCCACGCAACGCAACGACTACCGGGCCGGCAGAAATTGATGCTGTGTCCTCAGGTTTGTAGTAGTGAGCTGCACACCACCATGCAGCTGCTGCCTTTTTTAACATTTCTCTCGTTAGCGAATGTTTCCAGTAGATTGAATTAGCTTTTATTGCTCCAAACTATGCAATTCGCTTTCACCTCATTTTGCTCATCTACACCCCCATCCTACTCCTTGCCGTTCCGCCTCGCGTGCACCACAACCATCCCCAAACCGGCCCTCGCCCTTTTCACCGCAAACAACCGAAAACAAACACGACAAGCAACAGTCGTTCTGGCAGGCGACAGTCTTTGCTGCTGGAACGACGCTTTTCTGAATTGTCCCCTTTTATTTGTAGCTGAACCACCGACCCCACCGCCCTGTTTTCATCCCATTTTCCTGGAATGCTGTAGATACTAGCCTTAGGAAGAAAAGCCCCCAATTGGCCCGACCGCTAGTGGAGCCCAGTGTAGTTTTGCAACGCTCGACAGAGAGACTCCCTGCCAGGCGAATGTGTAGATCAATTCCGTTACTTGCGTAGTTTGTAGTGGAGTGTATGTACGCTAGAGCCTAGCTTAGCTGCTACCCTTAAAAAGCACCTTTAGTCTCGTAAAAGTTTTCTTTTTGCTTTTTGTTTGCAATAGTTCACTTAATCTCGTTCGTACCTAGAGACAATTGGCTTGGCCTGATCCTTGCGAAATGCATCTTGCTGCAGTAGATGTTCGAGTAGTGAGTGCAACGTATAGTATGTGCCGCTTTTGAACGATTTGCTGTTACCGCTTCCTTTGCCTCACTCGTTTCTTCTTGTCTGGTCCATGCGTTCCTTTGACTAACGGTTCTTCCAACTTACTTACCTGTACACTTCTCTCAATTCCAGTTTGCCCTAGTCCTTCCCGATAATCAGCAATTCACGCTGACCGATCGTTCAAAGATTTCGTTCGCAAATCTTTCCACCGCGACGGTGAAACCGGCCCAGGCCAACACAATCTTTACCGCCATCCCTTCCGCCCCGCCGTCCTCCTCCTCCTGCTCCCCTTCCTCTACCGCCACCGTCGCATTTGCACTAACACCGTCTCCCGCATCTTGCTCATCAACAATCGCTGGTGCTTTGCGGCAGCAGGCCGCCGCCAGCAGCAATGGAACGATCCAGCCGGCGACGGCAGCCCAACGGCAACTAACAAACATCCTTCCGGCAACAGTACCGCCGCCATCTTCTTCATCATCCACTTGCTCCTCTTCTTCTTCATCATGTTCCACCACAACCATATCATCCTGTTCGTCGAGTATGCTAATCAAACCGTCGGCAGCAATGGTGGCGGCTAAGGGGGATGGGGGTAATGCTGCCGCCGGTACCATGACGACCACCACCACCACCACTACCACCTCCTTTCCCATACAATATTTGATCCAAGGCAAGATACCGAATCTTCTCATCTCCACGACACAGGGCTACCCCACGGCGCAAATGCAACCGTCCCAGGCGCACCACAACCAGCAGCATCAGTATGCAACGATCAAGCAAGAACCTCCCGAATCGCCAGGTGCGAAACATTTCCTGCCTGTAACACCCGTTTCCAGCAGCACCACCACCAACAGCGGTTCCTCGTACGGCAGTAGCAACGCCAACAGCAGTCACCAAAGCGATGTCGTTATGGTTGCCGCCGCTACACCGGGCAGCTCCGCTAACAGTGCAACGGAAACGGACCCCTCGCGTGAGGAAGACATGGAGGAAGATTATGCTGACGGCGATGGTGGTGGTGGGGGGGACGCCGGTGCCGATGGAGCAGGCGGAGGTCCTCCGCCGGAGAGCAAGAAGTTCATCCTGGCGCCGACACCGGCGCAGTTGGGTCGTGCCCCACTGCAGCGGCGCCAGATGAGCAGCGGCGGTTGTAACAGCAACAGCAACAGTAACAGTGGCATGATGCAGTCGGACCAGCAGCAGCCGCAGCCGCAGCCGCCACCCCCACTGAGTGGCAACAGTATCGCTCAACAGCAGACAACACCGATGGACGATGACGGCGGGGCAGACGATGCGGCCGGGCGGCAATCGTCGTCGAACGGGCAGACCAATCACCATCCGCACCATCAGCAGCAACACGCGTCGATGCCGTCCGCTTTGCCCACACCGACGTCCGCTTCGATGGAGGAATACCACAGCCAGATTTCGCCGTCCGCCGCCAAGAAAGCGTTCTTCCGCAAGGCGAAGCCGGATGATATGGACAAGTAAGTGCACGGGGTTGTGGCAAATCGGTGTGCCAGCAATCGGATAAATGACTCTCATTTCGCCTTTTTCTCTCTCTCTCTCCCCCTCCCTTTCACCAGCGTGCTGAGACAGGTTGACTTTGAGAAAAAGTTTAAAACACTACCCCAGTTTAAGCCGGAAGATTGTCACTCGCCCAGTGCCATCATGGCGTCCTCGCCCCGTGTGTTTACGCAAAACTATCGCAAAAAGCAAACCACGACTCACAAAACGCGTAAGTGTGCTGCTGTTTAGCTGCTGTTTTTTCTCGTAAGAGTATTCTAAAAAGTTTGCTGATTCGGTTCCATTCTAGTGCCGGATGATGAGCAGCACAGCAATCTGCATTCGGATGGTAGCGTTCCGCCGCTTTCCAGCACGGCCACCCCGTCCAGCTCGTACGTGATCGGGAATCGGTTTTTCGGGCCCGATTTCAACATGGAACAGTACAAGGGTAATAAGGCATGCTGCGGCATGTGAAGGACAGGCGTGCCACAGGCAGGAGAAAGCATTTATAACCGTTTTCTGTTCCGCAGAACTGTCGGCTGAAATGGGACGCTCGGGAGGAGGGGCGTCTGTTGGTGGAAGCGGGACGGTGGTGGGTGGTGGCGCGGGTGCTGACGACCGTTCGCCTCGGACGCCCAAAACGCCATCGCAGCGATCGGTCAACTCGGCGGAAGAGAAGGGCCATCGGAAGATACTCGAGCAGCGACGCAACCTGGTGGTGCAGCTGTTCAACGAACACGGGATGTTTCCCTCGACGCACGCTACAAATAGCTTTCAGGTAAGGGAGGGGGGAGGGGGGGGGCGTAAAGGGAATGGGCGCCCGGTGCGAGAACGGTATGCTAATCCTACCATGCATTTCCAAACCACCCTAGCTGGCGCACAGCGACATATTTCCTAACAAGCAGAGCCTGCAGCTGAAGATTCGCGAGGTGCGTCAAAAATCGATGGCCCAGCAGCCCGGTTTTACGCCGCAGTCAGCTGGTCCTATTACTCCGACAGAAGTGAACAATGGTCAGTAGAGCGACCGAGCCGCACTGAACGCGGCGTAGGGTGTGGAAAGTGAAACTAAAGCGTGCACGTGTTTGCTCTCGTGTTTTTTTTTTTCAGGTCAGTCCGACAGCAACCAGCAACATTCAATACATCATCAGCACAGCCAGCAGCAGCTTCATCATCTGCACCAACCACAGCAGCAGCAACAACAGCCGGAACATAGCACCAACTGAACCGGACACACGGAGCATCCGAATGAGAGGGGTTTGGTCGGGAGAAGATAGTAGGTAAAAAAAACAAGCAAAAGGTAAGCCACAACCGAGCAGGGCTAAAACGAGCTGGTTTCCTCGCGTGTTACGATAAGGATGACAAGAAGAAAGACAAAACCTAAACCACAAACGCCCGATGCAGTGCAATGTACAAACAGAGCGCTCGACTTGTTTCGTTCTCTTCAATATTCAACATACGAATTATCGTTAGTAATTCTGCCTAGAGGTTCTTCCGTTGAGCGACGATGCGTAACGTGTAGAGCGGGGGTTGTAGATGCGACCACAAACTCGATACGAACTCCGGAACTGTCTGGCGGGAGCACGGCACCAACCAGCTACAATAGTAGGGCAATACAATAGCCAAACAGCAAAGAAAACCAACCATATAACCCCCCCTCCGGCTTATATCCCAAAATGCCAATGAACGTACAATGTCCTTCATTTTCTACCCATTTTTACGCTTTGTTTCCTCCAATCTTGAATCTTTTGTTCCAAGCATTAGATTAACGTGAAAAAGGAACAGGGCTAGGAATATAGTAGATGCTTCGTAGTGACACGTCGTAGCCGTAGCAGACGAGGAGGATTGTGCAATTTAAGTGTTGTTTGCAGCGAACCCATTGTCGTCATGCCGGGAGCGTTCCACAGTTAATAGTTGTTGGTTGGATAGATGGAATACAGTTTGCGGGTGCGGGAAATCGTTAAGCAGAAACGCGACATCCCAGCCGGAGGAAACACTGAAGGCAAACAAACAAACAAAACATAATAAAACTCTAGTAGAAAAGGCTTTCCCCCGTGGGTGGTACCCTGTTATTGGGCATGTTTGCGCATATCATCCAACACATGACAAAAGCAAAACAAGCGTAATGATGATTTCACGTAGGCCCGGCCAACTGTCTCTATGACCCATAGACAAAGCGAAGTGATGCGTAGAACATACAAATTAAGAGTAGTGCAATGGTGTGAAACGTTGGAACGTGACACTCTGCGACGGAAACAAGGGGGGGGGGGGGAGAGGAGGGGGGCGTCAAAATGCGGGAGCAAATGCGGTGATTTTAGTTTCGTAAGGTGTGGCGTACAGAACGGAGAACAAACGTTTCTTTAAAAGTTGTATTCTCTCGATATTATCTTCAGTTTAGAAGCAATCTACAAACAACCACCACCACCACCACACAGGGGTAAGCGATATGATATTGCTGCGTTTTTGTCACAGTGCCACCCGGCCGCTGCTGTACTGTACTGCACTTGTACTAGTAGCAGCGGCCCCCAGGTGCGTAGTGTGTGTCTGTATATAGTATACATATATATAAATGAAGTGACTTAGCACGAATACTAAATGTTTCGTAGTGTCCAATTTCCCCACAAACAAACAAAAAGTCACCTCAATTATGTTGCAAACAAATCAATACATATACATATATATATATAGCACGTGTTACGTTTGTTTTCTTCTCCCTCTATTTCACGATCGATGTAACACACGGTAACAAGCAAAGTACAACCAATTTAATAAGGATCGTAGGGTTTTACTGCAACTAGTAGCGGTGAAAAGAGGAAAAACAAAAAATCTGTTTGTGTGATAATATGGAAAAAGAGTGGCCAACGCTGCGTAACTGAATGTGAAACGAAGCAACAAAAAATCGAGAGAGAGAGAGAGAGAGAGAGAGAGAGTGTGTGAGAAAGGGAAAGGGGGAAAGATAATTATTAAAGCCTGGCTACACATGATGCGAGATGCCAAAAAGATTTCGCTCAAAAGGGGGGGTTATGCGAAATCTATCCGTTAAAAAGATTTCGCCTCCTCGAGCTGAAATCTCGGAAAGATTTCGCTTCTCTCTAGCTCTCTCTCTGTCACTTTCCATGCGTTGCCATGGTAGTTTTCGGTTGAAGAGAGAGTGAGAGATAGCATGAAGTGCTCTAAACAACGCGGCTAGATGAACCGAGATGATTTTGACGGAAAAAATCGGTTCGGACGGACGGAAAATTCCCCCCCTTTTTTTAGCGAAATCATTTTGGCATCTCGCATCATGTAACCTGGCGTTTAGACTTGATTTTGTTGGTGCAACTAATTGTTTACGGGTGATGTTTGTTAGAAGAAGGCTCTTTTAAATTTTGAACCTTAGTTCGATGCAGTTTTTACATGAATCAGAGCAGCCTCTGGCGATGTGGCGCTTACACACACACATCTCAACTTAATTATGTGCCCCTCCCTCTCTCTCTTTCTCTCTCCCCTTCTCTCTAACATCATATTTCTTCCTTATAAAACGGCTTCTGTTTTTCGTTGGCAAATCATTCCCATTCGTTTTGAAAGAGGAAGAAGAATCATCGCAGCTGGTTAATACAGTAGAATTTAGATTAGTAATTGTGGCATTGTCCGCTTGCGCGTAATGTGCCGGTACTTCTGTGACTAAATAATCTTGGCACGAACCTGGTGCACAAAAGCAATGGGCCAACCGTGTGCAGGACTGTGTTTTTAAGCAAAAGGGAAGGGTAAAAGATATAATCTTTGAATTGCTCTCCGGTGAATCATTTGCTACAAAACGGACATTATTATTAGACACACACTGTTCTGTGGGCCATAACAGTAGAACGTAGCAAACAGTGTCCCCCCCCAGCCTCCCCCCCCCCAGCCTCCCCCCCCCAGCCTCCCCCCCCCCCTTCAGTTAATTGATAACGATGTGCTGCGGCATTTGTTCTTTTTATTAGTGAGTTAAGAGATCAACAAAAGTGAAATTAAATGATAAACTCAACCGCGCGCGCGCGCCTGTGTGCGTGTGTACGGTTTATTTTAACCTGTTTGTTTTTTTATTGTGGGATAGAATAAAGTAAACAGTTTTTGGAAGAAGAAACGGAAGAAAAAATCCACAAACGTAAAAAAAGGAAGGTAGAGATTATTGACACATCAACAATTACAGGATGGTAGTAGAGGCGAGCAAACCGCAACAAAACAAATTAATCTAGTTAAAGAGTGAGCTATATCCTTCAAGTAGTTGTGCATTAGGTAAGCGACGGACAGCTGCATTGTGAAATAAATTGTCATGTTGTATATGATCATCATCGATGAAGCGTGTCATGGTAGTAAATTTGGGGGCTTTGCGACAAACGACAAAGTCGTTTGTGCCTGCTCGAGAGGGGATAAAATCGCGCATCGCGCCCCAAACACAGCACGCCGCCGCACCTCATTAGCATCCACTGCTTTCCCTTTCCACTGGTTCTGATTGATCCCGCGTAGAAGAAGCCAGCTAGCAAACCATTGGGGTAAATCACATTGATAGTGTAGCGTCTTTGCGTCCTTTGGGTGGGGTAGCGGTGGAAAGGAATGTATGCAAGGGGGTGTGTGTGGGGGGTCGATGATGTGCAAATATAACGAACGAATTTCTAAAGTTTTCCTCTTCATTCACGAGCAAACAAAAACTGTATACACCTAGAATGCCGAGGAGGGAGAAACCACATTATATTATGGAAAATGGATGAAAACAAAAAACGATCACACAAATTTAATGGTAAACAAAAACGATAGAAAAAAAAACATACACACACGTGTTAAGCAGCCTCTAGGGCGACAGTGAAATGTAAACATTTGATATACAACGCACGAGAAATAACACACAGAAGAAGAAGAAGAAGAAAAGAAATGGTATAACAATAACAGAACAAAAGTTAGAATTTGAACCCACAAACAAAGCACACACACTCTATTGCGAGTGTGGATATAGTGGAATTTGAAAATCGAAATCAACAAGCATATTTTTACCCCAAGGAACATGAAAGAACACATGAAAATGGTTTGTGTTAGTTAAAATGAAAGGGCAGCGCAAGAGGAGGAAAAACAAAATCCCCAAAATACACAAATGTTGAAGAAAAAATCACAAATGCGTGTGTGTGTTCGTTTACTGCCGTCGGGTGAGTAGAATTTTGATACGCAAGTTAAATATTCGTGGTGTTGGTTCTTCTAAGAGCTTAAACTTTTCTTTTTATGCTCTTTTCTATATTTGAAACGTTATGCGCTACAAATAGGAATTGAAACATTTGTAAATTTATTCCTTTTCCATTTTCTATTCCATTTTCCGCGCGTTATCGCACTGTACATAAAACTCTCCATACTTTCAAATTCAACCAATGTCGACTTTGACAGCTCGGCAATGTCGACATCCACTGAACTGCAATTGTGGCGTCCTGTCATTTGTACGCGAACACGGCCGCGAGAGAGAGGAAAAAAAAACGTCCAAGAAAAACGCCTCAGTTCGTGAAAATACAGTCCGGAAATTTGTTTTGCAGTGCTTTGGCAGCGCACCCGCGCCTAAAGTGTGTCGCATTTCGCATCACAAACGTTTCGCTGAACGGGTGTTAGGCCGCTCCGAAGCATCCGTTGGGCCGTCGTCGTCTTCGTCACCATCATCATCATCATCATCACCATCCCACTGCACACACAACAGCGTCAGTGAGCATCGAAAGAACAGGGCAGAAGCGGTACTGCAGCATCGTAAACAGCGCACTCAGCAGTCGCTGGAAAACCCATGGAAATGGTGTCGCTGGGGCCGAAAAAGGATGGAAATCCTAATGCGGAGTTTTTTACCGCACCGGAAACACTGCAAGGGTTCGAAACGGTGCGGCTGTGGTTGCAGAAACACTTCAAAAAGGTAGGACTTTTTTTTTTGTCCAGTGAGATGCTCTTTGCGGTGAGCCATTTTGTGTGTGTGTGTGTGGTGCAGATGGTTTGTGTGCCTTTTTGTTCGTAATACATGTGATTGTGAGTGGGTAGTACGGTGGATAATGAAGGGACGTTCAGCAACTGTAGCAGAAAAGTGATAAAAAGTGGTGAAAGATGCATACATATTCATTGTACGGATGAAAACGGGATGTAGGAGTGTGAAGGGGTGGTGACAGAAGAGAGGCAAAGAATACCGGGTTCACCGTGAGCTTGGGTAACAGAAACTGTCAAGGGGCACTTAACCCTTAGCATCGCACGCTTTACACCCTTAATATGCCGTGAGATGTGTAGTGTTGTGATGTTAAAAACCGGTTTTAATTAATTTACGGCATGAAAAATGTGTTTTTTTCTCTATTCCCATAGTTTCTTGCACCCGATCCACCAACGAAAGAATCTTTGGCACATCTGATCATTCAGTTCATACAGTATCAGGAAGCGAAGCTTGGTAAAAACTCCCAAGATCCACCAACGACGCGACTGCCGGTAAGCAATGTTTGGCCCACGGGAAAGGGTATTATTCTCACGGGTAATTTCTCTTCCAGATACGATGCTTTATGGATTTCAAACCGGGCGGTGCGCTGTGCCACATTCTGTCCACCATGTACCGCTACAAGGCGGAACAGCGCTGGCGAAAGTTTGACTTCACCGTCAACAAGAACCCGATGCGCAAGGATCCGATCGGGCAGATGGTGCTGGACATTGAGACGGCGCTGATCGAAGCGGAGTGTATGCGGCTCCCGATCGTGTACATTCGGCCGGAGGTGGACCGTGCCACGGCTAACAAAATCACCGACATCGTCACAAACCATCAGGGCGAGATCACGGCCGATGAGGAGGAGGCGACGCACATCATCTATCCCGTCATCGATCCGCTGCCGGAAGATTACGCCCGGCCTACGTTCCGGCGCGATAAGCACGTCATGATCCATTGGTACTACTTCCCGGAGTCATACGACACATGGGTACCGAACTCGTTCGATCTGCCCGAAAACGTACCCGAGAGCCCACCGTCCCCGGCCGAACGTTGGCGCGTGTCCGCCTCCTGGGTGATCGATCTGGACGAGTACAACGAGTGGATGTCGGAGGAAGACTACGAGGTGGACGAGGTGGGCCGGAAGAAGGTGCATCCGCACCGGCTCGGCGTGGAAGATCTGATGTCGAGCGTTGGCGGTGGCGGCGGCGGCAGTTCGGAAGATAAGGTGAAGAAAACGCCCAAAGTGGTCAACTCGAAGCGCAAACGGTCGCCCTCGCCCGCCGCGGGTAAAGGGGGCAAGCGGAAGAGCTACCGTTCGCCGGCAGCGTCCGCGGCTGCATCGTCCTTCCAGAAAAAACCGCGCGCCGACGACGAAGAGTCGGAAGACCTTACGAAAGACATGGACGATCCGACGCCGGAGACGAACATCACCGAGGTGAAGCCGAACATGGGCAGCTCCGCGTCGGGTCCGGCAACACCGCAGCCGAAGCGTGATCCCGACATGATGCCCATGAAGTACGCCACCGTGACGGATCTGGACGATGAGATGGAGCGCGGCGTAGGTGCGTCCGGAGCCGGTGGCAGTGGTTCGGGCTCAGGTGGCGGTAGCGGAGGTTCGGGGCCCGGTGTCGGCGGGGACGACAGTCAGGCGGGAAAGACGAGCGACAGCAGCAACACGCAGGACTTCCCGGTCGGCGGGAAGGACGATCTGGAGGACAATGTGACGGAGCAAACGCACCACATCATCGTGCCGTCGTACTCGGCCTGGTTCGATTACAACTCGATACACGTGGTGGAGAAACGCGCGCTGCCCGAGTTCTTTAACGGCAAGAACAAATCGAAGACGCCGGAAATCTACATGGCCTACCGGAACTTCATGATCGACACGTACCGGTTGAACCCGACCGAGTATCTCACCAGCACGGCCTGCCGTCGCAATTTGGCCGGCGACGTGTGTGCGATCATGCGCGTGCACGCGTTCCTGGAGCAGTGGGGACTGATCAACTACCAGATCGATGCGGACTCGCGACCAACGCCCATGGGCCCACCGCCCACCTCACACTTCCACGTGCTGAGCGACACACCGTCCGGGCTGCAGCCGATCAATCCGCCCAAAACGGCCCAACCATCGGCGGCTAAGAATTTGCTCGACCTGGACAAAAAGAATGCCGGGCTGGGGGAGAAAAAGGATGAGCTCGTCCCCGGCGCTGGTGGCCCGTTGGGTGCGAATGGTGGCACGCCCGGCAGTTTGCTCGGTCCCGACGGCATTAAGGTGGAGCAGGGTGCGATTCCCACGGCCGACCCGAACGGACAGTTCGGGTTGCGGTTGGACCAGTACGCGAAGAAACCAGCGGCCATGCGCAACAAGACGGCGGCCAGCATGACGCGTGAGTGGACCGAGCAGGAAACGCTGCTGCTGCTGGAAGGGCTCGAAATGTACAAGGACGACTGGAACAAGGTGTGCGAGCACGTCGGGTCGCGGACGCAGGACGAATGCATCCTGCACTTCCTGCGGCTCCCGATCGAGGACCCGTACCTGGAGGATGACAGCACGTTCCTCGGTCCGCTGTCGTACCAGCCGATCCCGTTCAGCAAGGCGGGCAACCCGATCATGTCGACCGTCGCGTTTCTGGCGTCGGTGGTCGATCCTCGCATTGCGGCCAGCGCTGCCAAGGCGGCGATGGAGGAGTTTGCCGCAATCAAGGTAACGACTGCCCGCCGTTCTCGAAAACCGGAACCGGAAGAAAAAGGCTACAATTGGGGGTTTTTTGTTGTTGTTATACTTGTTTTCCAGGATGAAGTGCCGGCTTCCATGATGGACGCGCATCTGAAAAATGTGGAAAAATCGAGCTTTGGCGGAAAGTTTGATCCGAACGCTGGGTTGGCCAACAGTGGCATCGCCGGTACCGGCCCCGACAAGGACAAGGAAGATGAGGCGGAGAGCAAATCGGCGTCAGCGGCCGCTAGTGGCAGCAGTACGGCAGCAGCTTCTGGTGCTGCTGCGCCATCGTCCACACCAGCCACGCCCAGCACAACGGATGTGGAGATGAAGGATGTGTCGAAGAAGGATGATGCCGGTAGGTTGCTTTTATTGGGTGACACAGCGTGTAGGTACACACACCTTCCCATCGGTAGCGTTGTGCATTTGCTTTCATTGGAATGGTTCTGTGCGCGTTTTACCCCTCTGTCTCATGCATGCCCGGTTACTTTTATTTCCTTTCTACGCTCCACCTTTGCGTTCATTGCGTTTCCAACAAACCCAACACTGAACTGAATGTTTAGATAAGGAAAAATCTTCCGATGAAACTACCACTAAATCGCCTGATTCCGATGTCACAGCGACGGCGGACGCCAGCAAAGCAACGACGGATGGCGCACCCGGTGCAGCGACTACCACTCCCTCGGCGGACAAGGAGAAGGAGGGTGGCACTGTGGCAGCCGTCGGACCGTCCACCACGGCAACCGGCGGCACGCCCGAGAGCGGATCGACCACAGCAGCAGCAGCAGCAGCAGCAGCGTCGTCCACCGCTGCCAAAGAGAACGGTTCCACCGATCCGAAGCTGTTCAACGAAGGAAACCTGCAGGCGGCGGCTGCCGCTGCACTGGCCGCGGCCGCCGTCAAGGCGAAGCATCTGGCCGCGGTCGAGGAGCGCAAGATCAAGAGTCTGGTGGCGCTGCTCGTCGAGACGCAGATGAAGAAGCTGGAAATCAAGCTGCGCCACTTCGAGGAGCTCGAGACGACCATGGAGCGGGAGCGCGAGGGTCTCGAGTACCAGCGCCAGCAGCTGATACAGGAGCGTCAGCAGTTCCATCTGGAGCAGCTGAAGGCGGCCGAATTCCGGGCCCGTCAGCAAGCCCACCAGCGGTTCCAGCTGGAGCAGGGCCAATGGCAGCAACAGCAGGCCCAAGCGCAGGCACAAGCCCAAGCCCAGGCGCAACAGCAGCAGCAGCAGCAGCAGCAGCAACAACAACATGGCACGGCTGGAGCTCCGGGCCAGTTGCCGACGACAGGAGCAGCACCACCGCACCACGCTTCACAGCAACCGGCCGGTTCACAGACAATGCCGGGCGGCCAGCATCATCATCTCGCCGCCAATCCGGGAGCTAGTGAGTCCGATATTCAGACCCATGCGCAGTGAACCCCCACCCCGCCCCGAAAGAGCAAATCCCACTAACGTGAACGCCTGTCGTTCGTTTCTCTCTTTTCTCGCTTCCCTCGCTTCGTCTCACGTTTCAGACACGCCAAAGCCGCCATCTATCGTTGGTGGCCCAGGGATGGTACCGGGAGCGCCTGGAGCAGTTCATGCCCCCAGCAACCATCCACCGTCGGTCGCAGCAGCAGCAGCAGCAGCAGCATCTTCGTCGACCCTGCCGGCGACAGCATCCTTACCATCGGTCAGCCAAGGACCGGTTCACGCACCATCGGCCACGCCCTCGGCAGCAGCAGCAGCGGCAGCAGTGTCGCCAGCGTGCTCCAACGGTATCCCCCCTATTACCTCCACCCCCAGCTCAACCCAACCGCCCTCTACGAATCCTACCGACGGTATTACGCCAAGTAGCATCATGCCAACGGCCCCTTCACCGGCCGACCCGACAGCGGCAGTCCCGACCGCGACCGCTCCCGGAACCGCCGCCGTCCCGATGGTGCCGCCGCCCCCGTCTGGCGGACCGCAACCACCTCCGTCGGAACAGCATCACGCACCACCACCTCCGACCGGCTCGATCGAATCGCCCCCGGCAACGGTAGACGCAACGGGGGCGGCAGCAGCAGTGACGAACCAACCGTCGCCATCCTCCGAGTCCCTCGGCGAGCCGGGCCAGGCGACAGCAGCGGAACCAGCAGCGTCGGGCCCGGCCGGACCGAGTGAAGGACAGCAGTCGGGGGCAGCAGCACCCGGTGAAGGGCCGGCGGCCGTCGCTCCACCATCATAACTCCGCCGGAACAATCTTCACCTCCGCGAGCGGCTGAAGCAGCAGCAACCGGAGGCGATCAATCGTAGCGTGCGGCGGGTTCGGGCCCGGCGGCGTGCCAGCTGAGACGACCGGATGAGCGGATGAGACACGAACGCTGTGCTGTGTACAGAGCTACCAGACGGAAACGATGAATCTTGAAAGAGAGAGAGAGGGAGAGAGTAACAACTCGATCGATTGGCAGGAAGAGCCCCTAACCCATGTGTGTGTGTGTGTGTCTCCCCCCCCCCCATTTCAATCCCCACTCATTGTGTCGGCACATTCGCTGCAGCTTCTGTGAATATGTCTCCTATATATATACATATGCATGTGTGTGTGTGACAACAGTTTGCTATATCGTGAGTGTGTGATATTGTAATGAACGCGCATCCGTGTGACCCCGGTGGATTCTGATTCGCTTCAGCTATTACTACAACCACACCACTTTTTATTTGCCGTGACGGTTTTTGTAGCTTTTACCCTGTATTTTGACAATGACGCCAATTTTAGAATCCATTTTCCGGCTCTGTTGGTGAGAGCTTTCGGCAAAAACACACACACACACACTCGTATAAACGACATTTTAAATCATGCAAACAGTAGAGTAAAAAGTGAAATTATTAATCCGCGAGCGACTGGGGGGAGTGGCCTGAGCACATTTTTGTTTAATGTGAGGGAACCAGAGTTACATAAAGGATCATCCCCGTCATTACACCCTACTATCACTGTGGATTAGGAGCATTAAGATTAATTA
Organism: Anopheles stephensi; assembly: GCF_013141755.1. NCBI lineage: Eukaryota > Metazoa > Arthropoda > Insecta > Diptera > Culicidae > Anopheles > Anopheles stephensi. Next base: position 78,713,744 of record NC_050202.1, on the reverse strand, counting down.
GAAAGATAAGAGAGACAAAATAAAATTAATTCCCTTATTATAGCTAGTACCACACAATACGGTGTGTTTGTATGTGATTGTTGCTATCTTTTTCTCTCCTAAGTAGGTCTGCATTTTAATCCAGACAACCAAGTGTTCAGTGTCGAGTGTGACACGTAGCTTAGCGACCGCTGCTCGAAAATGGTGGATCAAAACGCCTGCTAGGAATGTCATCAACTAACACAGCTATATATCTACACTCCTATCACACCGGGGTAGAAATAGTGTTTACACAGGCGCCACATACACACCGTGGACAGACCAAGAGGCATTTAATTTACACTTAGCAAATGAAGTTTTATTGTTTTCACAGTCCCAGCAAGTTTATATTATTATAATTAGATCCTATATTCTTTCATATTTCTCTACCCTTCACAAATACACATTTAGTTACACACTCCAGAAAGTTCGGGAAGACGCTTCGTGGCAAATGCACCAATGACGCGCCTACGGCCTACGGGTAGCGATCGGCATTCGTCGAAATCCCGGACCGGGGCGTAGGCGCTTCCTCGTTGACCGCATCCCCCCCTCCTCCTTCTTCTCCATCATCACCCTCCCCTCCCATTCCTTCTTCTTCTTCTTCTTCTCCCTCTCTTCCATCATTCTGCACCGCCACCGCCGACCGGCGCCGTTCAGGCAGCACGACGGGAAGGGCGACGGTGTAGAACTGGCGGTACCGGCGGTGTCGCTCGCGTGCCGTGAGCGGACGGGTCGCGCGCCCCGCCACCATACGTTCGCCTCCGGCCGGTTGTCAAATGCTGTAGTCCTTGTTGAAGTTAACCTCGATGTCCACCCGGCAGATGGGGCAGTGCTTGTTCGTGACCAGCCACTGATCGACACAGTCCTTGTGGAAGAGGTGCATGCACGGCAGCCGTCTGGAAAGGAAAGTGTGTTTAGGGCGATGATTTTGCGCAACGTTCAAACAACAAGGCTCATCATCACCCCCCGCACCATACCTAACATCGTTGTCAATCTCGAACTGTGACAGACAGATCGTGCACTTTTCGCTATCCTCGTCCGTTTCGCTCACGCGCCGTAATCGTTTGTACTTGTGCGGGAAGGTGTGCGTTTCGATCATCTCCTACGGTGAGAAAGTGGAGGAGCAATGTAATGTGTCGTTCGTTCAGGACCAAAGGGCGGACGCAAGCAACGTACCTGCGTTGCACCGCGACTGGTGCAGGAATCTTCCATCACGCGCACGAACCGGTTCAGGCTGGACAGTAAGCTGGGTCGCAGCTGTGCGAGACAAAAAAAACGAAGAAGAAGAAGCTAGAATCGTCCCGCTCTCTACCCGGCCCCACACACAACGCCCCCTCCCGCTTACCCCAATGCTGAACTGTATCTCCGGATGGCTGCCGAGAAAGTTGCCCTGCGTCGGTATATGATGGTACATGTGATGGTGCACGTGCTGATGATCGTTTCGACTGTGAAAGCAACCAAATGGGCATAGAAGTTTGGTCTAGATGAGATTGAAACCGTCCCAACTTACCGGTACATATAGTTGGTCTCGTTTGTGACGCGCCGCACGGGCCGATGCACGCGTAGATTCAGCCCCTGGTCTGCCGCCGAGCTAGCAGCAGTCGTGCGCGTGTTGGCCGGTTGTAGCGCCGAGTTGTAACGGTGGTATGGCAGCATAATGTTGCTGCGTACCGCCGCCTGCAGCCGCACGTAATCCTCACCCTCGAGACTAACGCGGGCCGCCGATGACAGCGAGGACGACGAGGACGCCGAGGACGACGAGGGTGCTTGCCCGCGGGTCGAAGCGTTGGCACCCGATTGGCTGACCGATCCCGATCCGGACTGGTCGCCGCCAACGCCGGCGTGATGATGGTGGTGAGGATGGAAATGTTGGTGAGCTAGGTTGGTGGGGGGACGCGGGTACAGGGTGGATGCGAGCGCTGCGGCCGCACTCAGCCGTGGAACGTTCGAGCCGGCCGTGGCTGAGGATGGGGAGGAAGCGGATGCGCCGTTGGTGGCCGCCGCTGCGACCGTCCCTGCTGCTACTGCTGCTGCTCCAGCACCGCCTGCTGCCGCTGCAATGTACGGATACACCGACTCGAACAGGCCGGGTGGTGGTCTGGTGGTGTGGGGCGGTGGCGGCAGCTGCTCACCTCCGCTCACGACCGACATCATGCGGCGCTGGGTCTCGAGCGCCTGGTGCTGCCGCATCCAGAGTCTTTCGTGCGGTGCGTACGGGAGTCGCTGGGAGCGCAAACGGTTCGCCGACGTGCCGATGCCGTCGATGTGCTGCTGCAGCTGCGTGTACCGTTGCCGCAGATCGTTGTAGTGCGAGAAGCCGCTCGACGGCGGCGACACGGACGGCGCTGGCAGTGGAACGCGCGCCTCGAGCGAGGCGGACGGGCCCCAAACGCTGCCGTCCGGGACCACGCTCTCGTATCCCGCGTCCCACCCGTCACCACCGTTCGGGGGCCGGGTCGTCGCTCCACCAGCTGCAGTGGCATTATTGTTGCAGTCGCTGAAGTTCCGCCGAGCGGGAGGCGTCGCGGAGAACACCACCCTCCGGGCTCGATCCGGCACGGGCACGGTGGCCGGGGTAGGCGTGGGAGCGGCCGAGTAGTCGATCGGGCTATCGCTGACGGTGATGACGGACGGCAGTGGGGGGGCGTTATTGTCGCGCCTTCGCATCATCAGCAGGGGAGGCTCGTAGGCGGGGTTGGCGCTGCGCCACGCGTAGTTCGGGGAACAGGTATGGTTCGTGGGACGATGATGATTGCCGCCCCCCACGAAGCTGCCGAGCGACGTGTTGTCGATCACCGTACCGGCCGTACCGGGTGTCACGCCATCACCGGTCCCTGGGCGCGCACCCCCCCCACTCGACAGTGCACCGAACCGGTCGCAATGGCGCGGTGGTGGGTAACCGTAGCACCCATCGTCTTCGCCCTCGTTCGGTGGATCGAGCACAACCACATCGGTCGGAGGTGGATTGGACGCGGGTGACCCACCGTCCGCTTCCTGGCCGGCATCGAGCGAACGCGACGACCCGGGCGCGTACGAGGTGGACAGCAACGGAGACGGAGCGATCGTTTGCATTGCGCCGGGACTGCGGGCACGCGAGCAGAACGTGCAGCTCGTCGACCCATTCTCGACCGTGTGATGGTGGTGGTGGTGGACGTGGTGATTGTGATTGTTGCGCGTACCGGCCGCTGGACGTCCCGATTCGTTCACGGCCACGCATCGCCAACCGCGACACTCGCGCACCGTTGGACAGCTGGGATAGTAGAAGTTCCAGCGCCGGTTAAGGGATTGCCGTATGCGGGGCGAATAACGCCGGCGGCTGCCGCCCTCCCACTGATCGTTTGGCGGCGAGGTACGATGCGCCGTTGCGTTCAACGCCAGCGGATGATGCCGCCGTTCGAGGCAGGTTCGCGGTGCGGCGGGCGGCGGTGTGTAGCTACGGTACGCACGGGTCGACGATAGGGCGGTGGGCGGCGGAGTGTCGGTACGCACGTTCGTCGTGTTGAACAGTCGGCGCGAAGGTGCGGCCATCAGCAGATCTATATCGCGCGCGAACATCGGGTTCGGTAGCAGTGCGCGGAACAGCTGGCGGCGCATGGTCGACGGATTGCTGCGCTCGGTGCGCAACCGGCGCAACCACGCGGCCCGTTCCTGGGCCCATCCGCCGGTCCGCGATGCCGTGCTGTGGTCCGGGATGGATCGCACCTCCAGATCGGTATCGTCGTCCGAATCGTTGGTCAGATCGATCGGTTCGCCGCGGGACGTGGCGTGCGGTCGGTTCTTGGTGCGGCGCTGCTTTCTTGGCACAGCTGCGGTTTCCCTGCCGCTGGCACTGGTGGTGGCGGTGGGAGGAGCCGCCGCCGAAGCACCCTCACCATCGGCCCGGTCAACCATAATGACGTCATCGTTGTCATCGCTGATGCTGATGCTGCTCGAGTCCGTAATCCAATCCAGCTGCAGGTCGGGATGTGGATCGAGTGCGTCCGAACCGAACAGTCGACGTGCGGGCTGAGCAGCCGTTTGCTCACCGGCACTGGCTCCAGATGTGGGTACGTCTGCCCCATTTTGACTGTCCGGCACCGGCGGCCGTTCCGCAACGGGTATCGGCGTGAGCGTACGGTCGGCTGCAGCAACCGGACCCGACGCGCACTTGTTGTGCCTTTTCTTGCTCTCATCCTCCACAAGAATCACGTCCTCGTCCATTTCATGCTTTATATAGCTGGCAGGATTGTTGTACAGGTGGTCATCATCATCGTCATCATCGTCATCGTCGTCGTCGTCATCATCCTCATCGTCCACGTAATCATCGCTGCAGAACGAAAAGCGCTTCAAACGGTTCTGCACAAACGCTGGGCGACATCGAGAAGGTCGACCGTTGGCGTTTGGTGTGCCGATGCGCCGATTCAGCCCACTCGGACCCGGCATTGACGATTCTTCCCGTCCGCCTGACGAGGGATTAAGCCGCTGTGGTGCGGCGCCGGTGCCATTCGGTACCGCACTGGAGCTAGAGTCCGAAAAGCTCGCTACCGTTACCGGCTCTGCTGGGCAACATTGCGACGGTTCTGGAGGAGCTTCTACCTCCGACTTGACGGTCGGAGCTTCAGGTTTAGGGCCCGATTGGGCGTCCGTCGGTTCCGATTTAACGACCGCCGCCGGCTTCGACTCCGATAACGGTGGCTCATTCGATGGAACCACGGCCGAGGAGGGAGGCGGAAAGGGTGGCGCCGGTGCAGGAGAACACGAGTAACACTCCCGTTTGACCGGTGGGTTGCTGTATCTTCCTTCTCCGCTATCTCGCTGACGCATGCGAGCACATTCTTGACAAAAGCAGTCGCCGCTGTTTGAAGGTTCTGGCTTAATCGTACCCTGGCTGCTAGAGGCAGTAGTAGGCCGAATGTTGGGCTGCTGCTGAACCCTTCCAAACACCCGTGACGTACCGGCACTGATGCCGCCACCGTTGGTTGGAATGGTACACAGCGAGACGCCGGCAGAGTTCGTTTCAAAAGCTTCAATCTTCACTGCTTCCAACATTTCCACCGGCGGTTCGTCCCTGGTCGGTGTGGGAGGTGTACGACAGTCTCGGTCGGGGACGGGCGTGAGTGTACGGGGTTCCATCTTAACCGGCGCCACACTACCATTGACCATCGCCATCGATGTGTCTACGGCTTTGTTAGGTTCGAGCTTTACCGCTACCGAACCGGACGATGAAGCTGACGCCGCTTCTCCAACACAGGCGCCTCTCCTTTCCGAGGGCGTTCGCCCGGTCCAGTGGTTGCTCGGTGGGCGCTCTATACACTCACCGTCGATGTACCGCTTGCGAGCGCGCCGGATTTCGCTGCTGGTCGTCCTTGGTGGTATGTCGGCTGCTTCGTTGGTGGAATACCCGTACGATTCCGTGGACGGTGTGCGTTGATGGCGATAGTGAACCTGATAGTGGTGCTGATTTGGCACGGGTGTATCATTCGCAAAGGTACGCCCTCCATGACTTGCGTGCGCTCCAAAAGTGCCCGACGACGACGACGAGGACGACGCGGAGGAGCCACCGCCGGGGTGGTGATGCGAATGATGGTGCTGCTGATGATACTGCCGGTACATCGAACCGAACCCAACCGGATGACTATGCTTCGAATAATCGTAACGCACCCGGGTGCGGGAGGGCGAGGACGATGCCGATGCGGAAGGAAACACTGCGGCCGGTGGAATAGGCATGATGGGCGTTGGAGCTGTTGGTGGATCCGTTACGGCGGCGGATGTGTTACCGCTACCTAACAGCATCGCCGGAACTCGGCGAGCATTGCTGGAGGACGGATAGCATGGTTCGTTCCCTCCATTGGTGTCGTACATGAAAGGACATTCCTCTACCAGGGCGTTCTGGATAGCGTGGGAAAACTCGCGATTAGGCCGTGAGATGCGAATAGGTGTGGATGGGGCTGGTGCGTAATCAAGCGAGTTGCTTCCACTAGCAAACAGGGATGGCTCGATATCCCCATCGTTGGATCCTACCGCAAAATTGTGCCGATTGGACATAAAACAAGATTTTAAAATGTGATTAAACAGTGAAAAGGGTTGGTTCACGAGTAGCAGTACGTACCTGTAGCTTCCGGTGCGGCGTCCACATTCGACTGAATTGCCGTATCGAAAATGTCTCGCAAACTGTCCACCTCCAACCACTCCGACGGGCAGCGTACCGACGACGCGGCAGCATCCGCAATTTCCGGTGGAGCATCATATTCCGTGTCACCATCGCAGCCACTGCTGTCTGGCCCTGCGCCGTTCTCACCGTTCATCCGGATGTTTTTTTGCTGCCAGCGGTTAACAGCGAACAGAGGGTTGCTAAGCTAATCTATTACTGTTCTCGTATAGCTCCACTCAAGTCAGTTTTTGACCCAGCCTGCGTTATTCGTCATTGTCGGCAAACTTCACTTCCATGCAACTTCCTGGTTGCTAGGATGAATAATCTACGCCAGTCACACACACGCACCGCGCACTCTAAGAATTTTAAAACTCCGCAAAAACCGTGCAGTCGGAAAATGTTGGTGGGAAACACAGTGATGCACCGCGGGATTCACACCACTACACATAGCATGCAAGTCCGAAGACATCCACACACACGCGTGCAAAATGATTTCATCTTCACCATTTAGCTGCTCTCCTGCATCAGGCGCATTCGTTCTCTTCGTACGTGGGATGTGTTGTTCCCGGTTGATATGGGTGTGTAGGCATGGGGCGCATACACAGCAGCTGCACAAAGCTCTATCCTTTAGCACCTATTCCACACCACACCACTACACAAGACCGAGGAGCACGGAAGCATAGTTGCACTGCAGAGTGCGCTTATTAGAACACTGTTCGATAGCACCATGAAAAAGGGAATGTGACGTTTGGTGTCTACCACTCGCACCTCCCTCGCAACTACGCCTACTTGTGTGGATTCAGTTTCATCAATCACCAACACGAACGGGGGGACTAGCTTTTGGGACACTGAAATGCTGAAACACCACGCAATGGTAACGTTTGAAACGGGGGCATAGGCAGGAACGTGCTTGAACACGACACGACGGCTCAAATCTTTTGCGACGCAAATGCAAATCGCACCCATATGAACACACGTACGATAGCTGCCGATAAAACACACACGAACGATGTCCGTGCTACACACCCGTGCTGCCAGCGTATTCTGCTTCCACCAGAGCAAACTTTCGCGGTGGTTGTACCGTGCGAACTATGCGAAAGCTGCTGGCTCCAGGGATGGTCCCCGGGATTAAGAAATTCTGATGAAATTGAGACCAAGTTCAGCAGCGCACGTCCGTCATCACATCTGTTCGATCGCACTTTGTTGACGAATCGTGGCTTGCTGTGCTGGTAGTAGTGAGATTTCCCCCTGCAAGGTGTCTACACCTAAGGTATGATGATTGTGTTTTGTCAAAATCTTCTGTATGCAAATCGTGGGCACAATTATTGCGCACCAGAATGAATTAAAATTTTATTTTTTAACCAAACCATAGCCCGATTTCGGAAGATAAAAATAAAATGCTCAAGGTGCAAACGGAAAGTACAATGGTGTTTGATCATCTTCAGCGGGAAATTTTGTTGCCAATAAACACAGTGGCAGCAAACTGTCGTACCCGAATGCATCATGGCCGACAGTAAAAATGACAGGCCGCACATGACAGATTTCGTGGTGTTGCAGCACCTTGTGCAGTTTTGCGAAACGAGCAAAAGAAGCAACGACGTTCTTTTCGGTCATCCACGCTGTGACGGCAGCATTCGGGTAACTAATTGTTGGAGTATTTTAGCTTGTGCCTGGATGGGCCACCCACGAGTATCGCCTATGACGATTGGTCCCTCGTTCTTTATCTATTCCTCACAGTACGTTTGCGTGAAGCGATCACCACCAGCCACATTGCTCGGTAGCTATGCCGAAGAACAAGGGAAAGGGAGGTAAAAACCGTCGTAGGGGTAAGAATGAGAACGAGTCCGAGAAGCGCGAACTGATCTTCAAGGAGGACGAACAGGAGTACGCACAGGTTACAAAAATGTTGGGCAACGGCCGACTGGAGGCAATGTGCTTCGACGGCGTGAAACGGCTCTGTCACATCCGTGGCAAGCTGCGAAAAAAGGTAAGCAGCCCTTGACAAATCCGGAAGTTGCTGGTGGTGTGTATGTTTTGTTGGATAGAGACAAAGAGTATGACGCGAGTGCGCGGAAAATGTAGTCTCAGCCCAGTGAGTAATGGAAACGCGTTTTAACCTCGTAATGCTTCCATTTGCCGTGCGAAATGTTTTCCCGCTTGTCGATGGGCAGCAAAACGGGGGAGGAGAAAGTAGTATTTGCGCATCGTCTTGCCCATTGCCAAGTGCCAAGGCCCTGACGGCATACGTGTGGTAATGGAGCATTTATTTGCAACTACTAACATTACGGCCGTATGTGTGTGGTTGTACTAACTGTATGTTTGCATTTTGCAGGTATGGATCAACCAGGGCGACATCATTCTGATAGGTCTGCGAGACTACCAGGACTCGAAGGCGGACGTCATCCTTAAATACACCCCGGACGAGGCCCGAAATCTCAAGACGTACGGCGAGTTCCCGGAATCGGTGCGCATCAACGAAACGGTGACGTTCGTCGAAAACGACATGGACGACGACATCGAGTTCGGCGACGATTACAGCTCATCGGAGGAGGGCGATGCGATCGACAACATCTGATCTGCTGGTGCGCGGCGAACCACCCAACATCCGATCTAAATTTCACGCCAGCAGCAGCTAAGCTGTTTAACAACAAACAGCACCACCACCCAGCAGCAAAGCGACACTCCTCCGTGTTGGGGAGGGCGCAAACATTGGTTCGTGCGCGTGTGTATTTCTGTGCGTTTCAGTATAAAATTGTTTGTGAATCAAAAAGTGGATGCAGTGAATCGTGTATGCAAGGCGGACGGCGGCACAGTGGGTTGGAGAGCGAGGTAGCAAGGGAGTGAATTCGTTTGTGTTGTATAAGCAGTTCCAAATTTCCAACTAAGAAGAAATCGTATATATAACACACATATACCTACCTAAACACACCCTCATCGTTTTGATCTGTATTGTTCGTTATGAAAAGAAAGTCCTACGTGTCGTTTGTTAAATTGTGACCATCAGCTTTAATCAATCAGGCGTAGCTATAAGGTGCAGAGCAACAGGCTTAACGCGACCAATCATGCTGATAATTGTTTGCTAACAGTTCTGGAGACAAGTGCTCAGATTTTCCGCTCGGAAGTCACTTCAAGCATTGTACTGCACCGTGCAAGTCGTATCTGTTTAAAAGCCCTCTTTTTTGTAAATATCGCCAGCTTTTATTTCACCGAAGAAGTTTTTAACCGGATTTTTGGTTTTAGCATATCAACAACAGAAAAATGGAATAATATAAACACATTAGGATTTTTGGTTGCTACACTCACACAGCGCCAGCCGCCAGACCGACTGCTGCTCGAGCGTTGGAACGTATTGAGGAGTACTACTTCACAATTGCTGCTCGCGGGTAACTAACACCATTGCACGCCGTGTCCACGGTGGCACAGCAATTCACTGCCGCTGGATTGCACGACTGGCAGCAACCCGCCGTGCTGGAGCAGGGTTCCTCCACGTACTGGCCGGGCGGTGCGTAGCTATACTTTTGTACCGTCATCGAATCCATCGGCATGTTCGGTGGCTGATAGCGCGCCCGTTGCGCCCAAGGATACTGCTCCTTCGGTGGAGGGCAGACCGGCATATAGCTAAGCTTCTGCGTCGTATCACTCTCCATCGGTTCTGTAAAGCAAGAGCACAGCAAGGATTGTGTACATTGCGAAGACAATGTCAATGTCCAAGACCCCCGGAACACCACCTACCTTCCGGTCGCTTGTAGGTTACGATGGGTTTGCACGATTTCGTTGGAACCATGTTTTCCTTGTTGGACGTGTAGGTTAACCGATTCACGGTGGCACTCTCTACCCGCCCGGTTGGCATCGCCAGCGAACCTTGCGGCACTATGGGATCCCGCCTTGCCTGCCCTTTGCAGACAAAGTCATGCCGTTGTGTGGTCATCTCCTGCATCGGACCATCGCCGATGAGTGGCGCCGGGCGCGGAAGTATCGGCGCCGGACGTTCCGCGTGGCAGTGCGTGGCAAATGACGTCTGAAAAAATTGATAATGCTAATTAGGTTCCACTTTTCCAACCTGAATCTTTCCTAGTTTTGAAATTTCGTAATATAATACAAAGGCTAGCAGTGAAGACCGCGCCACATGCACTGGCTAGAGTGTCCTTGCGGAGACTGATCGAGTACATCAATCCAATCCAAGGGAAGCAAAACTAACGAAAGTACGATGCACATGCGTTAACGTGACCGGTTGCTGTAGAGGATTGTTGAGTGCATCGTGAAGAACTATCATGCACCTACAACGCGTACGCGGATGTACTTTACTGCAATTACCTTGTACTGATGTGTGAAGCGCTCTACTGCTCCCTTTCGCTTCTCAAGCAAGCTTACGTTAAACTCAACATGACAGTGCACGACTCAACTTTAAACCGTTACTCTAAGCAGCAAGTCTAACACACGCTTTTACGACAACAGCTCCCAATGCAATGCAAACGCTCTAGCTAGAACCGAGGGGGGGAGGCAGTGTTGTCCATACTCGGTCCCGGGCTCGGTCAGAAAAAGTTGGAATGATCCACCACATAGCTAGGATATACCTTGTAAACCGTGTCATCCTCCAGCTTTTGGTTGGGCACCCGCAGATGGGCGGTCGGTCGGATCGGGGGCGGGCGCTCGCCGCAGGTGGCACTGTGGTAGCTCTCCTTGTACACCGTCTTCGATTCGAAACCCGAACCGGCAGCTACGGAGAGATTGTTGTACGGCAGCACCATCTTGACACGCTCGTTCGCACAGCCGGGCATGAAGCTCCTCTTGTACGTCGTCTCGTTGTCCATCGGTACGTCCGGTGGCTGATAGCAGGCACGCCGTGCCCACGGCACGTCTTCCTTTGGCGGTGGACAGATCGGACCGTAGCTGAGCTTTGACGTTGTTTCCGATTGCATCGGAACTGGAAGAGAGAGAGAGGAAGGGGATACATACGGGGTACAGAGAAACAGAGTTGTACAGCAATCGATCGACAGCTTACTCTCGGGACGTTCGTACTCGCGCAACGGTTTGCAGGAGCGTGCCGGCTCAAAGCTGGCCATGTTGGGGCAGCTGTAGGACAGCTTGTTCATCGTTTGCTTCTCGAACGGTGCACTGTGCACGTGCATATGGCTGGCAGGAACGATTTTGTACCGCTTGGGTGTCGTTTTCGCCACATAATCATGCCGGCTGGTGGTCATCTCCTGTAACGGTCCCGGCTGTATCAGCTGATTGCCGGTCGGAACGATCGGTTGCGCTCGATCTACATTGTTGTAACCAGGGTAGGAGAGCTGTGGCAAAAACGGGAGTACGTAAAGCATATTATATTAAGAATTGTAGCATTTATGTAGCATCAAGCTTTGTGGATGCCTCTAGTGTATGCTACAAGAGGTCGCAAGGCCTCTGATTGCGATACAATCAAACTTGGTGGAATCTTGACGAAGTAGGCGTATGGTAGTCGGAATATCAAGCAATTCAAATCAAAGCTAAAAACAAGTGACCAATCCGTAAGTGTGACCCCTGGGTGGTCATATTTATAGCTCCAACGAGTTCTAGTCGACCCGTGGATGCAGTAATGTGTATACTTCTTCCATCAACGCAATGGTATTTGGACAAAATCCATCTAACCACACTAATAAGAATTAGACCATGTTGAATGTCTATGTATTAGTAACAAGCGTTCCCCTTTTAGAGACTTATCACACTCACCGCTGTAGTAGTGGTCTTCTCCAAGCTTCCGGGATGTGGCACCAGATGGCACTGCGGTTTGATTGCCAGCGGGCGCGCATTGACCACGAGCTGCGGATCCGCGTTGAAGGACGTTTTGTACACCGAATCGCCTCCAAATTCCACCTCGGGCGGTTTGTACGTGACGATCGGTTTGCAGGATTCCCGTTTCGGCGGCTGAACGTAGCGCTGAGGTGGTAAAAGATTTTTAACATCATCTGCCCTATTTGCTAATTCGAAAGATCCAGCAGGCTTACCACACGCTTCGTAGGCACGCATCCTGGCCTGCCGCAGGCACAATTACAACATTGCGGCATCTCGGTAGCACAGTCGGCCGGTACACCAGCACAATCGTCTACGATGGTTACGGGCTGTTCGCTCGGTCCGGCACAACAGTTGGCCCCGTCGGAGTACGGCGGATTTAGGCACACGATATCCGGATTTTCAACACACGGCCCGGTCGGCAGTGTTGAACGGCAGGGAATCTCGGACCCTAATGGAACTTGCTCACTGCCACAGTAGACAGCGGCTGCACACGGATCCTCTGCCTGCACTGAGCACACGCTGCAGAAGAACAAGGAAGTAGGCGTTGCGTCACGATACGTTTTGGTTAGAAGGTCATGGATTAACGCCCGCACGCAGCACCGGATAACACCCGGCAAATTTCGAAATAGGAGGAATCAATCGAACAAAAATGACTGACACGAGCGTTTGTTTGATTCAACCCAAGCCGCGCGATCATCCAGTGAAGTGGAATATTAAATCAATAAAACCTATATTTATGTTGTTCACCCACACCAACGACACTGCTGCTTGCTCTCCCCCCCCCAAAACTAATAACTCCCGAAACATATCGAGGCCAAGAGCATCGATGCCCTTCGAAAATCACAACACCGGATGCCTGCACCCCCCCCACTCACTCACTCACCCGTCCGACGCCACGTGTTCGAGTATTGTTTCGGCCATCAGGATTTGAACAATGGGAGTTTGGAGCGGTGCCCTCCTGGCAAAAAAAAACCCTCAAGAGCAGGGCGGCACACACACACACACAGCAACTCAGCAACGTGAAAATTTCGAACCTAAATTTTGGCAGTTTCGGGTTTTTGAACGGCAAACGGAACTGGCTCGGGATCCGTTCGGGATGGAATGTTCACAAACAATGAACCTGCTCGAGCATTTTACCACGATTCGTAGCCTGCTGCGATGTACCGCTCGTCGGCAGTCGCTTTCCATATGCATTTCCTTCGCGACGGATCCCAGGAAGCAGTCCTGCGAGGGAACGTACAAGTGTGTGTGTGTGTGTGTGGCCTGCTACTACTACCGTTTTGCTTTTCACTGCCATCTGTGACCCGCTTTTCCGCGCTTGTTTTCCTTTTCCAGGTCAAATAGTAATGCGCGCACGTGGGACGAACAGGTCGACCATGGTGAAAAAGAGGGGTTTGCATGCCGCCAGCAGCAGGTGTGGAGTTTTCGTTTCTTAAACGATGTTTTCCTTTTTGGTGTGCAATAATAAAGAATTCATTTGATGTGGTTTGCTGTAGAGCGTTTTTCTGTTGTTGTGAGAATCATCCTAATTACGTACGTTCCATTCTTGACTCAATTGGGGATACTTTTGATGCAGGCCCTAAGGGGCAGGAGGGCTCTTGAGGCTTCGAATGGTAGGTTAATGTATGCTCAATGAAATGCAGTTTTTTCTCTTGATATTGGGAATATTCAGAGAGCTGCCTACCGTTCGGGAATAACATTGGAAATCGGTTCCCAATTCCCTACATTTTTGGTTCCTTGGAATTGATGCTTTAGCTACGCCGACGACGACGGTTCATGATTCGCCGAATATTTCAGCCCTTCGTCGAATAGTACATATCCGATGGACGTGAAGCGTTCAACAAGAAGTGGAACAATGGCACATTGCTTGTTGGAGAACACATGAAATGGTTTAAGCTGCTTTTAGTAAGTCTTACTTACTTATCAGGCGCTACAACCGTTTTGCGGTCGTGGCCTGCAGCGCAAATCCTCGATACCGCTCCCGGTTTAGCGCCGTCGTCTGTCAGTACGTTATCCCGGCCGTTCTGACGGACGCTTCAACGCCATCTCAATTTGGGCCTACCACACCTCCTCTGTCCGTGTGGACAGAAGGACTTTACGAGCTGGGTCGTCCGGTGTCATTCTCATGACGTGACCAGCCCACACGGAGCCTGGCGAGTCTAATTTGATGGTGAGACTATCGTACAGCTCGTAGAGCTCGTCATTGTAGCGGCTCCTCCATTGCCCTTCCACACACATACGGGGCCAAAAACCCTTCTGAGCATCTTCCTCTCGAACGCGGCTAAGAGGGCTTCGTCAGTTTAGGAGTCCACTAAGTCAGAGTGGAGAAGTTTCCTCAGGCTGTAGTATGACCGGTTGACAGCCAGCACCCTTGGGCGTAACTCAACATCAATGCTGTTGTCGGTGCTGACTTTTGACCAGACCAGATAGGTGAAGTTTTGAACGACTTCGAAGGTGCGGTCACCTATCTGTACATCACCCCTGCGTATATCAGTGTTTGTTAGCAGGGCCGCTGGTGGTACCGCAATCATTTTGGTTTTCGCCTCTTTAATCTCCAACACGAGGTTCTGAGCCGCACGCTTGATCCTTTGATAAGCTTCTGCTACATAGGAGAGACTCAAACCAATGATGTCTATGTCATCAGCGTATGCCAGGATCTGGATTGACTTAAAGAAGATAGTCCCCGAAGTTTCCACCTCTGAGTCACGGATGGCTCTCTCTAGCGCCAGATTGAAGAGGAGACAGGCAAGCCCATCTCCCTGGCGCCCTGGCCCTTGGTTGGCTATGATGTGGCATGTGATGTTGGCCTTTGTCATTCTTACAAGCCTGGTAAGCTTGGCCGGGATTCCAAACAGTACAGTTTTATCCTGGCTATACTGTCATATGCGGCTTTAAAATCAATGAAGAGATGGTAGGAGTGGAGCTGCTGCTCCGCCATCTTCTCCAAGATCAGTGGTTGATGTTCCGTTTCGGAATCCTCTCTGATAGTTTCCGACTATCTCTTCAACGAATGGGACAAGTCGACCCTTGTAAGATTAAGGAGCAGATCTTGTAGGCGGTATTTAACACCGTAATACCCCTGTAATTGCTGCACTCTAGCCTCTATCGCCCTTCTTGTATTGCTCTGTTAATGGGGTAGGATCCGAGACTCCTTTCGGGGTTACACAGGCTCTCCTGCCCAACTCCTATTCCGACACATTCTCGTCGTACAGACGTTAAACCGAACTGCCACGAGGCCCTTGAGAGGCACTTGGGGGCATGAGCGCAGGGCCAGTCACCCTGCCTCAAGCAACCTATTGACTACGGACAGCAGTTACAATTATGCGATACTCGGATTTACACCGTTACCAAACACTTGACCAAAATATGTCTTAAGTCTTATCACACTTTGGTAAATCACTATTGTAAATCAAGCATCTGCACTTAACCAGCCAACTGCCACAAGCTGAGCTCCTCGGAATATTTCAAAGTTCATTCTACACAAATCAGTTCGAATTATTCTATTCACTTTTCTATCTCCACTTTTCGTGATGTTTTAATAATCCCCCCCACCACGTAGTGGTAAAACGACCACCAGAAGCTTACTTTCATCAAAATTTCAGAATTCAGCCACCACCACCGACATGAAGTAGCACCGTCTTTCGTGTACCGTACCGATCGAACCAAAAAACGAAACTGAAAGCGGCCGAATGCCGAAATAGTAAAAGGCTCGATGATGGCTCGTTCCCGACGGACCACCACCACCACCACGCTCATGCTGTCGTTTCGGGCTCTCGTCGGAAGTCGTCGCTAGCTGGTGGGCGTTAGCGTTAGGGGAGGAAAGCCGTGCGAATGCAGGTCAACGGTGGGACGAGGGGGGATCATTCGACCCCATGAACCATCCAGGTCCTGGGCGAGGGTGGTTAAACCAATACAAACGTACAGCAGTGCCGGCGCCAACAACCATGAAGCTTCACGGTCGAGTGAACGCAGGACGTCCGTAGGGGGTAAGTCACACAGAGGCACAACGGCACCGTACGTACAAGCAGCGCGTTTCCGAAAGCAATTCACGGCTGGGTAGGGTGAAGAGATGAAAAAGAATGAAAACACCAAAATGGGTTTTCCACCTGGTTTTAGGGTGAGAATCAGGCAGAGCAGGCAGTGTAGTAATGCTTGTGTGTAGGGTTGGTGTGGATTGCCTTATGAACGATCGGCTAGAACTATGGCAGGAAGTAGGAACAAGATCTATTTGTGCTATATGCTCTTATCCTTGCTTGATCGAACGCCATTTATCTCTGCCTTCCCCTCACGAGCGAAGGTAAGGGTGTTAGTCTCGATGACACTATCCGTGACACTGCACCAGGGCGAATTCTTCTCCAAGTTGCATTAATCTTCCCTGGCACCGTTTAAGCCAGGACCACATAAAGGTTTTAGGGTGTCCAAACGCCGTCCAGAACGGGGTAACGACTGCCCACGACACGGGCGATGGAGTGTGGTAAAATTTGAAATTGCAACCTGCATGAGCCACAGCCCCGTGAGACAAAGTTTGCTCCAATTACAGCACGTCACATGACATAACGGCAAACATTTCGGCCGACCAGCAATTCAATTTTCTTCCCATTGGGGCAGTCCTACGGCGGCAAAACAAAACAAAGGAACAAACAAGGAATAGGGTCACGTACAGGCACAACAAAACCACAGGCGGCACGTATCGTGTGTACCGATATGCCACCGTGGCATCGATCAAACACACATTACTGCTCATCGGTTCGGTAGTTCTGCCGGGGACAACACAAGGAATGCCATCGACACATTAAAGATTCATTTCCGTGCAACAGGAGGGGAACGACAGAGGATCTGTTTCCTTTTCGCACAAGAAAAACAAGCCAACACGCACGCACACACGCCTAAACGGACACACGGCTGCACTCACAACGGGTCGATTGGGTCGATTTCGTTTACCTCAACCGCAAGGAAGGATGGCACTAGAAGGGCTATCTGCAAAGTTGTTGTGCCATTTCACGCTACTTTTAATTAGTTTATCGCGTGCATTTGGATAGGTTTGGTTGCAGACGCTGTCTGGTGCTTTAGGACGGTGCATGGGAAAGGGCGAGTATGTAAGGATAGAGTGAAATGTGCCATGCGCCCCCATTTGAAATTTAGCAAGTGGAATAGTTGGAAGCTGCTCCGTTTCGATTGTGTGAGTTCACTGTTGGGAAACTAAAATGCCACTACAGAAAGCTTTGCCCAATAAGGCTCGCTGTGCTAGGATCTTCACTAAGGGGCATTGCCGGGAATTCCAGTGGGGCCTTTAATATGACTGTCATGGTGAGGATGTGTGACATGTGCGCAGGTAAAGAATATTCGTCGAGCAAGACCCCAGTCGCAAATTATCATCTTAAATTTTACTATCACTTATCAGTAGGTTTAGCCTAAAAGCTTGTTCTCAATAATGATCGCGACGAGCAAAAACGCCATATGCCGTCTGTATTAGTACTTTGAAAGAATATATATTTTACAAATCAGATTCTAGACAGACAGCAAGACGAAAAGAACATGTTCAAAGAAAACGAGGAAAGTAGCAGTCCAGAGCAAAGAAAGTGAGATATAAATACATATTACTTCTATAACCCCCTTTCCGGTTCCGGCAAATTATTGATTAGAACAACATAACCGCTGGTGCCCTTTTCTAATTTTGTTTTTGTTTTGTTTGTAATTGCACAGCATAGATGTGTTGTGTATCGGATCCTCTGCTCGCGTTTCCGCGCTCTTTGTTCTATCTAGTATCAGACATACCTCCTCTTTCAGGCACACACACACACACCACAGCACAAACCGCCTTACGCCGTGGTGCTGCTGTCTTGATCGATCGTTAACCTAGGACTCTGGTAGGAAAACTACAAGTACAGAAGAGGAGCATGAGAATCCAGAGCCCCGCTAGAATCCTCGGTCCCTTCGGCAGCGTGCAGCACTGTGAACCGAGAACCCGGGAACGCTTACCGCTCTATTCTGCGTTTGTTTCACAACGCCTACCCCGCGCAACTACCCTTTCGTTTCGATTACTTGCATTAAATGTATAGCGGGGGTGGGGGGGGGACTAGTAACGGGAGAATATAACTTGATTATGCAGTTACCTGGTACTGATCAGTTTACGTTGTTCGGTTCACTTTTAGCGCTTACGCTTACTTTAATTAGGAGCCTACATTATACACATTTTGCTTTTTCTCTTCATCCTCGCGCAACGCCAAACACAAGCCACACAAGTGGCGGAGGGCGAGCAAATTAAAAAAAAAACAGGACACACGCGCACTTGCACTAAAACTGACTACCCTCACTGTAGGGTCCTTCCGCAGCCTGAGATAATCGTGTGTATTCCTCGAAAGGCCTGGCCGTTCCTCTGTCGGCAAATCCTTCGCAGCCTCACAAACACCACATCACGTGCGGGACGAAGGCCCCTTAGTAGGCGGTGATCGATGATTGCTGCCTCCTAGGTAAATGGATTCGACGAACTGTTCGAACGCGCGTTGTTTGTGAGTTGGGTGTGTGTTTGTGATTAATTTCAACCTGAATTTAAATACTCCTATTAGTTATATGTGTGTGTGTATATATAAATGTTTAATATGTACCGTTGCACTTATTGTTGGTAGTTGTTAGTTTTCCCTCTTCAGTTTACGTGTGTGTGTTTTTTGTTGCTGTTGTAGTTGTGAACTTAACTAACTGCACTTTTACACTTAACAAGTACACGAACACCGCTTCCCGTTCGCGTGTGATATAATAGAACTACCTGCAGATCTTCCTGTTACCTTTCTGTTCCGCGAAATCCGAAATAGACGTACAGTAGTAGGGACCGCCACCGTCGTTCCAGTGCATCGTGTCACTCTATAGCTCCACCGTGTTGGCTTTGCATGGCCTTCCTTCCAGTGATGTACCTTGTCCCGTACGCTAGCTTACAGGGTGTCCGCCTATCCCTAACACCAGGAAAAGAACGGACTCTTGTTTTGGAAGCGCTGCTGGAATGAGAAAAATCTCGACGATCCCGGATTAACCTTCGATCTGAAACGGACGCACGAGCAAAAAAAGGAAAGAACCAATTTAGTAAGACAATTGGAAAGCATATGGTGCAATAGAAAGCGATAGAGTAGATAAATAAAGTAAAACATGCAATTGGAGGTTAAAATAAACACACCGTTTACTTGTTACTACAGTACAGTTCAATCAATACATCTCAATAATAGTGGGGAAAATAAAATAAAACCAAAGAAAAACATAACGCCAGGTGTTAGTAATGTTAAACCAAGCAGCCAGGGAAGGAACCCCGAAATTTCTACACCAAAAACACACTAAGCTAAAAGCACATCGTGTCCGCGTCCGAAGCAGCGCGCGAAAACCGGACCAACCTCTCGACGATGACGGCCGGCATCTGGACCAGCTGTACCGGGCTCTTGCCGTCCTTTAAAGCTTGGGTCAGATTGAGCATCTGACCGCGCATCACAGACATCTGCCGCTCGAACAGACCGCGGTCGAAGCCCTTGTCCTGCTTGAACAGCTCGTACAGCTCGTTGCACAGCTCCTCGCAGAAGTTCGGATCGGACAGCGAGGGCAGCACCAGATCCTTGATGTCCTGGCTGAACGGTTGCTTCGCCTGCGGCAACCAGGCCCAATGGTACGGGTAGGCACGCCATGAATCCGGATGCTTGAAGGGAAACGCAAGCCCGTTATCGATTGCCGCGATCCGTATTTCGGGCAGCTGCACCAGATTCCAGTCCGTGTGCTCCATCATCTCCAGCCGGCTGCTGCTGCGCGGGATATACGCTCCGCTCGCCCCGTTCGCCAGCCCGCCGTTCGGACTCGCGGCCGTCGGGCTGGTCGGCACGATCGATGGCTGATCGTACTTGATCAGCCAATTATCATTGCCCCGGTCCGTGTTGCGTATAATGTAATCCAGCACGACCAGCCGCTCGAACTGGAGCTGAAACTTTTGGCCGAGCCGCGTCGGCAGCGGTTCCTGCTCGAACCGGCGCAACCAGTAATCGGCATCCTTGTACCCGTCGACAAACAGCTGAAACGAGCCGGTCTTCGGTGGGAGCGACATGCGATTGAAGCGGGCCGCCGGGATGCGCTCCTTGATCGTTTTCTTGATGCGTGCCTTTTGCCGATCGATGCGCGGGTAGTTGAACGTTTCCGAGACGAGCCGCACGACGCGTGTCTTCGGCACGATGTTTAGATTTAGTTTTTGGTCCACTAGACTAGCTCCGGCTTCCGACAGATACCTGTGGGTGAGTGTAGGAAAGCCAAATTTTTATTCCCGCACGGCGCTAGGCAATGTGGGTGACACCTACCCTTGGTTCGGTATCAGACAGGCGCGTCCAAAACAGCACGGACAGCACAGTTTGTGCATCCATTTGGTCCACTTGGGATTTAACCTTCCGTACGGTTCTTCATCTTTTGGTTTGAAAACGGCGACCACTTTCTGCAAT
The DNA here is from genome assembly GCF_013141755.1 of Anopheles stephensi. Lineage (NCBI taxonomy): Eukaryota > Metazoa > Arthropoda > Insecta > Diptera > Culicidae > Anopheles > Anopheles stephensi. The sequence continues at coordinate 78,693,368 of NC_050202.1, read as the reverse complement.
GGACAATGCGCAAGGAAAGCGTAACTCTTATTCGTTTGGTTCATCAGGGGGGAGTTTGGGGGATGAAACTTTAGGACAAAAAAATGTACGATTCATACCAAAATTTCTAGCAAAACACTTAATGAAAAAGAAATTCCCCATACATTCAAACCATCACACGGCAAAGAATGCTCTTTGGTCACGATTTGAATTGGAACCGTTAGGGTAAGATGTATACTGTCTGCTCTTCGTTGCTGGGGATAAGTACCGTCCACTTGTTTCCCGACGAACATCCCGTTCAAGCATGAGCAGCGTTGGAAAGGCTATAGACAGAATGGGCAAACGGCACTTACTTTGGCGGGATTCTTCACAAAGTACGACCCACTGCTTCCCTGGTAGATACGTTCCGGATAGATGCCAGCATCGATCGCTATCTCTGCAGAGTATACTAGATCACTGAAGTGAGGATCATCTGGAAAAAGGAAAACAGTGATGGTTGCGATCAGTACTGGCGTAAAAGGATCTTGCTGGTATATGGACTATAGATTCTGTTTCGTTCTTTAACTTGTTATAAGATGCTGGTAAAAATATAAATTGTCTCAATAGTTTTAAAACATCGAGTAGTAACTCGCGACTTCACGTATCCGGTCGCCATCAAGACGCTCTACTACTCTTTAGGTTCGATCGGTGGTGGAGTATGCATCCATTGTATGGTCCTCCATCTGCTGCTCGGCCCCTAGCCCGTTTAGAATCCGTCCAGCGCCCGCTTCACCCGGTTCGCATTGCGCTTCTGGAGGGTCTACGAAGTGGACTACGACGCTCGCTGTGCGCTTTTGGGACTCGAGTCGCTGAACCAGCGTAACTGCAACGCCCAGAGGGACTATTTGTGGCGGGACTTTTGGACTACCGGATCGACTTCCCAACACTACTCTCTCTGGGCTCAACTTATACGTCCCAACCAGGCCGCTTCGCCCAGGGACGCTGCTTGGCGTAGAGAATCGCCGAACCCGTTTTGGTACCTTTGATCCCTTTCTCCGTATGTGCCGTGCATATAATTGTATCAGCAATCGCCACCAACTCGTATTTGTAACTGTTAAGTGTCTTGGCAATTAGGCTTCAAGGGGGCCCTGGGTGGCTCGCTGATTTATATAGGGTTTACACAGCCAATCAGTCATCGTAAAGCGCCTGAATGTTTTCACCAAGTTTCACTTTGCCACCGTAAACCCGTAATTTGGCATTCTTGAGGTTTAGGAACCAACGTATGGATCAACCAGCGTCGAGCCAATTTGACAGCCTAAAATCAAAACAAAACGAACCGGCCAAACAACTTATTTTGTTTGACGGATTCAATGTTTGCTGTGCCATTTTGAGGTTCAGGATGCCAAATTACGAGTTTACGGTGGCAATGTAAAGCTTGGTGAAAACATTCAGGCGCTTTACGATGACTGATTGCCTGTGTAAACCCTGTAATGACAATAAACAATAAATCGTTTTACCTAGCTAATCGATTTTTTTTGTCTATTCAATATGATTTAAATATGAGAATATGAGTATCAGTCAGTGTACGAAGCAACAGCAAAACATTCTAGCCAATTGCTGTATTGAGAACGCTGAACGGAAAAGTGCACCCAACTTGCTCTTATCGGCCAGCGTTGGCGGCTGTGCACTACGGTGGTGGCACTTGTGGTGGTACGTTCGTAGTGGTTCGTAAATACAGCCGTGTTTGCTACCCTTACCGTCGTTCTAAGACGGTCGAGCACCACGGCGAATGAGGTTATCGCGAAAAGAGAAATACAACATTCGGATTCGGTTCGTTTCATTTCGACCACAATACAGTCGGACGGCCGAAGCCGAACGGAAAAGCTGGGTTGTTAGTTTTAATTAGTGGCGCTTTTCGAAAACCAAGTGGAGGAGTGGTTTGCCGAAAAGAAATCGACCACAGCCCCAAGGATGTTCGCTCGGAACGCGATTAAAGATTTCCCACGTTCGTGCGAAACTTGGACGCTTTGATCCATGAGCGTGATCCAACATCTAGCACGATGTTGCTCATGAGAATCAATGAGCAAATTTGATGCAAGATTCGTTTGCCTGGTTGCTTGGTAGGAAAACAAATTCTAGCAAATGGTTGGCCTGTGGCCAGGTATGCTGACGATGTGAGTAATAAGGGGGCGCGAAGTGCATCGCCGCGTTAGGGGAATTGTTGCAATCAAAGTGCTGCTGAAGCCAAATATAACCACTGCCTATTCCCAATCAGCCTTTCCCGTACATTGTGCATTGACCACTCGAGCGATTATTCTGGGAAGATAATCTAATTGCTGGGTCGGATTATTTTTGGAAAGTACGGAAATGACAGTGGTCATACCGTGTACCCACCAACCAATCCATTCACAAGGTCATGTTTTATGACACACACACAGAGAGAGGGACTGCTTATAGCCTCCCAGCTGAATCAGTAAGGCTAAGAATAAGAGATGGCCTAGTGGAAGGCGCGGTAGTAGAGAACGAAACGAAAACAGATCGATATTATACTACAGAAAGTGGAGCAGTATAGTTTATAAGAAAGCAATGAAACCAGCAAGCTATTTTCCAATAAGCTAATGCACCTTCCAGTGCGCCGCAAGAGGTTGCTTAGTAATCATTTGCACTCACTTTATACAACTAAAAGCCAACTTGAGGACAACGATTCATCTGCATTAACATAAACGTGATCGATATCCTTCCGTTCGCTGTCTCGGGTTCGGGTTGTGTTTGGGTCAGCGCCACCCGCTATCTACATCACGTAGGTAGGTGCGAATGCAAACGTCCACCCTTGTTCCGGTGTGCGGTTCGCTAGCTGCCAGAGGGGAGGTCTCAACGTTCTAGAAACGTCGTGCCAACTCGCCCACAACAAAACCTCTCTAGACCGCAGAAAGGATATCCGCATACGGCGCGTTTTCTTTAGCATTTCCCTTCCATTTCCTTTCCGCCTATAGGGCCGGCTGTTGGCGTTTCCTCTCCCTTCTATCCAAATAAAATGGAAATTAAAGGAGAAAAAAAAAGTTAAGCACAGCTGGACAAAATCTCACCACCCTCTAGAATTTCACGTGCCACGAGCGAGCACCACGTGACTGAGGCCAAACAAACGTTTGCGCACACATGTGTGTGATACGAGCAGGGCAGGAGAGAAAAGGATAGAGTAACTCCCGATGGTATATACGGAACCGTGACCTCGAGTAAGTCTGAGTTCCATCTGGCTGCCAGCCTGATTGAAGGCATCAGATTTTTTTTTTATTCTCAACACCGAAACACATCCATACCTGCAATATCGTTGTACGGGTAGTAATCGTCGTCATTGATAAGAAATTCTCCATTGATGCATTCGACGCGCGTTGACCCATCGTGCACGCCTGCACCGGACGCTTCGCCAGCCAAACTGACGATGGCGGTATTGAAGTGAAAAGTGTGCCCCGTGTCGAACGGTTTCCCGGCCGTGCGGCAGCTTTCCTTCCGCAGCACATCGTACACCACCCCGTCGTGGTGGCCGGCGGGCGGAGCGATAATGTTGCACGGTCGGGCCGGTTCACCGTGATCTGGCCGGTTCACCGTCGTAGAGGAAGCAGCTGCGGTTGGCAGGTCCGTTCCCAACAGGTACGTGGGATTGATCACCGACAGCGATGCTCCTTCCACCAACGATGTGGATGGTGGGTTGTGTCCCCGGGCCGGCTCATCCTCGGACAGCAGTAGGTCGCTTCCGTTCAGCGGTGCGACGATGTTACTGTCGTCCAGGATGAAAATGTTCGTGTTTTCCACCAGCATTTCCGCCGCATCGGAGGGATCGTTTTTTGGGGTGGCCACTGGCTACGGACTTTAAAATGTCGCCCGGTGCTGCTTCCTTTGTGTGGTGGTGTTGCGTTGGAGTAACTTAATTACGGGATGCCCACCCCTACACGTGCGACCTTCGCTTCCCTGACGCGACGGCATAATAATCCTCCAGCGGCAGGTAAAGCTACCACGTAGGCTAGGAAGCTACGTTTGCAGGAACGTTCCGCCGCTTGCTACCCGGGCAGAGTGCCCCGGCAATTGGTGATTGGTCTGCCTTGACAACGGCGATCACGTCATCAATTTTCAAGCTAAATACGACGTAGTACAACAACGCGTTGACAAAAATCGCACTTGTAGATGCACCAGATGTGAAAACACTGCTAACGAAACGGCCATAACCTACACACCCACGAAACACACACTAGCACTAGCCGTAAAGACGTAAATTGCCTTGTATCTTGAGTGTGCGTTACTTTTTCCGAACTGCACACGGATTTTCATTCGCCGCTCGAACAGCGTTTGTCGTCATGGCCTGCTGCTGCTAATGGGTAAAACACGAACGCGAATGTAAGGATCTGTGTTTCCCTTTTTGCGAGGGACTTTGTCTTAGCAACACCATTCACGGAAAACCCCTTCGCCACGACACTCCTGGCCAGGCAGTGTGTAGGGTAGTTTAGTAGGCACAGAAATCTTCCCGGGGCACAACCGGACCGACCGACCGACCGCACACGGAGCTGCCGTGTATACACACGCTCGAAAGTGAAAACTTGAACTGGCGAATGGCGCCACGACTCGGTGCGTCTCGAGTCCGAAAGCTCGCTCGAAACCGAGCCGGTGAAGGAAAATCAATCGAGCTTAAAGCAACCACCACCAACGTAGGGCTACATTTCTTACACACCGAAACACCCAAGCAAAGACGACGTACGGCGCGCGAACAATCCACCGCCGCACTGTGTTGTGAATGCGTCCCCTGCTAGTGAAAACGTGCGGAGTGAAGGGAAAACTGCGAAAAGCTCGACGGTGACGTCCACACGCAGGTTTGTCGCCAGCGAACGAACGAAGCGGTCTCAGCTGTCAACGTGGATAAAAGCAACCAGCAGTAAAGTACACGTACAAGCTCGAATACCGCTGCCGATGATGATATCCTGTCGTGTCGTGTGTCGTCATCATTGCAATCAGCAGCACCCACCACACACTCTAACAACACGTAGAAGAAAACTCGTTTTACTGAAAGCTTACAAAGTTCTCACTCGGAGCTTTTGCCGACCACAATAAGCTTTACGGTGCAAGAACGCCAAAAGTTAGCTACACAGTTCGTTTTCGTTTGGATTGGCAACCAAAGCAAGGATTTTCTTAAGGATAACAGCAAGTTGATATTTTGAGCAGACAAACGCTACGCTAATCAGTTCAATGTTCATTTCGTCTTCATATTCCATTTGACAGAAACATTCCAATCATTCTATTCCTATAGCCGGCACGCGAGACTAGATTGCATTACTCCACATCGCATTACTGATGGACGTGACGTGGGGACTCGATGAAATAAGTAAAAGGCCATATTTTATAGCCTCTTTTTTTTTGGGCAAAACGATTCCAACCGTTTCCTTTCGATTGGTCCGCCAATCTGCCGTCGAAGGTGGTACGAAATAACGGTCAACAATAATATACTTCGTGCCTCACCACTGCCAAGGTTAAGTGCCGACGATGGAGGGGTCCAGGTTGATGCAATGGAACCTCCTGGTCGCATAAGTTTTGTGTTTGGTATTCATTAGATGACGAACATCATTGGCATCATAGAATGCGACCGTAAAGTCAATCCCAGAATTGCCACAGCAAAAGGAATAAATGCGTGTTTGTTTTTGTTTGGGCAAGCTTGAAACATCATTAGATGATAAGCAGTATGATTAATGCTTGGAGTTTAAGATCAAATGATGTAGCCTCCAAGAAGCGGGCCAATCTCTAGACACAGTAAGCGTTTTGATTACAGAAGTAAAATGAAAAGACTGTAAAATGAAACGGAACAAAACAAAAAACCTTAGATCGGTATGTGGGCTCTTTGTCACAGTTAGCATGATAAGACGGTTGGACCGGAAGAGAGCGAACTGTGTCTCGCCGGAATATTAGACGATCCCAATACCGATTCTGGTAGACACGAAAGATTACGAAAATCCAAAATTTTACCGAATAACTGAGCAATGAATGTCGTTCCCGTCCGGCACAGCATCACGCTTGGAGCATAGTGAGAAAGGTGATAAGACGCTAGACTGATCATATTGCCAGCAAATCTCTTGCTGTAGAGGTCGGTTTGGTTACCCAACAAACCACCACAACGATGGTGGTCATAACATGACAATGGAAAGGGAGCAGTTGTAGGTTTTCTCCTGCGTATGACGTCCATCCATCGCATGACGAATGCACAAGCGCGCTCGATCATTACCACCGCAGCGGCTCGAGCAGTGGTACGAAACGGTTGTAGCGTTAATCTACAGCGCCAGAAGCACAACCAGCAGCATCCACGAAGCTGGTGGTTTGCTTTACCTAGATAAGCGTAATTCGTTTTCGTTTTAAACCCCTAGCGTCAATGATACAATGATGGCACCTCAGGGTTGCGAGCAATGTGCAAAATGTTGCCTCAGGATTATGCCTTCACTGTTGGCTTTGCGGTTGCTGCTGTGCTACTGTAAATCTTTCATAATTCTTTACCATGTCCGCAAGCGCGAAACCGATGAGTCAGTGACGAGTGTGTGAGTCAGTGTCAGGCCACTTACCGGGAAATTGGTTGTAGGTAATCTCATGATCGCGCGACCCCAGCAGGGGTTGCGATTCCCGATCGATTCCGGAATCCAGCGTGATGCCTTCGAAGCTAACGTCCGGTAGCACGAGCGGCGTACCGTCCCCGACGTCCACTACGTTGGTGGCCACGGTCGAGGCTGAAGATGCAGACAGCCGCGACGAACTTTGGCTGTTCACGCTCTGCTTATTGTCTGCCGCGGCGCCACCAAACAACGGTACAGTGCACGGCAGTAACAGGTCGCTCACGATCGCATCTTGCTGCCCGTCTCGTTCACCGTTGCTCGATGCTGGTTGCTGTTGTTGTCGTAGTTCGGGTGCACCGGGCACGATCGTTAGCTGATTCACCTTTTCAAGTAGCGTCGCGTGTGGGCTAGTTTCAGACGGTCTTAGGTCGTTGCTCACCGATCCGTTTGCGGCCGCAAGGATCGAAGTAGCGAGTCCGTTTGATGTGACGACGGTGGTACTAGCGGGCTGACTGTGGCTTGTGTCTCCGAAGTCCAGATCCACAAGCGTTCCTTCGGAGGTCATTTGACCGATGCTGTTCTTTGTTATCCGACGGATGGCACCATCGAATAGTCAACGCACTGCACTAAAAGAGAACTGTTGGTTGACGCCACGGAAATCACGGTCGAGCACGCAGCTTGCTGCTAACGCTGGTCGATTGCACTGACTGGTGGTGGCAGGCTCTAATCACACAGCATCAATAGACGGTGCGCGGATGTTAGATCGAGCAGAACACCACTTGCGTCAGGGGGACTCGCGTCCGTTCGCTACACTGGCAGAAATGTCGAAAAAGCCGTCGTCCTTCGCGCGTGGTGTTGAATTCGGCACCGTACTTTTGCTGTTTGCCATCGACTATTGTGATGCTGCTGTTGGGTGCAGAAGCTTCATTATCATCGCGTAGCTGTGTGTCGTAGTGCGGTGGACACGCAATTCCTACCAACAAAGCACACACCAACTATTTACACGGAACGGGCTCGTTGTACCTAGCACGCGGCCTTTTTTTCGCACAATTCAATAACGAACCTACTGCACCAGACCGACGACAGCGTGAGGGGACTGCAGTTTTACAATAAACACTGCAAAATTTGTGCGAAACCTTCAATCAAATTCGATCCGCCCCAGCTGGTATTCCCATAAGCACTTTTTTATTTGGCAAACTGACTGATTGCCTTTTACTGACGCACGCACACAACGTTATTTGTCTCCTGTAAGCACAGCGCACACATACACCCGAACGCTGCTGTTATCTCCGTCACGCGCTGAACGTCAAACGGTGTGTTTATAGCTCACGGTTGGAAGGTTTCGGTGAAACACTACAAATGTTGTTTTGTTGATGCATTTACAAGGCAAACAGCTAGAAGGCGCATTTGCTGGTAAGTTGCAACGATCGTAGAACATGGACATGAAAAACGGGGGCAAACATGTGAACAGCTGATCGTACAAACAAGTAAAACATACGGCAAAGAAGCATTTCGTTCTGGCTTTGTGAGATGAAGATGATGTTTTTTGAACCAATGAATGATGAACCAAGATTCCATGTTCCGAAATCAAAAACAAACTTAAATTACTAAAGAATAAAGTAAGTATACAACCAAAACTAAACGCGAATTTATTCGTACCTTGCTGCAGCATAACGATTGGAGTGCTTGCACACACACACAACCGCTAAGGTACAAACGTGTCAATAAAATCTGATTGAGCAAGACAAATTGCTCGGACATGTGCTCGAAAGGGGAAGACAAAACTAAAAAAGGAACTCTGTTGACAACAGACTACATCGAACAGCAGTCTGGCAATTGTTTTAAGTGCATTTTGCGATCGGTACCGATCTAATCACCCTAGATGGGTCCAACTGTTGAATATTGTTTTCAGTACAACAACCAGCCCGGTAGTGTGTTTCAGCAGCTATTGCTCTTGGTAATATCAACCTCAAAAATTTCCTCCGCTCTTGCTCAATATCTTTGGGTAGACAATCATTATTTCAAGCCTCTTCCGCCCTACGCTGTCTTAGCAAATCGTTCTCCACCGCCTGGGCCTGTCCCATTAGTTATCTATTTATCTCAAATGTGATATGTTTTATGGGGAGTATGTGCATCAATTTAATAAACGGCTCCACTCGGTAGCGTCCAATTGAATCGATCAAAAGGGGTCGCTTGCGGCACCAGTGCGGCCCAGCTGCCGACAAAGATCCGATCCACGTTTGTGCCGGCGACGGCAACGCGTGTCGAACAGAACGATGAAACCGCTGAGCAGATCATGCTGATGATGATGATGATGATGGATCAAGGGTCAATCTCGTGTGAAGATGATTCAAATGCAATTGCTGCTGCTCCACCGCAAGAGCACAAAGTCGTGTCGCGGAGAATTAGATTTAGTGCAGCCACGGACACGCGGCTAGAACGGTTCACTTTCTTCGCGTTACGCGCAGGTGAATCGTTAACGGTTTCGGTTGGCCAGTTTAAACATTCCGTGCGTTTCGATGTCAAAACCACGCTTTTGACGTGCAACAGCAAAGCGCAGTGGGAATCAATCGATATCGCTGCTAATATTTTACCCTTTTGCGGCACAGTATCAGTTCGGTTGGTGCGTGCTTGGGCAGCAAATACGGAAAACGATTCAAGACGACATATTTTAGTGCATAATTATTGCGCTGCTGGAATGCAAGTTATGTGAAAAATCTTAACGATTTAGTCCGCCGTTAATATCTCCGTGCCAAAAACAGTGTTAAAGAAAATTCTTAAAATGGGAGTGAATGATAGCGACAGCCGCAAGGATTCCATTACATCATCGACGTCCTCGTCACACTTGGATTTGGAGTTGTTGCAGCGATTGTTTGTTAAATTCGAACCAGATTTAACCATCGACTCATACGAGGTAGTACACGTCCAGACATCGTGTTGGCTTGGTGCAAATGTGTCCCCATTCCGTAGCCCATACGTCCCCGATGAGATTAAATTAAATTGTTTAAAGCTTTCAAGGACTCTTAATGTACTCATTACAACTGTAAACAGCAATTCCAAACTTGTTCGTTAAGAAGCTGCTTATTGCAAGTGTACAAAGTATCCCGGGATAACAGATCGCTGTTCTATTGTTCCAAATATCGATTTTCATTCGGGCGTTTTCTCCCATCGTTGACAGTAGATGTTGCGATTTTTTGTAATTTTTCCCATTTACTGTACCCTGTTTAATCTACAACCCCGGTTACTACCCCATTATCCCAGGAAGCACAAGGATCTGGACGTGGCGACAACTACACGGCCGCACTGTTCCGCATTGCGCTGAAGGGACACACGCAACCGGAAGGAAGCTCCAAGAAGTTAAAATGGGAAAAGAGTATCATCTGCAAACGGCTGCCAGATTGCAAGATCAAGCGGGAAGCGTTCAAAAGTGAAGCACTGTTCCGCAACGAGGTCGTGTTCTACAACACCATCATGCCCGAGTACATCGAGTTCCAGCGACGCCAGTTGGCCGCCGTAAGCGGCACGGGCAAGGATCAAACAGGCACCACCGACGTCTTGGGTGAGCACGGCATCTTTCAGGCAATTCCACAATGTTACTTGGCACGGGACGATTTGCTCGTGCTCGAGGATCTGCGGGTGCGTTCGTTCACGATGCCGGATCGGCAGGCAGGATTGGGCCCGAAACAGCTGGAAGCAGTGCTGGTCGAGTTGGCAAAGTTCCACGCGGTCAGTCTCGCCTACAAGCGGCGGCATCCGTTGGAGTTCCAAAAGCTTGCCAACGCCTTGGAGGAGGGTATATTCTCGCAAGCGAATGCGGAATGGTATCGCAAGTACTACGACGTCTTGACGCGCAACGCAATTCAGATGGTGAGACAGACGGTGCCGGAGAAAAAGGAGCATTTGGCGAAGCTGGAAGCATTCCTGAGCAACTGTTTCGGACATCTGGTGGAGTTGGTTAACCGAAAGAGTGAGCTTTCGGTCATTTGTCACGGCGATTGCTGGACCAACAACATACTCTTCCGCTACGCTGACGATGGTGCAATAGCCGAGGTAGGGATCGGAAAGTCCGATACTTGCAACAACAGCAGCTAATGATCCTTGTAATCCTTTGCTTGCCATCTTCCAGACATGCCTAGTGGACTTTCAGCTCATCCGTCACGGCTCGCTGGCCCTCGATCTAGCCTATCTGATCTACTGCTGCACAGATGGTTCCCTGCGCAAGAAGAATCTGCAAAACTGGCTCCAAACGTACCACCGCCAGCTGGTACAGTCGCTTCGGTTCCTGCTGGGCGAACTGTTTGACGAGGTGTTTGGCTCCGAAAAACGGCTGTGGGAGCTGCTCAACGACGACTTTAAGGTGTGTGCCCGCTTTGGCCTCGGCACAGCGATGGACATGCTTCCCATAAGCACCTGCTCCTCGGAGGAGGCGCCGGATCTTTATGCCAGCGGGACTGATACGGCAGCAACGCCGCCCGAGCTAAACGTTCCGCCGAATGAAATGTGTCGACAGAAGATGACCATGCTGGTGCTGGAGCTGATCGATGGTGGAATGCTCTAGAATGTTTGCTTCATTTTGGAACACGCATACTATTTGCTAGCGAGACCTGAGAGCGTTCGGGCGAACTCACTACACACACACACACACACACACACACAGGGCGGACACACCGCGCAATATTGGCAGTATTTTACAGGGTAGTAATATGATTAGTATCGTTAGTGAAGTGAATGTTATGAACCATACTCGAACTGTTAATGCTACTCCATGACAATAAATTAACTATGCACTGTACCCTAGTGCTCAACCGTATCCCGTACAACGTCGCCTTTTTTTTCTCTCTTTTCTTTATTTCCGGGGTACCAGAGTAACCAGCATTTCAATACGATTACGTCGACGTAGTATTTAATGGGTTTTGTATTAAACGCATACCTCTCTTATCTAACGATGGAAAACCGCTCGCTTAATTTAGGTGAGTGTATATTTGGAGCTAGTAGTAAAAAAAAACAACCAAACGAAGCGTTCACGAATAAATATTTTATCGCTAGTACAAGCTAGTAGTAGTGTAGCAGTTCAGCTTCGCATAAGGCCAAACCAATTGCATGCATACAACGAGACACTTGCTCAAGGAAAAGAAAATCTATGAAGGCATTTTGTAGCGATCTACACATGTAAGTCACCCAAAAACATACTTTAGGTCCCGTCGCGTTTTCCTCATTTTAATCTCTACCAACTTTGGCTTGCTCATGTTCATCCGATTGTTTGGTTCCTGCCAGTGATTATAAATTTTTCAATCCTAGCTACGAGTAAAAATAAGCAGCATAGGTCATCGGCTAACCGACAGCGTGTGTATGTCTACTGGTCTGAAAGATTGAAAAAAAAAACGAAGATCGATCCCTTCTCACTATAGCCAAATCCCTATCAGGACATTGTGCGTCAACCAGTGTGTGAAGTTTTGTTTGTTTGATTTGAATGATTGATGTGCTTGCTGAAAGCATAGCCCTGCGATTCAAGTATCCTACGTCTATTGCACATGCTTAAACTTCCTTTAAAGTACATTTCTATAGCATTCATTTTGTGTCGTTTGTCACAAGGCTAAACTAAACTGTATGATAAAAATGTACCGACGGTGTACAAATGAACCATTTAGCAGCTAATTAGTCACGAGAAACAAGTAAAATAAATTAAATAACTTAAACATGATCCTAGTGCAATGGTGCAGCGCTCGGAAACGACTCAAAAACCGCAGACCGACATATTTTAATTCGCCCGAACGGAACGCTCCGTAACCTCGAAAACGTATAGATAGGTTTAGTTTACTTAGCTGATTGTTTGGTTTCATCCAGCGCCTTTGGAACCAATGTCAAACGTTGCCAACTGTCTTGATCGCAATGATCCGTTCTGTTTGGTCGCTTTGATATGGTTTGCCTCTAACAGTTGCTGTTCTCCATTTTGTGACCATTGCTGTATGTCGTTCGAAAGTATCTCCTAGTAGTTGGTGTGTTTATGGTGGTTGCTCTCCGTGCCTTATGCTCTTACTTGGTGCACGCGTGTACTTCTTTGGATGGTTGGAGGTGATAGCGTTGAGAGGTAACTTTGCATACCATTCCTTCATTTCCGTTCCGTTACGCACTGGCCATAGCCACTCCTCTTACCAGAAGCCGGTAGACTTTCCACCGGGGGGAGCCCGTACGCGAATGCACGAGCGTGCTTCCGATTTGTCAAGTTCCTCTGCAAATCATAAAAAAAAACATGAGTTTGTGAACTAATCAGGCAGCACGCGAAAGGGTGACGATTGATAAAGCCCCTACCGCTGATAGAAAATGTAGACTCCTGCATATTCTTCGTTCCATCGGGACGATGGCCGCGTGCACTGTGGGGAGTGCTGAGCTGTGAATCGCCCGAAATAACACTCAAAGCCGGCCCGGGAATGTACTTCTCGGGCAAGGCGTATGCATCGGGAATATCTACATCGTGACTGGATTTTGAGTTTAGGTCCAGGCTTTGGATCCCATTGCGGGCATGCTTTTCGTCCGAACCGTAATCCGAAACGGTCCCATTCAATGCATCATACACGAACGATGGATAGACGGGTGTTTCCAGGAACGAACCTTGACCTTCGGCAACGCGAATCAAATCGTACTCGACGCACACCCGTCCTCGCACAATCACAAACTCCGGCACGCCGTGACACTTCATGCCTTCGAAGATGTTAAAGTCACACGCCTGATGGTGGGTAGAAGCGGAAATCGTGCGCACCGCTTTCGGGTCCCAGATGATTAAATCGGCATCGGAGCCATGTGCGATGCGTCCCTTCCGTGGGTAGAGGTTGAAAATTTTGGCCGCATTCGTGCTGGTGATGGCTACGAAACGCTGGGGATCGATCAATCCCGACTGTACGCCTTTCTCCCAAACTACGGACATTCGGTCCTCGACACCGTTAACACCGTTGGGAATTTTGGAGAAATCCTTCAGTCCCAGCTCCTTTTGGTTACGGTTGAAGGTGCAATTGTCACTGCCAGTGGTCTGCAGATCGTCCCTACAAAAAAGAATAATTTTACATTGAAATCGGTGGCATAACAATAGAGTAAGAAGAGAAGTCACTATTTCTACCAACAACAAAACCTATAAAACAGAACAGCGAAATGATGGAAGCTTAGAGAGGTTTAACAATTCTGCACATTCCTGGAACAAGCGTTTAGCAAGGACTTACAGCGCCAGGAACTTCACCAGATGGCGGGGAGTTTCCGGATCCTTTCGAATCGGTGGGCTGGTCGTGTAGTAGACCAGCGCGTTCGGTTTCACGTTGGTCAGTGTGCAGCCGAGTGAGCTGGCCAGCGTTTCGCCGTAAACCACCTGGCCCCGACGCTTCGCCTGCGAGAGTTGTTCGGCGGCCAGCTTACTGGTCACCCGCGTAACGTACAGTGGCGCCTTTGTCTGCAAGTGTGGAGCATGAAGTGTTTGCGCGAGTGTGTCCATCGTATGCCCCCGGATGTTGAGATGGATGAGTGTGGTGTGTTCCAGTTCCAGTGTTCGGTGTTGTGTTGAGGTGTTGCCACAACGTTAATATTGTGTAGGTTAGAAGCGAGGGTTTAAAGTTGCCACAACGTCAGTAACACATTAAAGCAAATGGTTAGGGCAGCGTTCAATTATCCGGACAGCAGCATGAATGAAAATGAACGAAATGTGACTTTAGTGATTATAATCAGCATTTTTGCAGAATCTCGTCTTAGGGTAAACTCTGGCAATCATTTCGAAATAGTTCAAGTACAACACGCAGCCAATGACACGCATCTGAGAAAGGAAGCTTCCATGTGAGGTGAGTTGGTGTAAGTGAAAGGATGTTATAACATGACAACGATCGACACATGGAACGCATTACTATTGCTAGTAGTAGAGAGCCTTACACCGAGTACAAATGGGGCCACTCCAGCAGGAGCTACTTACTGGGCTAACAGTTTCATCATAAATTCCGGCGTTGTAGGGTCGGGTCTCAACGGTGGGCTGAGTATGTGGGCGGCTGCATGATGCCAGCATTTGTCATGGTAATGTGTACCATCGGTGCCGAGTGCAGCCGCCAGCGTTTCGCCGAAGATGCCAACCGCATTGTAGCGGCGACGAGCACGAGCAACCTCGATACCGGCCGATTTGCTCATTACATGCACAACGTACAACGGGCATTGAGCCTTCAACGGTAGGGTCGGAAGAAGAAGTACAAGTAGCGAACGAAGATAGCCGAGAACAGAAAGGATTCAAATAAAGAAAGGATAGTAAGAAAATATAAAACAATAGGTGTGATTGGTAAGCGATAAATGATTAGCAGATAAACAAAATAGTAAAGATAAACCAAAGCAAGGAAAATTATGTTAACAGAATGTGAAAATGCATACCGAACCGAATGTGCAATAGGAAAGTGAAAGTTCAAGTTCGCGGTGTACGTTAGTTGCGTGTTTGACGCTCATTTGCCTGTGACCCTGGAATATGTGGGGACTAGACGCTTGTAGATCCTTGTAGCATTTGTACTAAGGTCAAGCGGAAGGTTCAAGTGGGTCAAACAGAATGTTTCATGTTGTTGCTTTTTTCTAAACCCTATGTTAGCGAGGTGGTCACACGCACTCGGCACTTAATGGACCAGTTGGTATTTGTTTTACAGACAAACTTAAGCATTCATGATTCCAGGGGTGATGTACAGATAGGTGACCGCCCCTTCGAAGTCGTCCAAAACTTCACCTATCTGGTCTGGTCAAAAGTCAGCACCGACAACAACATTGATGTTGAGTTACGCGCAAGGGTGTTGGCTGCCAACCGGTCATACTACTGCCTGAGGAAACTTCTCCGCTCTGACTGAGTGGACTCCTAAACTGACTGAAGCTCTCTTAGCCGCGTTCGAGAGGAAGATGCTCAGAAGGATTTTTGGCCCTGTATGTGTGTGGAAGGACAATGGAGGAGCCGCTGCAATGACGAGCTGTACGATGATCTCACCATCGAATTAGACTCGCCAGGCTCCGGTGGGCTGGTCACGTCATGAGAATGACACCGGACGACCCAGCCTGTAAAGTCCTTTTAGATCGTTCACACGGACAGAGGAAGCATGGTAGGCCCCCAGAACGGCCAGGATGACGGATTGGCAGACGACGGCGCTAAACCGTGAGCGGTATCGAGGATTGGCGCAGCAAGCCAAGACCGCAAAGTGGTTCTAGCGCCTGATAAGTAAGCATTCTGGATTCTGCATTGCAGACATAGCAGAAACATGGCTCAGAAAAAACGTTTAGCAAAATAGACGACTCGTATTAGTGGATAGTAATCTTAAAATTACTAAATAATACTTCAATCTCACTCGATCACACAATGCAATCTAATCTCTTAAGCTTCAATGGTTAAGCAAAAACTCCCCGCGCTGTCGAACGTATCGTTTCAACTGTCCCATCAGTGAAGAGCATTATAACATATTTTCGAGAAGCATAAACAATTGCCCTTCTTAATCTTATCGCGCGCTCGCTGTTAACAATCGTTGCAGTGTCATTAGCCCGTAGAATTAGGTGCTATGAATTTGCCAGCTGACCATATCGCAAAACCACCCTGGACGTACCTGATGCGCAATAACGCAGGCGCGATTGGTGGCCTCTGCCTCGACCTCCTCCGTGCGCGATAGCTCATGGCCTTCCGGGCCGGTCACACCTTCGGACAGCAGTTTGGTAACGTTCTTCGCAATGATGTCGCCATTTTCCGCGTGCACCATCGCCACCGCCCCAAGCTCCTTGCACGTTTCGAACACTTCATACAGCTCGGAATCGTTCAGCTGATACAGACCTTTGTACGCCATGAAGCATTTGAACGAGTTGACGCCCCGTTCCTGGCAGAGGATCTTCATCTCATCCCGGACGGACTTGGACCACCAGGTAATGCCAACGTGCAGCCCATAGTCACACACCACCTTCGGGTCGGCCCGTGCTCGCCACGTATCGTACGCCTCGAGCAAAGATTCGCCCTTCTTCGGAAGCACAAAGTCCACTGGCGGCAAGGAAAGCAAAGCAGGAATCGATTAGCATACACTTTTGGGGCAAACTGTTTGCCGCATCATCGGGTGGGTTTACTTACGGATGGTTGTGGTGCCACCGGCAACGGCGGCCTTGGTGCCCTTGTAGAAATCATCCACCGAAACAGTGCCTCCGAATTCGAGCTGGAAATGTGTGTGCGGATCGATACCACCGGGCATAACCAGCTTACCGGCAGCATCTATCGTGCGGCAACCGCCGGGAACAACAAAGTCCGCACCGGAACCAACGTACCTATGGTCGGGGCGAAAGAGCGAAACAGTTTCTTATTTGGTCGTTTTGAGCGTATCTCCAACGATCGATTTTTGGCGAGTGCGATGCGCTACGTGAGTGTAATTTTATGTGCTTGGCCAAACGCCAAACAATGACTCGACGTTGATAAACTTCAAGAAACACAAGTTGGCAACGATTCTGTCCGGAACTACTGCATTATGGATTGAGTCTCACGATTGTCGCAATTGCCGTAGAACTCCTTGCCTTCCCACTTACCGAACAGTTCCGTCCTCGATGTACACATCCGCCTGTTGCATTCCATCATGGTTTACGACGTGACCGCGCTTGATGTACAGCCTATTTTGCGCACTCTGCCGGAAGAGAACGAAAAGGGGAAGAACACTTTCATTAGTGGGAGCTGTTAAATTTAATTTAAATTCCCCAGACATCGGCTACCGCCACGAGACGTTGACGGCAATAGGTGATTGAATTGCAATTCCCGCAAGGGAGACGGGGGTACACACATTTGGTAGATCGGCTGGTTCCTTGGCTGGCTCCATTCGAGAAATGTCTTCCGCTGGTACCGTGTTCGTGGACGATTCGGAGGTTTCTGGGTGGATTTGTGTGGATGCGTCGGACACGTCGATGGGTTTGCTACCATCGGTAGGAGCAGAGGACATCAGATCTGGACAGACTTGTTCATCTGATTGAGCCTCGGACTTTAGCGTGTCAGCAGCAGCAGCATTATCTCGGGCAGTGACGGACATCTTATCGAACGACGACGGTTCACAGTGAGCTAATGGCAAATATTTGAAGCACGCCCCAACCTTCAGTTATAGTTGCGAACACAGGATTAAAGCGATGTGGATGTAAATGGTTTTGGTTCGTATTGGTTCAGGCGAAGGTTACTACGATAATACTGAGACCGTGCGATATGCTTACTCTTTGTGGATTTTTTTTCATGGTTAACTGAGATTTGAATATTTGTAATCTTCGACCGTATCAGTCCAAAGTTGAATCATGCACAATGTTTGGAAACTTTTCTATCAAATAATCAACATGTTTATTATTGCTATCGAAAAATCAACAATTCCCTAACAGTTTGCTAAGAAAAAACCCTTGATTTGATTTCAAATGTGATTTAAACAAGAGAACAAACATGGGCAGGACTGATCATAAAACTACGTTTATCTCAAGTCAAGGGAGCCGGAAATGGCAGAAAAACTCTTCTCATCCTCGTGATCTTCGTAGTGCCAACGAGTGAGGGAGAGAAAAAAAATTGATGCTCAAGAAAGAGTCGTGATTGATCCGCTCAAACCCCTCAGTGATAATTTATCCTAAAGTATCTCAAACGACAATCAGTAGCTTATATTTTAATTCCGCCTATCCGCCTGCGCCATACAACCATTGGAACCTCAACCGAGAATGTAACGTTTGTTAGCTTGATCGGAATAGAATTTCCACACCGTGCAAAGGCGATACCCTAGTGGCAATGGATGGCGAACCGGGGCCGGTTGACCAGCCTCAATTAGACGAGTGGTGTTCATCATTATCTAACGTGTTGGCCTTTTAAAAGATAGGCCTTTTGGCACTGACCGCGAAAAGAAAGCTTTCGTAATACCCACCCCCACCACGTTCTGACGCACGCTTTAATAACAAACTAATTGGAAATTTTCACGCAATGCCTGTCCAGCGGATCAGAATTAGTCAGCATCTTTACACACGTCTGGAAGCCACCAATGAGCCATGATTCGCGATGGAGGGAACGACTTTTCCCCAATGAACCCTTTTAACCGAAAAGGAGATGTTCAAATTGAAATGAATTGGATTGCGGAAGAAAGGGAAATATAATAAAAAAGGCAGCAAAACCTCGTGTAACCGATCTGGCAATTGTGTAAAGAAATGCGTGTTTTTGTTTTTACATTTCCTGTTTTCAATTAAAACTCTCCGAAAACCAACCGGCACACGTTGAACGCGGACAGAGATTTCAATTTATCGCCATGTTTTCAGTGGCAATGGCAATGGCGCAAAATCCAAACAATTTTGCTCCGAGATCGACGATCGAGATTTGTTTCGGGGCGAATAAATAATTGATTTTTAATTCCTTTTCCACAGCTGCAAGTGTTTTGGAGAAAGATGTAAGAAAAGCGGCAAGAGAAAAACCCTAAAAAACAATCAACATACAATCGGCGATCATTCGAATGAATTCGAGGAGGAAAAACCCCGTTGGAAGGGATTTGCTTTGGCTTTCTTTTTAGCTCAACTAATCACTTCATCAGACCAGTGTGTCGGGTTAGAAACATCGCTCGAGCCGAAGACAAGCGAACAATGGAAAGGCAACAAGAGTGCGTTTCGGGAGGAAAATAACACATAATGGGATAACATCGTGCGATAGGACAGAAGTGGTTGAGAATTGGGCGCTTGTCGGCCAGCAGGTCGGCCACAACAAGTAGCGCAGCGCATGGAAATGGATGGAAACGTTAGAAGACTGATTGGCAGGAGGACGCCACTTTCCGGCACCCTCCGTTCATATGTAGCTCTGTAGCACTTGAGCTTTATGCAGGGAGCTGGTTTGATTTGTTTGAGATGCACTTCAACACCAACCGTGGTTGCACTTGTGTTGGTTTTGTATTTGTGTGCTGCGATACCTGGCTTGTGTCGATTATTGTCAATTGTGTTCGAATATATTCACTGCATGAATGATTCAACAGGCAGTAACAGCTACTGGTTTAGAACGAATGTAATTAATTTTCTGAATAGCGCAAAGAACGCTTTGAGGGTAGGCCGAGAAATGGGTGCCGAAATAAACTTAAAGGCTTTTTGTAAATGGAAATGTTTTACCATAAGATTTCCACAACAAAATGGAAATAACACAAGTGAAATTATTTTCCCCCTCATTTTTCAACAAGAAAGCAAATTTATTTTCTCTTATTAAGCCCAAGCATTGGGGTGTTCCGGTGGCCGAGGCAATAACGGCACCGTTCTTCACACGGGGCAGGCCCGGGGTTCAAATCCCATCCAAGACCGCTACGGGTAGAATCAAGTCACAGAGAGCCAGAAATGGCTGGCCGAGACCTCTCGGGGTTGTCGTGCCAAGGAAGAAGAAGAAGCCACAAGCACAGCAGACTCAGAGAGAGAGGTCACAATTAACATAATCAACGAGCGATCGTCACCATAATCAGTACACGCCTGATAAGGGGTTGCACTTTTGCTAAATTGATATTCGTGGCACAAGTCGCCAAAACGGATTAAGGCCAGACGGGGGGGGGGGGTTATGCAGACAAGCGACAAATGCTACTTTAGCCGCTGCAACTTCTCCGATAACGATCGTGTACATTCAATTTAGCCAATCTGACAGCCACATGTTGCGGTGGCCGGTTGTTTCAAATGTGGCAAACCCCATATCCCAATTAGTCCCATGCTCACCCAAGCTAGGCAAACGGCCCAGAAGGGTCATCGTACGGTCTCCGGGAACGATTTTTGGGTGAAAAAACTGACGTAACACTCCGTTCGTGTCCGTGCTCGTCTCCGGCATAATCGGCGATCGGAATATGGGAACGCACTCGAACCACGAGCAGAAGAAGTTGGCAGTGTAGCTGTCTGTGATCGTTAGCTTGCTGTACAAATTCCGATAATCGGCAAACGGCCGGCGAGAACCTGTAAACGTCGGCGGCGATGGCCCCCAGTTCCGGTCTACTGCGCTGCAACTACCAGAATAAGCCACAACAACGCAATGGGGTTGGTTTTGCGCTTTTCTTTCTCTCCCTCTCTCTCTCTTCATTCATTGCACAGAAGCACTATTTTAATTTCAACCCCGTTCAGGTTAGTTGTGTTGTTTTACTCCTATTCTACTCCATGCTTACAAACAAGCACCGGAAACGGTCGGTGGCGGGTTTGATACCTCAGAAAGAAAAACAACTATGTAGCTGCTGGCTCAGAACACAACAACAAGCACCAGCGCACAGACGCAAGCACAAACGCCCAACAGGCACGTCAGGTGGAAACATGGCGCTTTTAGGGGCAGCATATTGTTGCGGCTAGCCTGGAGCTTTGCAGGTGAAATTTCGAGGTCAAGAGGTTTGAGTAACCGTTTTCCCATCCCTCCAAGGAATGGGCACGCTTCGTCCGAGGGAGGAAAGAAAATCGCTCGAATTGATTTAAATTGACACACCGACATGGTACGACAAATGGAGGCTAAACTACTGAACTGAAGCTTAACCTTCAGCACAGCGACAAGCATTCTACCAAGCAACTGTTCTATCACGGGAGGATAGAAATCAATAAAGCTTGTAGACAGGCCACAAACTAGCGTTTCAGCAAGCGTGTAGCTGTATCGATTCGCTTGCCGGCTCGGACCGACTGATAAATGCAAAACGGAGTTCGAAAAACTCCCCCAAATAATGGCTCTCATCCACCCGAGGTAGTTGTGCGTCGGAAAGCGCGACAATGAATCATGCGGGATGGATTAGGTGCCGGTTGCCCCTGGTCGTCGTCGTTGGTGGGTCGTATTAATAATTCATAGCTGCCAGTTTTCCGGGCTATGGATTGGAAGGAGAGAGAGGGGGAGGCCAACACCGATCCATGAGATTGCATAAGGGATCATGTTTATTTACCCCGATGGGTTGCTATCGTACGCGGCTGTGCGTAGAATGTTATGCTTGGGATACTAATGTTAAGCACAAACAACTGGTTCTGGGCATCATTCTATAAGTAGAAAAGTGACGCTTAATCATGAAATGTTTAGCAATTATTTAGTTTATACCGTATGCTTTTCTGGTTGAATATAGGGACTCGCTGTATATGATATATTGAGAGCGGTCCGGTGGCAGAGCCGATAACGGACTGTTCTTCTTTGCTTCGGGTAAAATTCAGTCACAGAAAGCCCGAAATGGCATGCCGAAAGACCTCACGAGGTTGTAGTGCCAAGGAAGAAGTAGAAGCTAGGGGACTCGCTTACACACCACAAAGGGATTTAACTTAAACTTAAACTGAACTTAGACGATATGAAACGTACGATGCTCTGATCAATGGTAGAATGCACAATTTTATGCTTTTGCTGCCTGTTACTTTATCGTTTCTGATATACATTGAATGAGGTTTAAAAGTTTATGAATATTCTCACGATTTCCCTCCCATACCTATCTATCTAGCTTACCTGTAGATGAATCGGCACTTTCTTCACGGGAGCTGGTGTTGGAGATGCCATTCTTGTACGCTGTATTGACTGCCGTATTCACTTATCGAACTGTTCGGAGTGCGTGTGTGTGTTTCGTTCGCACAATTTTCCACGCCGTACCGCGTTCAAATAATCCACCAAACAACAACACTATCGTCCAGTTTCTCACCGATAGTGTGCTACTTTCCGTCTACCGGTACCGGTACGGTGTTGCTTGCTTTCCTTGAAGTGTTTCTCCGAATTCACACGGATTGAATGGTTTTTTTTTGTTTCTGTCTTGCGAGTTATAATTTTATGCTTTTCTAAACACACGCACAAAAAAACACCTTACGAACGATGATGGTTCATCAATATCGCATTAACACTTTAATGCCACTGCACGTTGGCTAGAAGCAGGCAGAACGATCTTCAACTGGAAAATGCACACTTTTTTGTTGTAGCTCGGCACCGTATTCGAACCACCTGTCGTCGAGAAATCAAACCATTAGAAAAGTGGGAAATGGATGAGGGGGGGGGGGGGAATGGGGAGTCCCTCGCCGAAATGAGGGACGTGCGGTACACCAGAACCGAAAGTGATCATTTGCGTGACATTGGCATCAAATCGGGTGGCTTCAACTTGTCGGTGTGTTAAATTAGACACAAACTCGTTAACTCATTAGCAGCCGACCCGGTTGGGAGCTATTTTCTTTTGCGCGGCTAAAGAACTCCCCCTTTCTTACGGTTGGCGCGGTTTGTGTCGTTTCGCTTCGATTCGTTCCCTTGCACTCGATCGGTTGACTTCCGGTTTTTGGCCGGCGGGTGTAGAGACCGAGGGGTCTAGAAGGGCCGAGTCGTTTGTTGATCCAATTTGTTACACCGATGGGGTGGTGAGCGGGGTGTTGGATTTCACCTCTTTTTAACTCGTTCGTCACCGGCATTCTGGACAACGTTAGACCACCGGTGTAGAGGCATGTTAAGTATTATAATTCGATTATGGGCGAAAGGAAAAAAAAAACGGAAGTGGGCAGCGTTCCGGACTGTGGAAAAAACCAGCGAACGGAAGCTATTCGAAAGTGGGCAACGTGGAAAAGGAGCAATTCTGTCTCAAAAGAAAACTATAAATCAATGTGCGGTTTCTATGCGACGGTTCGGATTCTTCGCACGATCAACAAGTGTCCGCAAAAAGCAGCGAACCGCAAAACCAAATGCGTGCGCTCGTAATGGTTCTTTGCGCTTTTCGTTAACGCGTTCTACGAGCTTACGTGCCGATTCAACACGTGGCGTAGAAAACGATTAGTGGCATTGGTATTCCAGCAAATCCATTCGTCCATTCTACCATCGGCCAAGAATAGCGTACACTCGTACGGCTGATGATAGAGATGATGCTACAAAAAGTGACCAAACAGACTGGCCATGTTTGGTTAACTCATTAAAACCATTTTTTCGATGGCAATCACAGAGAACTTCCAGGAAAAGGGAAGGAAAGAGATGCGTTAAGAGACACGTGCGTTTAAAGTGCGTCGAACTGTTTCATCCTATGGTGGATCAAGCATCAAACAAAAGAAAGGGATGAATAAACAACCCTTGCACGATCATCAAAGGAGGCGGTTCCCTTCCCTTTTTTGACGTTTTTATTTACTCAACAACATCCTCTTCGGAAAGGTGTATATCGGATCTTTAGTGACATATCCGATGAAGAAGTCACATCTGTATGATATTTACAAACTTCCCTTAAACAACTGAAAAATCAAGTTCAATTGTCACGTGTACATTGTTCTAGACACATATCACGGTTGGGTGTGAAATAGTTCTATGTATTAAAAATTCTCTTCGAATGGTTTCCGTAAACCTGCAGCCTCATCATCGCTACTCAATCGCCTACCCGCTTCTATCGGTCTGTCTGACACCGGCAATCGGTAACAGCAAACATCAATACTTATTGCGACCGTCACAACAATCGTATCGGTCAAAATATTTCAAGTGTAGCCGCCATTAATGTCGCTGATTGAGTGCACTATTATCAGCAACCATAATCATCATTATCGCAAAACGATCCTAAGGGGTGTAATAATAGTAAATATTATGGCCGTGCACACGCCGCTCACAGAGCTAAGCCTGCCGTACTCTTGGGATGTGTTTGTTTCCTCCTATTAACACTTTAAATGGCTGTGCCGCGCTGTTCGTGAGCATGCATCCAAGGGGCAAATGAGCAAGATCACTGTTTGCTTGCATAATACTACTTGAGCACTTTGATGACACTGTGCGCATCCATCGGGGCCATGTTACCACGATCTACGACAACTTCACCATGTCCATTGGTTGACGGTGGCAATTGAGACTAATTTGATGCCGTCACCAAAACAGCATCCTTAAATTAGATAAACTTCGGAACGGCGTTCACTGTCAACGACCGGATGCCGTATGTAGGGAGCTGCACACACGTTTAAAAGTCATTCCGTGATCGGTCGAGCCGCGTTACGGCACCGCCCGGACAGGATCGCACGAGGGGATCGGATTTTCAACGCCCGTGGAAAACTGTGAAAATCCTAAAAATAAATCGTCTTTCTTGATTCGTTCTCTCACACACACACAGTAGGGCTTTAGGTGTACATTTGTGTATAATAGATACGTACGATCGAAATGACGACCGACGACGAAGAAGCGTAAAGTCACGCCCGTGTTTCGTACGTTTTTCTCTAACGGTGAACAACCGTCCTGGAACATGAACCCGGTACGGTCTGTGTCACATAAACATCCATTCGCAAAAGGGAAGATATAGTTTTCCGGTATTTTCCGACCCATTTTTCAATGGTCCTTCGCGTTACATTCAATTCTCGTCTCGACGAGAAACTGCTCTGCTGCTTCCATTTTCGTATTGAACGCCGTCTGTACCGTCCGACCACATTTATTGTTGGGATACAATTTCCCATCTTTTACATCCATTGCCACCAAACCTCGAGGTTCCTTGTTCGTGCCTTCTTTATCGCAACCCATGGATGGCATAATTCCGGAATGCTCAACCCGTTTTTCATGAAAGGTTGTTGTTCGGTGCAGATTTTATCATTTAAATCACTCTCTCTCTCTCTCTCTATCTCTCTCGCTTAACGACGGGTTGTGTGTGAAGTGATCTATTCTATTGCTCTCCACTGCTCTCCGGCTAAATGTAAGGTGGCTGCTGCTATGATTCACTTGTTTTGTTGCGAACAAACCACCCTTCGAAGCGGTGTTGAATTTAATTTTCCTTTGCGATTTTTCCGCTACACCACTACACCGAGCGTGCGCACGAGAGTAGGGGAAAACGGCTTGCTGAGAAACAAAAAAAAAAAAAAAGTCTAGCAACCGTAGAATATGGGGTGGCGAAAAATGGGTACGGCCAACGTTGGTGTGCTGCGCCGTCGTTGCTTCCGGTCGCTTTATCGGTCGCGGTTTACCGGCTGGGTATGTCGAATTCGTTTGCCAGGTTTTCCCCCTGTTGAATCGGGTATAAACCACGCTTCCTCTCTCTTCACCACTTTCCCTATACTTTTCCCAGCCAATGTGTCTGTCTAGAAGAACAGAACAAATGGGCGGTTGGGTGTTGTTGCATGCAACCTGACGCAATTCCTCGATGGGAAGTGGTTGAACGCGAGGGGTGCGCGCAATTTATGTTGGGTGTTCTGTTTTATGATAATTCCATCGTGCGTTGCGATGATAGTTGATAATGGCACCACCTCGCACATTTATTCAGTCACCAAAAGTACTCAACACTCGTACGCTGGGATCAGTTTTTATCCGAAGCCGTACCGTACGCAAGCGTCCCTTGCAAACCGGGAGAGCGAATGGAAAATCATGCAACCGTATCGAGGAAACGAAACGGGGTGGAGTGGAGGCGAGGGAGTTGGGTAAACAACGCAACAATGGTCACCACTACGGGGGAACACCACCGCAACTTGTCACACAGCTAGCAGCGCCGCGATCTGCACTTAGCAGGGTATTGAAGTTGCGCCGAGCAGCATCCGAAACTCCCCCGGACTGCGCTTTTCCATTTCCGATCGGATTCAGTTTTCATCAATTTATCACACACAGTGCACGGGCTTTGGGCTGCTGTGTATCATCGCCACCCCATTCAAGTGTGCCATTCCGCACGCTTTCGTTCGTTCGAACGGTGGTGGCACACTTTGCCTTCCCGTTGCTACCATTTCTTTTCAGTTTCTCTGCCTACTGTGGTTCGCGCGAGCTCCATTAATCTGTACGGCTCCCATCCAGAAGGCTTCGTCGGAGGCGCTCTCTGGTGCGCGATAGTTTCTTTTCCCTCTTCGACTGGGCTAGAGACGATACGATTGGGGCGATGAAAAACGTTCAGCACATATGGGGCGGTGCGCTCCCCCCAACGGGACGGAAATAGGAAAATGAACCACAACTACACAGGCACATCAACTCGGGGAGGTGTGTACACGCACTAGCAAATAGCGGTTGGATCGGGTGAAAATCGGAGCTAGAAGGGGGTGAAACGTACGCTTAAACGGGGCAACTGTGTGAGGCTTCCGCACCGGAGAAAACACGTCCACTCGCGACGAAGGAAAACAACGAACAGAAAACGCATCGAACGCCGAGGGCCTTTCTCAGAGCGAAGCTTATGCACGGTACGGCGGGAGTACAGTGAAGTCGGGTAGTAATGGGACGCGTATGTTGCATTATATGTTTATGTGTTTTAACACATTGAAACCCCATTCTTGGTATAAGTTTTCGAATTATTAGACAAGCCCCTTTTATGTTATCTTATTTGCGACAGCTCAATCATTTTGCTAAAGCGTGCAAACGAATCTCTTTCCTCTACGGCTGTACGACTTTGCATTTGGTTCGCTGTAAGGGCGCGAGAGAATGAGAAAAAACGCATCGTTACGCTCTCCTGCCGCATTCGCGCGAGCATAACATACGAACAACAGCAAGAGAGGAGAGACACACGCACAGAAAAGAGATCAAAACACACACACTAGATCGAGCAGGAGGAGAAAGAGTGAAGGTGTAAAGATATATTCTTGACCACGAATCTATCCGTATCGGAAATAAGACATTTTCTTCACTATGTTTCACCCTATTGATGCGCGGTTGTTGTGTTTAAAATTCAGCTATATTTTACGGGAATAAAACAAACGCGCACAATGTTTGCAGCAAAGACTTAAATTAAGATAAGCGTAACCCAACGCCTCTCTAAATGAAGATCGATTCCGAATAGTGTGGTAGTAATGCGAAGACTTATTTAACGCTTTCTTCGCGGTTTGCACTGCAGCCCTTTGTTTTGGCAAAGACTAGATCATAATGGACCATTTGCAAAAGAATTTGCGTTCTCCAACCACTGACCGGCCCCCGAACCTTTTTTTGTGCTACTTAAGATACGTACGCAGGAACGATGCTTTCCTATCCATCCGGTCAACGCTTATTCCTTCGCGTGATGGTACTTTACGAAAGCGATCGCTGCCAACTCTTTGCAAAATTCTTCCAACACAACGATCGATTCGAACAGCGGATCGTTGATTTCGTCCTCCTCTTCGATGGGCACACCGGACGTAGGATCGGTGCTGCTAGGTTCCCCGTGTTCACAGTCTCTATGGTAGAGCGGTGGATTGGAAAGCAATCTTCGGCCAGTTTCCTTTATCTTCTCCTGAAATCCTTCCACGCGCGGAATCTCGCCCAGCAACTGCCGGGCAAGAAATTGCATTACCGACCACAGGGTCGTTGCACCGGCCGCCACGGGAATTTCCGGGTTGAGCAGGATCTCGTGCAAGTACGGGTGGGGAAACAGTGCCAGCTTGGAAAGGATCGCTATCACGGCCAGATTCAGTTCGTACGGTTGCGTGTTCATCTGCTTGACGTGTGAGAACAGCAGCTTAAGTAGCGGGCCTTCGTAGAAGCTTTCCTCCGATATGCCGCTGTCCCCGCACGTTTGCAAATCGATGCTCGATTGACTGTCGGTGCTGTATTTGATTCGTTGTTTTTTCGATTGTTTCACCGGGGCCAGTGGAACGACCGTCATTAGGCCGGGCCCGGTGCTGGCAGACATTGCCACTGGTTCGACGCTGGTGCCCGCCAGTGGCGACGATTCACCGCTGCATGGCCAGATGGCTTCGACGGGCCAGCTAAACCCGTGCGTTTTCTTTATCCACGTCTGGTAATGCCGGTTTGCGTCCTGCATGTACTCCTCGTAGCAAATACCACCGGCGTCGTTAATGATTTGCCTCGGTAAAAGCAACAGGAAGCTGCGAAGGGGAAGAATAAAGACATCGGTAAAGCGTCAAGCGATCGAGCGTTGCACCAGAACGCCATACGTACTGGTTGATGACTCGTAATATATTGCTTGGGGCCAGAGTGCGTGATTTAATTGGATCGTCCGCACTGCCACGCCGCCGTTCACGGTTGTCTTCTTCGTCCGACCATGACTGGATGGTTTGCGAATTTCCATCGTAGTAGCCGCGGTTGTTAATGTAGAAGAACAACATTCCATGTAGGATCTTTTCGTGTGGATTATCCAACAGAGACTGCGGTAGAAAGATATGATTTTAATTACAGTTTCTGTCTTTTTTTGCAGAGCAACAGCAAACCCATATCACTCACCTCAACAAACTGTAACGTGGGCAGAAGAATGTCCGTATTTTCGTGGGCATTTTCTATCAAAATCGTTAGCAAGCAGTTGTTGACGTCCATCAGATCATCATCGCCGATCAGCCAGTTGGCAATCTCTGTACAAGCAAAGAAATGAGTATCGCCGCACTACGCGTCGCATAGCAACCCTCCCATACATACCATCGAGCAGTGCTTTTGATTGCGTTTTTTTGATAATCTTTGCCGTTAGCACCAGCATAAAGGGGGCGTAGCATCCCACCAGGGCAGGTTCGATATAGTTGATCAACATTTCGTCACGGATACGTGGCCCTAGTTCCGGTACTAACAGGGCACTTTCCTTCAGCAAACAATCACAGTAATCCAGCCAGCAGAGGAAGGCCGTTAGCTGGTAGCGTCCGATGTAGTGAGGCTGTTCAGGATCCCGTGGAAACAGTCCCCAGGTGACGTTCGCATCTTCGATATCACCCGTGTCCATATCTTCCGGTATTTGCTGACAGTTTGAGGCAAGCCGGCCAGCCATCATTGTGGCGAAGCGGCTGATCGTGTTCCGGATGGCTTTACACGATGGCTGTAGCGTCGGTAATGAGGCCAGTATAAGCACACCTTCACACGCCCGCACAACTATGGTGCTATCCTGCAGAAGAGATAAGGTTTAATTATGTTGCAGTCCGAACTCCGCCATCATCATCACCACTAACCGCGCTATCCAGGTAACTGACTATCGCATCGAACAGACTAAAGTGGTCTTCTTCATCACAGTCACAGCTCTCGGAGTCGCCTGCAGCGACGTTACTATCGATGGTCGTCTGATGTTCCACTCGCTCGGCCTCATTCGCTGACACACCTTCACCATCCTCCTCGGCTACGAGCGAGATTCGTCTCGTATCGTACTCAATCTTTGTGCTTACAAACAGTGGATTGTTCACTGGTGCCTTATTGACGCCTAACCCCTTCCAGTTTGCCAACATTTGTGCGGAATGGTGGTGAGACTTTAGGAACAAGTTGACCAGTACCGAGTCCTTGCGCACGAGCCCGGCCACCGTTTCCAGGAACAGTATTTCCTCTCGCTCGTACGGCGAAGCATATGTACCGTTGCAGATTTCCACCAGCCGTTGAACGGGTTGGAAAATGCTGGCATGGCCCAACGGGGGGCACTTCAGGCAGGACAGAAACCGCCGGACCCAGTTCAGCACAATGTAGCGCGCCCCGGGCGGTGTATCATTGACGGCAAACTCGATCAGTACATCCAGCGGCCGGTTGCTTAGGACGAACTCCATACACTCGGCCTTCGGTGGTGGCGGATTGGGTTTCGGTGACATTTCCGAGCTGCTCGGCGATGCGTCAAGTGGAACGTTGGAGTCCGTCTTCCCCGCCACTTCTAACCGTTGCTCTTCACGTATCAGTATTTGCAGCATTTGGTCCAGGTGTGTTGGAATGTTGGTGTCGTTGATGTGTATCTTTGGTACGGTTTTATCGGCGATGTAAAAGTTTTTGACCAACCGGTAGTGGTAGTCAAAGTCCTGCAATGCGGTCGGTGGTGGCGCAAGCTGTGAAGAAGCATAATAAATCAACAAATTATATAATTTTTGTTTTTAATTCATAATGCTTGCGCTATCAACAAGGGGGAAACTTGTCCATGCTTGCGAATGATTCCGGCAGCGCGTACTGCTTTGTTGTGGACAAGCCATGATGTCGTTTGTATTGTCACACGCCGCAGACTTACCACGTCGGCCGCCGTTTGCAAAACTTCCGATAGTTTTCCAAACATTTTATCGATTTCGGTCAGCTTTCGGCAGAGAAACATTCACTTGTAGCGTTATTGTTGGGAACTGTTTTACCACGAACAAACGCGCGGTTCACACGGTACACATGCTTTGGGCCGAGGGAGCAGAATATCATGCAGCAAATGGGTAAATTTGTTACGAGAATGTGAACACAAAACGCTGTAAATTTTATGTTTGCAATTTTGCACCTGTTCTGTATTGACGTTTTTCCTTGTTGTTTTCGTGCGTTCTGATGTTGTCAAATAGATGCACTCGGGTTGACAATAGTGCAAATCGATGAAGTTGCAATACGTCGATGAAAGTGAAATGCATTCATTAACATTTTAAAGCTGTACAAGATAAAACTGTCGTCGAAAACAAACCATTTAACAGGATTGAATGCAAAAATGTGCTTTCTGTACAAAAACATGTGATTGAAAAGATATAAAACTGTTCGAAATATTCCACAATTTCAGTTTCGTCGACGCGTGAACTAAGCCCGCTCGATTTTATCCGCGTTTGACAGCTGTAACGACGCATAGCGTCTCTGTGCGTGTGTTGGTGAGATAGGCATTCAAGATCGATTCCACGTCAAGAAAGTGTTTACATTCTGTATTTTCTTTTGTCCCACAAAACGCCGGTGCTAGTAAAAATGGGTAAATGTTTTAATATCTCAAAGTAACGCAACGTATCGTTTTCATAATTCGCTTATCTTGTCCGTTTCGTTTCAGCGGTATCAACAACGGTGTCGCTGGTGCTGGCCTCACTGTCGGCTGTGCTGATTTTTTCGGGCATGCAAATGTATCGACCCCTGTTGGCCTCCTCCCAAATGGCTACCATCTTCGGTGGATACCTCGGATCGTGGCTTTTCATTCTTTCCCTCACCGTAAGTAATTACCGAGCGTAGTTCCGGGTGCTGTAAAGGGTCAGATGCATTGTAACACGTATTCTTGCTTTAAGGCGGTATCAAACCTGGAGGCGGTTGTGCTGGGCTACGGATTTCAGGCCAAATTCTTTCCGGAAGTTTCGTTCTGCCTCGTCGTTGCGCTGTTCGCCTGTGGCATGGTACACCGTGTTTGTGTCACTTCGTGGTAAGTGTGTGCGGTTTTATCCTTTGCTACCGCTTGTTACTGATAGAAGCTTTGTTTTCGTCCTAGCGTACTCTTCTCAATTGCTGCCCTGTACTACGTTAACAAAATATCCCACAAGGTACATAATGTAGCCGCACCGGTGGATAGCTACGCTGGGAAGAAAAAGAAGAAATGAAAATCCTGGGTTATCGGGACATTGGACTATCCAAGGGCTAGAATGCAATTTTGTACTTGCATCACTCGTAGCGTTTAAGATCAAACTCGTGTCTAATCTAGAAAGTCAGCTCAGCACAGCGAACAACACTAATAAATAATTGACATTAAGGAACCGCCTAACTGAGTTCCGCGTTTGGTTTACAGAAGCAATCAGCCTGACTTATTATCCAATTGAGAATTTCGGTAGAGTAACTACATCTTAAAGTACTTAATGATTACATCGCTTTTCACCAGTTCCGGAAGATGTAATGATGAATATCTCAGGGGAAAAAGAAAGCTTACTAAAACATACCTTAAGTAGGTTTTTTGGACCTAGGTCGATTCCTTCGACAGAGCTGTTTTCCAAAGCCTTGATAGCACGGGGTTATCCGTTAGAGAACCACATAGCATTACGATTCAGCCCATTTGTTTCGGATGTATCATCGCCACTATGAAGCCATCGGTAGTGTTTTGCATATGTTAACTAATTTTATTAGTCAATTATCTAATGGGTTTTTCGCCTATATAGCGGTTTACGTTTGCATCCTTTATCTTGTTTTGGTCGATTCCTGGTTAGCCTAGCCATTCAACAGTACGAATTACACTTACCATGCTGAACTCTGTCTGCAGCGTTAGTAGCATTTGCTGTCTAGTATTGTTGTGTTTGCTAGCGTTAAAGATTTTATTACGTTTCCTATGCATGTATTCATGTAGTGTGTCTGTTGTTATTAAATTTGCCCCGACTTTTCGCTTTCCCATCAGCAAGTGGTTTAGATTAATCGGTAAAGTTTGTCTTCTTCAATGAATTTCATACGGGGTTTATCTACTCTACACTTTCACTCTAGGACAGAGTAAACCGAAACGATGTTTGTTTTAATTAAATTTCAATAAATACGGGTCCGTTTTAGACTTGCAGAATTGCACAGAGACACCATGCCTATGTATGTGTCGCTTACAGTGTGATTGGAATGGCAACGGGAACGTTCTTACACTCAACGAGTGTACTACTGATGCTGCTTGTTGTGAGTACAGAACACCTTAGCATTAACTTAAAACGATAATCCCTTTTTACGCAATGGTTTTAAACGCAAACAATAACAAGGTTATACATATTTCTATTTTTCAACACCTGTTTGGTTGGATGTGACTAGCTGTTATGATAATATGGAAACAAACAAAAAACACAAATCAAATAAAAAAGGTTCAATAAATGGTTTTGTAAACGGCTTACAAAACTGTTTAGAAAAATCAACATTCATGACACATGGATAAGGGATGGTTTTGGTATTTAAAAAAATGGAAAAATGTACATCGGGGCTTTGTTACATCACCTCATTTGAATCTCAACGCCCTCATCCATCGATCACCACTCATGCACGTTGTGTCGAGTACGATCCATACGTGAGTTTGCGGTTGGGATTAATCTTAACTGCACTCCCTTTGCCGATATGTGAGCATTTACTCAGTGATTCTATCATTTAGTATTATTTGTTGCAAAGAGGTGCGTGTTTCTCCTACAGCTACGCGCCTACTTCTCACTCTTTCATTATTGATATCGATTAATCCGAGTGCGCTCGATTATCGCTTGTGTCTACTAGTAAAGTAATAATATCTATCAAACTCAACATAACAGACGTAGAACAATTCGTTCCCAGAACACTAACAAAAGCGCCTACAAACGGTGGCAACTAACAACTGGTTTGGAGTTTTGAACTAATGTCTAACAAGCAGGAGTATCATGCTTTGCGTCGATAAACTCAACAGTTCATGTCATGAAAAAACGGGAAACAAAAAAACAAGTAAAACCCGCTCTGATTGATTTTCTATGTTGTCCACTCCGAGAAATGGCCGGAATGGCTTTTAATCGAATTAATCGCCCCATTGGCGCATACGTTCCTCTGGGGCTCTTTGTTTTTTTGTCGCTAAATCTCCTCGGGGCGCTACAAGCAGATCGAGGCCGTGAGTTTTGATATTTTTTATTGTACAGCACAAACCTCTCCGCACAATCAAGCCACCAATGCTGGAGAGAGTGGGGGGGTTTTTGTTTTGTAACATTTAACAACCGTGTTTTTCCTCCTTTCGTTGAGCCCTCCAGGTTTGCCCCTCCCGTTTATAGACAGGCAGTATAATGTGGAGCGATCGGTAGCGTAGAATGGGAAATTATGCCTGTGGACCATCCTTCGCATTAGTGGTCAATCGCACTAATGGTGCTGCAGTTTTTGTGGTAGCTTAATCCACATGCCTGCTCGTCCGTTCATCATAGAACCGATTGGTACAGTCTGATTTCCTACGATCTGCTGTTATCTACAATTTACAGTCATGTTCATATCATTACTCAAATCTACAACTGTCTAACACTCATCCTGTTCTTCGATGGCCATTCACTAAGTATTTATGTACAGCGATCGGAATTTTGAACTAGTACTAGATTTGCTGCAACATAATGTTGGTACACCTGCGTGTTTACTAGTTACAAACGATCTTTCCGAACTTTACTTAAACATGAAAAAACGCAACTAGCAACAAAGAACTCCAAAACGAATTACTTGAATGAGCTCCTTACAAACACTCACACACACACATCGGAAACCCTTTGAACTTTTTGACGAAACCGGATCGGACCGGGGAATGAAATTTGATTGTCTAACCGTACCGAAGGCAACCACGCCTTCCGATGCGAATTTGGCGTCCATTAGTCGATGGAAGTTTCTATTCGGTCAGACCATTACGACGGGCTCCTTATCTTCGTGAAAGAATAACTAAGCGCGTCCTTCGTGTTCTCCACTTTCAGTTTCAGTAAGCAAGCAAAAGAAGAGTGTAATCAGTAAGTACCCTTTACAACTGGATACAGTGTTCCAGATACTAGAGCAAATAGGTTTAAATGTCCGGAAGATATGGTGATGCTTGGATTTCCACAGTCTGGGATATGTTATGGCTTCCAAAACAGTTAACTATCAAATGCGTACATCAACGAATTGTGTCCATCTGGTGCTTTGATGCCAACAAGAAAATTGAGCAACATTTTACTCGAAAAGTTTAGTGAGATATGTCACGAACCAATGATGCCGGCTCTGTGAAGTTCTCTATGGGTATACTTGCACAGGATTCCTTCCCACTGCCATGCCTTTCCGATATGATGACACGTGCGATATGATACAGAATTTCGTTCACCTCAGCTCATCAACAGCATGAAGAGTGCGCTCGCTGATATGAGATAGCAAAGGAATTGGTATTCTTATCATTCTGCGCGTTATGCAGCTTAACAACTATATTAACAACCTTCGTTCCGCGTTTGTCGCTTCGACCATTCGGATCACGTTGCGTCCAAACGCGGGTCCTGCTCCTGCTAGGGAGAAAACACGCGCAAACTTCGGAGCAGTGTGGCGAGCACGTTGGCCAAACATTCTGCGTTCAGTGCCAGCTGTCCAGCGCCGCCCGGTCCTACCTTCACGCAGGCCAGCTCCCGGAAGCTGGACGCAACGTCATGTATCTTCAGCACGATGTTGCGCGTCTGCAGCGGTGCCGAGGTGGTACGCGTCAGGTCCTGCGCCAGCTCGGTGATGCGTCTGAGCGCGGACAGGCAGGCGGTTAGATGTTCGGGCAGGTGGGTAAGATTCGCATCGGACATCGACACGACCAGATGCTTGGAGGCGGTGACCAGCTGCAGTGCCTGATCGGTCAGTTCGTCCCGTGCCTGCTGGAAGCGATCCTCGTCGATCGCAGTACCGCCACCGGCCGTCTGTGCGGCCGAACAGGCGGCAGCCACCTGGTCCAGCTTCACAAGCAAACCGGCCATCGCCACGTCCGTCTTGGCCATGAGCGTGTCGACGTTCAGTACGTGCCCATTTTTGTTGGACAGTATCGGGCTGCCTGGATTGCTGAACGTGGCATGGGCAACGTTGTTCGCGAGCGTACCGACGAGTGCGGGGGACACCGCTGTCGGTAGGGAAGTTTTGCGCGATAGTTGCGGCGAGCAGAGGAGCGTCAGCTGTGCTCTACTGTCCACCGGCGGGTTCTTCAGACAGACCGGCGGGCAGTCGCTGTGCGAACGCTGATGGCCGACGGTGTTCGGTGCGGGCAGGTTCGTCTTCTCCGGCGCGGCCAGCTGCTCGTCCGGACAGTGGTGGTTGAATGCCCGGTCGATCTCCCTGTAACAATTGGGATTGCGGTGAAGATGGGGCGACCCAATGCCGGCGGTCCGAACGGGGGAGGAGTTGGCGGACAGGGAGACACCGACGCCACCCGGCGAATGGTGGTGCTGTTGCAGGTGCTGGTGCGGTAACGGCGGTACCGGGGGCGTTTGGTGGTGATGGTGAAACTGATGCAGATGGTTGAAGGTGGTTGCATGCGTGTTCTTCAGTATTGGAACAGGGCTGCGCAGGATGCAGGGCTTTATGGGTACCGGAGGTAGTGGCGGCTTCTTCGGTGGCAACGTGGCCAGCATCGGTACCGGGGGTGGTGGTGACTGTTCGAAACGGGGCGGTAGTGAGGGAGGATCGCCGGGACCTAGCTCGTAGTAGTTTCCGTTCGCCCGCGCTCCATACAGCCCGGTGGACGATGGTGGCGAGCGGATGGGCGAACCTAGCCGAAGCTGCAGCTCGGCACTCTTCGGAGGACGCTGGGGAGGAGCAGGTTGGTTGATGGTGGCCGTGTGTGGGCAGGGTTTCGGTGGAAGTGCCAATGGGGTGTCTGAGGTACCTCGAGGTTGCTGCTGCTGCTGCTGCTGTTGCTGTTCATGTTCGGTGTCTCCATTTTGCTTATCCTTCGATTTGGACTTTGCACAACAAGAGAACGGACCTTTCCGGTCAACGGTCGGATACTCGATGACGTGACCATTCGAAGCACCGCTAGCAACCACACCATTGCTCATCATGCTTTTAGAGTCGTGCGTTCCGTTCGGTTTCTGATCGCTGGACGATCCCGAAACTGCAACAGCTGCAGCACTATTGCTGTAAAGATCGTACTCAGTCGTTCCGGTGGTGCTGTTGTCCTTCGGCGGATAGTACACTTCGAACCGCGTTGGATCGTACGCATACTTAGCGAGGAGCGCACTGGCGATTGCTCCGTTTGCCACGGTCGACGGTGTCGTTGGTCCGTTAGTGGAACCGGCACGGGGTCTTGGCACCGGCCCGTCCGCTTCGTAGTTAAGGTTCTTCAGCGTATTGATATTGTTGTTCGTGCTGACAACTGCGCTCGGTTTGGGGATGATGGTATGGTGGTTTTGAGCGGGATGCCGTGCGAATAAGGATTTCTGGGAGTCGGGACCGGTCGTCTCGTTTCGATCGTTCAGTCCGGGTGGTGGTGGGATAATGTACGAAAGGATCTCCTCCGGCGTTAGTTCGACAGCCGGCGTGATCTTTTGCGTAGGGGGCTCTATTGTTACCTGCTTGAGAAACTCCTCCAAATCACCAGCTCCCAGGGCGGAAGGATTGGCACCGGTACTGCTAGCGGTACTGCTGGCAGTGTTTGCGCCGACGGCTTTACCGGCTCCAGTGCCATCGTCAAAGCCGCTAGGCGGAACGCTCAGCACATTCAGATTGTCCAGCTCGTCGGGTGTTTGTGGCGGAGGGATCGATCGTAGGTCGATGATGTCGGGATCGGTTTCGATGATGGAATCGTCACCGAGCAGCTCGTACCCGTACAGGTCGGCCAGCTTCTTCGCCGCCAGGTCCGTACCTTCCGTGCCGAGCTCGCTCGCCGTGCTGGCCTCTTTGAGCTGGCGCAGATAATCCTTTAAGCTCATGTCGCGCCCTTCGTTTCCACTGTCCGGGCTGTGCAGTCCGAAGCTGGTGCGGATTGACTTGTTGCGCAGGTTGGCAGCACTGTTTGTAGTTGGATGCTGCGGTAGCGACTGTTGCTGTGAGTTTTGCTGCTGTAACGGGCCCGCACCTTGTGTCGTCTTGTGTATGGGAGAGCTGTTCGGTGTGTACAGAGACTCGGAGTCACTTTCACTCTGCGATAGATCGTTACCGAGTGCTTGCAGATCGCTCAGTATCTGACTGAGCCCGGACAGTTTCCGCTGGGCTTTGGGCGTGTTTTGTGCCGAACCGGCCATGGTTTCGAGCTTACCGTTCAGCTCACTGAACGGTGCCGTGTAGATCGAGCTAAGCCCTTTCGCGATCCCGTCCAAACCTTGGTTTATCGTTTCGGTCAGCAGTGTGAGCGAATCGCTGTGCTTCAGCACACCGGGACCATCCTCGTTCGAGCTTTGCTTGCTGCTGTTTAGGCTTTCGCAATCACTTTCGTCTACATCGACCGACGTTTCCCGCCAGAAGTTGAGCTTGCCGGCCGGTTTCACCTCAAACTCGTGCCCGTAGTCACCGTGCTCGTTCAGGTAGCGTTCCGAGCTTTCGACCATCTTTTGCATCTCTGCCACGCGCCGCAATACCTCTTCGTTGCGTGCCTCGGACACGGCCATCGGTACACCTCCGATTTTGCCAGCGAGCAATCCGTCCTTTGACGCGCGCATGTCCTTACCGTTCGGCTCGAAGTCATAGCCCTGCAGACTGGGCCGAGTGTTTTTATTCGAGATGCGGGCACTGTTCGCGTTGCGGTCACATTCGTCCGACCGGCTGGAAGAGCTGATCGAACCGGTAGCGCTACGGAAACCGGTAGAATGGTACGGCGGTGGCATCAGGAAGGCTATACTGTGCGTTGGCTTCTCGGAGGGCAGATAGCTCCAGCCATTGTTAACAACCGTGTGCTGTGAAAGGTACGGTGGCGCAATGTCTTCAATCTGTGTGTCGCGTTCCTGTTCTAGGGGCAGCTCTTTGCCTGTTCGAGAGAAAAGAGAAAAGCGCACGGAAGAAGATTTTTGAGTTAATCATGGTAAAGGTATCGTTCAGCTGCTTACCGGCCATAAGTCGATAGTAGCCCGCCAGCACGATCGCAAACTCGGACGCATCACGGTCTTCCATCGAAAAGTTGATCACTCGATCGGGGCTAATGAAGACGGTCACGGTGTTCGACACGTCATCGTCACGCGTTACAACCACACGGATCAGTTCCTCGAGATTACAGATGGGTTGAGGCTGTAAATAAGCGAAAGTAGGAGAGTTGCTGATCCTTCGTTCTTTTCATCAAGTGCAAGAAGAATTCCCACAATTACACGAAATCGAATTAAACATCCTTGAAGAAGCGAAGAAAGTACGATCCTAACAGAAGGTAAAAGGATCTCCATTTTGTGATAAAATATGCATTAGACGAACGCGATTATCACCAGTTTGATAAACACGTTACGACACAGAAAAAAGAAACTTATCCATACCGTATTACCAAAAGTTGCGTACAAATCTGCCCGGATAGTTTAGCTACGCTTCTTATCGATGCATCCATCCTTATTAATAGCACAACAACCATCGCAAAGTTATAACACAAAAAGGAGAAGGGAAAAAGACAACACTTTGCTCAACTATCCCACACAAAGTTATACTTCCGCTCCAGCACGATGGAGAGAACTTGCCGAGATAAATGAGGTGTCAGTCGCTCGGGTCGTCAGGTTTGCCCGCTTTGCTGCTTTTAAGGCAAATTATCCATCCCCAAACTCAGCGCGCTCAGCGCGAAGATTTCGACCCCGCCAAGAATCAATCATGGCTCGTTTAGTGTGAGGCGGGGGGGTCGTCATGTTGGAGTTTGTTGAAAAGTTTCGTGAAAAGTTTTGCTTCGCAGATCGTTTATATCATTCCGTGCCCGTGCATGCCCTTCGGCTAGCGATGGGAAGCTGCATGTAAGATTCTTCGCCTGGCTCCACCTTGCCTCTGCCGTCTTTGGCCGAATTGATTCAATCCATTCGCGGAAACGCCTACCGCCCCATACGTACAGTTGGGCGTGTATGTTTTGGGGCTTTGGAAAAAGTTTTTCGTCTGCCGGAGATGGATTTTTCGACAGGTGGCAACGGCATATCATCCTTAACGCTAACCCCACTCTTCAAACGATCTGCACTAATGAAGCAACAGCATTAGCCTGTATGAAGCGCGGAGCATGGAGAAGAAAGTCATTCTTTCGCTATAATCGGAAAACTTTTAAAACTTCCGGCATACTGTGGAACTATTCGTGCGCTCGGTACTCGGTTGAAGTGTGACATTTTCCCAAACGCCGATTAACTTAGGCGAGCAGGTAATCAGGTTGCATACCGAGAACTGATGCGCAAAACCTATGCAAAGCAAGAATCATCCGTTCAAGAGAGCGGAGCCGTTTTATATCGAGTGAACTATTTTGTAATTTAATTTAAATTACTACACCTCTCTCTCTATTAAGTATCTGCTGCTCAGTATTTTGTAATCAAATAAAATGATTAAGAAAATTAGCAATCATTTATCAATGGAATCGATTTAACTGGAGTGCTCCAGTGTCATAAGCTGCACGGGGTTGAGCACACTGATTAACGCCACCAAACCCTGATCGTGACCGCCGAAAAACTGTATAATTACCATCAATTTCAAGACTAATGTCTCGGTAAACAGTATTTTCCAAGCCAAACAAAGCAAGGCTTCCGGTTCGTGTCCTGCCGCACCGAAGGCCGTCGATCAATCGGCGCTACAAGGCATTACTGGCGCTTACCGTTGCCGGGTGGTGAAAAATGCTTTCTTCGAGCCAAACTCCAGCAAAAAAGCCGTAATTTGGGAGGAGAAATGGAAGCAAAGTTAAACAGTGCCCGGGAAATCAGTGAATTTTTGGGGGAAAGATTGCGGACGTTCGGTTGTCAAGCGAAAGGTTGATCATCAGCAGGTCTGTTTTTGGGGTGGTTGCTGGTGGTTAGGTTTGGAGCGGAAGTTCTCCAAAGCAATGGCATACGCGTCTTGAGCAACCCCCCCCATCCCCCCTCCCCCTCCAATCTCTCTACCCATACATAAACACACGCATATCCAAACTGGGCGGCTGGTACGGTGGGCGCATGGTGGATAATAAATTCTCATTAAATATTTGCCCTAGATTTTCGTTAACAGATCGCGCGTTGTGCCTGCTCCGGGTGGCTCTCATCTCATTCCTTCCCAGTACCGAATTTCTGCCGCGTAACGGATCGGAACCATTCCTTCCGAGCTTCTCCTGGCCGGTGGGGAAAGTCTCGCTGACCGAACAGGTGGCCGGGAAGAAGAAAAGGGGCTAAGAAATTAGGCAGTCAGCCAGTACCTACCATCCTCGAAACTTTGCCGTTTTGTGGATGGGACTGTCGGTGTGCAAGGGTCCTGAAAGTTGGTGCTTAATTACACCTCGCGGGCAAATTAGAGGCTGGGGCCACTGGGTGGAAGGTAGGAGATTTTTAGGCATTTTGATTCTGTTCGGTGGATAGAAGGTAGTGTGAGGGAGCCGTATCAACACGATGTTTAATTCTATTGGCCGCTGCTTGCTTTACGGTGTGAGAATTCTTTCGCCGCTGATTGATAGCCGTTCATGTGAGCTTTTGGGAAAGATTTGGGGGCGTGCAATAGCAAAATAAGGTGCAGGAAAATTAAATATCAACAACTTACCACCGTGTTGCGTACGCCTGCGATTTGGCTCAACCCGAACCGTGGACTAACGAGCAGGACTCGCTCGACGCCATCCCGCTGGTTGGTGCTGAAACACTTGGCCCCGTAGCTGGGCAGTCCCGATATGATGTCGAGATAGTGAATTTTAGCCTACGGCGGGGGACAGTAGACAGTGGACAGTCAGTGATCTTGAGATGAGATGACGTATTGACGCATTTTTTTAAAATAAATTTACCTGTAGCTGGGTGAGCGTTTTGGTCGACGAACCGGTCATCTGTGAGTTTAGCTTCAGAAAGTGGCCCAACAGCCGTCGCAGTTCCTTCCGTTTCATTCCTTCGATCAGCGAAGCAGGCACAAAGCGATCCAGTCCAAACTCTCGTCTGTTGATAATTCGGGAATTGATTAAAGGCAGGATTATAATACTTTACCTATTCGTTCGATCTGCTCTGGTGGCAAACAAAGTTTAAGATTTGTTGAAATAATTGCCTCAAAACTTTCCAATTCGGAATGGCATTCGTGCCATTAAATCAATTGCCACCAGCCCGGCAGTGTATCAATAGAGCTACCCTTAAACCCCCCGGGGGTTGGTTACCCCACAAATGCCCTTTTGCTATCCGAAATTTCAGCTAGCATTGTTTTACATGCTGCAAAGTAGTTTTCATGGGAAAATCTTTACCCCAACAAACTTTTTACACTGCGCGCCCCACACATGCCAGAAAAACAAAAAGAACGTAGAGAAGCAAATCTTGTACGCTGGGCACAAAAAAAATCTCGACCAAAGTTATGCTGCTCAAGTGCTTCAAACCGCAGACACACACACACACACACGAGCACACATAGTTTGTGACACCCGCTCCGCTCGGTGCCATTTTCCGCCCACCGCAAGACACCAATTCCATTTGCAATTGCAAATATTTGTCCCCTTTGGAAGCCGCACTTGCGCCTTTTGCTCTGGACGGAAATCTGGCCGGTGGCTGGCGGTGTGGGAAATGGATCGTGCCGAAACTTTTCCCGTCAGCAAACCCCGTCCACCGACCCTGCGGGAGTGAATCTGTGGCAGAAGAAAATTTCCGAAATGCCGGAACACTTTCACAAATTGAACTAATAGCAGGCATGTCAGGACGGAAGCGATGTGTTTGCAAGTCATTGTCTGAAGTAGAAGTTGGCTTTCGCGAGCAGGGCGAGCAAGGCTGGGAAGAACTGCTACTACAGTTGGCCTTTTAAAAGCGCTAAGAAAAGGGGAACAACTTTTTCTTACCCATCGCTGTGCGCTACCTTTTTTGTCTTTCGAGCTACGCAAAGCTTGGTGCACAGTGTCGTACGGGAGTGATGCAAAAGTAAGTATGTGAGCATTTTTTTTTGGCGTGTGTGCAAAAAGGTCGAAAGAAATCCTGTTCATACGTTTAAGCTGGTGCTCGAAGCGAAATCTCTGCCTAAAATAAATTGTTGCCGTTGATCGGAAGCATACTTACTCAACAGTTTTTACAGTTAATTTTGTAGGTGAAATGTTGTTTGCCAGCGCGTGCTGATGCATGTGCAGTGCGGCCAACCGTAGTGCAACTTCGGGCTGCAGCTCCGGTGCAAAGCGCTCCTGCGTGACATCATTGCAGCACTGCAGGAACAGATAGTCCAGCGCGTTAAGGTCCTTCTGGGCGAGGCCAGCGGCAGAAACCGGCACGAACGTCACGCGAAACAGGCAGCGCAGTTTGTGAGCGCCTGGTCGGGCCGCTATCTGTAATGGAAAGTTGAGTGCAAGCATTAGAGACTGTGACTGTAACGTGTGTTGGGATGTTAACTAGCGGATGTCACAAAATTTGACATAAATTTGAAATTTGAAAATAAAATTTAAAGTGAGAAAACTACCCCTACATCAGCAATAGATTTTCAATTAGAGATCGGTATTTTCTTTCCTTGGTTCAATCATTTTTCATTGCCGGCACTAACACCGCTTCGAAAGTGCCAACTTTGAAAAGATTGATGAACTTACGACCAAACAATTAACAAGCTAGTTGGAGCGTGTGTGTGTGTGTGTATAAAGATTCGAGCATGTGTTAGCAATTTGGGGTTTTGGGGAAAACTCCTGCTTCAGCTAATACTTACCCGTGCCACCGTTTCCTGGGGATCCAGCAGGGTTAGCTTGTTCCGCTTCAGACTTTTCACGTGTTCCACCACGAGACTGAAATGCTCACCGGCGGTTAGGCATAACTTATCGCGTAACGAAGTAACAACATTCTGTGTGCAGCCAGATGATCAACAGGTTCGAGCAACACGTGGAAAGGAAGAAAGTGGCAGATGAGTGGATGAGTGTGGAGGGAACGGAAACCATTTGTTAGCGGTTGGTTTGAAATCGAACTCTGGCTTGTTTTTTTCTTTTTCAAACAATTACCAATGAAGCTCGCTTTGTGGAAGAATAATTTAATGTGCTTAAGGCGATGGCGAGCGCATCTGGGAACGGTGGTACGTACCTGTACAGTGGTAGTTGAGTCGTACTTGAACGATTTGGTTTGACCGTTCTCGAGGAACACTTTCAGCACGTTTGCCATCGGCGGCACGCACAGATCGCCGAGGGAAAAGGCAGATGGCTGTAATGTGATAAGAGAAAGAGAGAAAGTGAAAGGACACAACAAAGCATGTAAACTGGGTAGGATAATTTAAATAACGCTTGTGAGGAAATGTGAGGAAATTCCGTTTTTTTTTGTTGCCAGAACGGTTCTACTCTATTCCAGCAACCATTTAATTATCTTTGCGGTGGTGAAACATTTCAAAAGAAACAATCTCATTTATCTGATTTTGGTGTGAAACATTGAGAAAGCCAACCGAAAGCGCAGAAAAGGACAACGTCTTATAAATAATAAAAAAATAAACATTCAAAACCTCCCGCGGCAACGTTTGCGTGGGTTGGGGCGGAAAACCTAACTGTTTGAACGGGAAATTAATTAATCTCCGGAAAGAACTTCGTTCCGTCTC
This sequence comes from Anopheles stephensi, assembly GCF_013141755.1. Taxonomy (NCBI): domain Eukaryota; kingdom Metazoa; phylum Arthropoda; class Insecta; order Diptera; family Culicidae; genus Anopheles; species Anopheles stephensi. Next base: position 78,649,328 of record NC_050202.1, on the reverse strand, counting down.
TTGTGGGAAATGAAAAATGTGTAAGAAGCAGTTTGTTTTTTGTTGCTTTGCTCCAAAACCCACAAACACCCATCCGAAGTTGGTTGGCACAAACCGGATGTAGAATGCCCCCCCCTATATTCGAATGGTTCGTTGCAGCACACCGGGCAGCCATTTCGTTCGGCGGATGGATTTAAAATATTGCCCACAAGGCCTTGCGTGCCAAGATATGCGGCAGGGCACATGCGGCACATGGTGTGAGGCGACCGACTTTGCTGAGGTTGCCCGAAAGCTTACCCCCGTCTGAGGCATCGTTGATAACATTGTTTCGTTGCATTTATTCCTCACTTCCGGGGGGTCCCCGGTACACTGCTTCCGGTGTCAAAGTCAACCGTTGGTAGGCAAAGTCATCCAGCAGCTTTTGGAGAAACTTTCCACACCGGGTTATAGCGTCTATCTCTCTCTCTCTTTCGCTTGAGGGAGGCTGGATTTTGGGAAGGATAATACTGTGGGCAGAAATTTGCCAGATTAATTATTCAGTAACCGATTCTCGTAGAGTTAGACGAGAGAGTGACGGTACTGAGCGGAAGGATGGTGGAAAATTGCAGCGAATGTGTACGACTGAGCTGCAGATAGTCTGTGGATGGAGTTTGGCATTGTTGCCGGGCTTCAATTGTAAAGCAGGAGTTTTTCGAGTGGCTATGGTCGGGGCTCGGGAGTGGTTTTCTGCGGTAACGTCGGGTTAAATGTTGGATGTGGCGAAATTTGTGGGTTTTAAATATTTATTCACTAACATGATGCATGTTGCTTTTTTACCGATGGCCATGCAGTTGTCTTAAGAATAATGTATGTTGTTTTTGTGGAGACCTTGCTCATCCTAAAGTCCTCAAACAAAGAAAATGACTCGTTTTAAATACCCAAGATTTCAAGCTTCATATTATTTCACAGTAGTTCTTATGTACATTTAAATATTTTTTATTTAATCTGTAACCTTGCTCTTCTCTCGTATTGAGGCCGGAAGACATCCCACGTAGTCATTATCCTTTATCGAGGATTCGCGGACGTGCTTGGAAAGTTTTAGTAAGGATTTTTTACACACCATACTAATGTATTTTCACACATGTACCCCCGTGCTAGGCGCAAGGGTTCGATTTACCCAAAAAAGTTCTATGAAAATAATGGAAATAGAAACAGTAAAGTTGCCCGTTACATTTCCATGATTTGAATAGCACGTTAAATCATGGCAAAATATTTTTTTTTACCTTCTCCCCATCCCCTTGTTTGGGGCGTGATTTCAGAAACATCGATAATCAGCGTCACCAGCTACCCCACCAAAACGCGCTCCGGGAACGCTAGGGACGCTAGGGAAAATGGTGGTGTTCCGATGCCATGAACGGGTCCGCGGGCCGGAACAATCGGAAACATGATAAGGGTTTTAACATTTCCTCCCGTGCAGACATGGTTAACGGAGCTCGTAATGGGACCTGCGCGCAGGGGAGGAGGTTAAACATGGGCATACACACACACACGCACAGGAGCACTCGCTCACACACTAGAACCATGTATCATTTTTCACGGTCTGGCGGTGTTTCAGCACGTTTAAAGCGAGCAGTGGGAGAATATGTAGATTTTCCACCTTCTCTGTGACCGAGCGCAAGAGCTAGTCCAAGATAGGGTGAGAAGCATTCAGCAGTTGCGTATTCACATGGATGTTTGCTGGAAGGATAGCACAAGGTAAAAGGGTTAAATAAAAGATGGATTGTCGTGGGTTGGAAAGTATTATCGGGTTAGTGGTTCAGCGAATTAAAGAATCACATCTCAAACATGATGTAGCTGCTCAAACGGGATGCTTAAAGGGCGTAAAAAACTGAGCTTATCACATTGTAACGACGTGTTGTAGTGCAGTGCAGGCTTCTGTAAGCTGTTGTTCTGTTTCTATTTTCACCCAGGAGCTTTGCAATTTATTCACAGAACAAACGATAACTACTCGTCCAATCTTTGTGTATCTTAGCAACAGTCCACTAGATCGCACACGTGCTACGAAAACTTCGGTTCCTGCGGGATGGGGAAAAGGTTTTGCTCTTTTTATAGAATTAATTTGCAGTGATTTCACCACAGTGCGTAGCGCATTTCCGGTCGGGAACTTGCTTCCCCAGCGTCGGTGATATGTGTACATCATCCCCATTTTTTCTATCCAGCCTCGTAACCTTTGGTTGCTACGATACGGCAGGCGTTCGGTAGCTAAGGCGAAGCTGTTTCATTCACCCGCAGATAAGGACAAAAAAACGACATAACAACAGCAGGCGGCGGCGACGAGCACAGGATGGTGCAGTTTGCGTTTTGCAACAGCAACATAACTGGGCGACATGTAGCCGGATGCGCAAACATGTTGCCGCCCGTGGATGGTGGAAAGCTTTTTCCAGCGCCGTACCCAAGGATGCCAAAACGTGCAGAAAACAGTGGGGGCAAAATACAGAGAAACAAGCATAGGAACGCAAGATCATGTCATAAGGACACACAATCCGCAGACTAAATATTTGGATTGTTAGCCCAGATGGGAAGCACCAAGGAATGTCTAACGAAGCAGGGCACTCAACATTTTCCGTTGGCCGGGTTTTGGTTCTTTCTTTTTGGTTGGAAAACCGTCGCACGGTATAATATCTCCTTCGCGTAGGTAAATTCCGCCCATGCAGGTATTATCAGTCGCCGCGCAGTATTGACGTTAGGTCGTCTGTATGTGTTCCTGTTCTTATCCCTCCGCATCGCCCACGTTCCATTGCCCCAACCCACCATTAACCTGGAAACAATTCAACGGAAACTTAATCGAGGTTGGCTCGTTCGATAGCTAGGTGCGTCCTCGGCGTCTTAAAATTGCAGCGAAGTGGAATGAAAAATTGAATCAACGGAAGCGAACTGTTTGGCTTGGGCGAGGTGAAACGATAGCGATCAAGGGAATCAAATTTTCTATCATTACGCTCAAACAATTGCACGAGGTGCCCGTGTTTGAACTCGGGAGGCTGCGTTCCCTTGGTTGGCCCAAAATGATGAGTTTGACTAAATTGATTGAAGAGATTTGTGTTGGGGGAAATTGGATGGAGAGGCAAGAAGGAAAGAATATAAGCACAGATACAGAGAAGATGTTTGATTTGAAGAATTTAGTAATTGGTGAGCTGCTATAACAGTTGACGTAAAACACGGCAAAGGGCTCGTATACTTAAACCCAATTCCTGTTTTGCTTTTCACTTACAATGAGGATCTATGCTGTTGTGCTTTCGTTATCATCAAGAGCCTATGAGGATTTACAGTTCACAGGCGTTTTTTTTGTTGTTGCGACGAATTGATTTTCGTCACCGGTGGCACATGATTTCACACCCGATTGATTTTATTTTTGACGTTTTGCGAGTTGATCTCCAACCGGCTTGGTTACTCAAGTGGCATGTTTTTTTTCTTCTTCTCATTCTGTGTTCCACTTGACATTGAGGACATGGAATGAAAGTAGTCGCTTATTCTGACATTCTTGAACACTTGAAGAGCAAACGGAAGCGACGGCGATGACGTTTATTAGAGTGCTTGGATTACACCTCTAAGTAAGATGGTTAGCTATTGACCACGTGTCGGTGGTTATTTGAAAATCTCCTCAAGTGGTGGAAAAGGATCAGTGGTAGAAGCGTTGCCTTAGCAATGGTAGCGTGGAAGGGCTGAACGCAATGAAGGTGACTTTAATGTTAAATATTTTACTTGATGTTTGGCATTTTCTGCTTGATTTTCCTGAGATTTCTCGCTGGTCTTCATTAAAAAAAAATTAAATAAAAACAATAACCATGCTTCCAATTTACTGTAGGATTTCAAGACGAGTGGGTTCTTTGCCGATAACTCTTCCCAAAGAATGTGGAAACAATGTTGCTTATGCTGGTAAGTTAACTTAACTGTAAAAATCTTCCAAAAAAAGGTACAACCTTCTACCCCAGTACAGAGTTATCTCAGTGAGATTTAATGCTGGGGTTTGTTGCTACTTTTCCACCGAATAATATTCCACATTCCTCAGCTTTTGTGCCGGCATTGCCGAACCTTTTAAAGCAATCACTCGTCCCATTCTTTCCCGCTGCCTGGGCGGTAAATCGAAACTTTCATTTTCATTTCTGCACCGAGAGGGGAAAAGTTCACTTTGAAGTGAACGGTTGGGGAGAACAGAGGAAACTGCTGAAATTTTTGGGATTGATAGACTGGCGTTCGGGAGGCACATCATTAGCAGACTGTTCACCGCTACCTTTACGAGGGGGGGCACGCATTTTGCTTAATCCGAATGCCAACCGTTTTACGGTGGGAGGGTTGGCACAAGCTGCGAGCATTATTAAAATACCATAAATCATATATTTTTCCCCTGGAGTTGATCCTTCTGCGCCGAGGTATGCATTCCATTAAAGGGTAACTTACCACACACCGGTTGGCGGTGTGGTTGGCTTTGTTTGGACAGGGAAAAGATTAGAAAGAGTCAACAATATGGTGCCGATGGAAGAGAGAGAACGAGAGAGTAAGCACATCAGAGTGAAGGCACATCACTCGAAGCCAGTGGAAGGATGCTGGCCGGATATGATGAGTTATTGCCGTGGTAGACGGTTTGGGTCCCCGGAAAAACGGAATGATTACATATTTATTCATGGATTAGATACAGCCAGGCAAAAAAAAAGGAGCACAATCGGTGTAAAATGATGCTTCGAGTTTCGCATTTTAAGGCCGGAAGTTTTGAAGCTCCAGCTTGATACGGGTTGAAGGCGATGGTTACCAGTATTTTATTGATTAGCAAAGCACAGATGTTAAAATGACTGCACAAGGAAACTGATAGGCTTATAGTTGGTCTGCCTGTTGCTTAATACATTTGTATCGATAGTAAAATATTCTTCAACTTTTCAGATTGAAATCTTCTCCATCATTTTGGTCCGCAAATGGAGAGTTGTATTGTTCCCGCTAGTGTCCCACATTATATTCGCCATTAAAGTGTATTTGTGATCAAATCTTTTATAAAGCGTTTCAAACCCTCCCGAAAGCATCCACCGCTGATTAACCTTTCTCGGGACACCGTCAGGAAACGGGATGAACTCACAAGCCCATTTCGTGTGCTTTTTGTCACCATCACAAATTGCCACTTATACCCTCTCCCGGAACCCGGAAAGAGAAAAACTACGTCCCAAAAGCAAAACCCAAAAAGAAAAAGGGTTCACTCACAATCGAAATGGTGGCCGGCGACTTTTGCCATGCGCCTAGCAATTTGCGGTACCTTGTGATTACATCCATCTCTACCAGAGGTTCAGTGTTGTTGGGGCGGGAGTATATGGCTTTTTTTTCCTTCTGCCGTACTGAAACAATTTTCTTCACCTTCAGGGACTACCTTTTACTAGGGCAGCTGGGTAGTACAGTTTCAAGACATCGCATCGAGATTTGCTCCCCATCCTTCTTCAAATCGGAAAACTAGTGCAGAAAAACGTAACCGCGCACGGACACGCCAGCAAGGTTTTCAGGAAGCAGAAGAAAGGGGAAAAAAAAGGATGCTAATCTTAAGGTGCCCGAATCATCATCTGGCCAATGTGTCCCGTTCGTACCAATGATCATCAGCCGTGATCCCGAAAGCCTGGCCCAAACAGCTCTGTGTAGCGCGCGGTGGAACACAATGCCGCACACGGCAAGCAATAAGTATCCTCGGTAGGATGCTTCGCTTCCCCGGTTCGACTGGCAGGCTAGCCGGTAAAGTAAGGCAAAGAATGGGAAGAAGGAACAAAAAAAAACTCTCGACTGGACTGTTTTATCTTTCCAAGAAGTTGACTTCCACTTTCGGACCAACTTTATTAAGGCCGGTTGGTTTTCGCTCCGTTTGCTCCGGTGACCATTTTTGGGCAAATTGCCAGGCCACAACCATTTTCCAGCGAAGGCACTGGAAAGAAGGGGGGAGGGGGAGGTGAAGAGGTGAACGAGGAACGTTCGTGTTAACTCTTTTCCTGCTTCAGTCTGGCGCGAACGGGTTGGACAACACAGTCAACCTAATCAACGGAGTAGTTTCGGGCCCGGTCGGAAGCGACACAGGGCGACCGTTGCGAAAATATTGTAGCGAGAGAGAGCAAAATTGTATCGAAAATGGATCTATTTATAAATAAGTAAAGAGGAAGCTCACGGCGGTGTCCTGTGCAGCGCGCCCGAAACATGGGCACTTCCGGTGCGGATGACAAAAATCCGTTGTTTCCGCTGGTTTTGCAGCTCGGAACACCGAACGGTGGATGGCTGGTTGCGAGGTTAGGTGTAAACGAAATAAAAATCTATGTAACACAATAAAATTAGATTTCTGCTTGCTTTAAGAGGTGGATATGGGTTTCTGCTAAAGTTTGTTCTCACACAGAGTTTGTTATAGAATTTAATATAAATCTGATTGATTAGGGAAAATTGTTGATAAGTTAAAGGAAAAGTAGGGTAAAATCCTCATAAACTTAAACTAACCACAAATGCACGAGAGCATAAGATAGTGACAGTATTCGTTGCCGTTTCGTTCCACATTGAAGATCCTCACAAAAGTCTAGCGACAACTGATGGGCCCATCAGCGCCGTGAGCCCAGTGCTCCAAACTGACGCTTCCAGTCTCGTGCTACATTTGGGATGAAATATTCAGGGCAACTTTTTTCACTTAATGTCAACTGTAAATTATTACGGTTTACAAGGGCCGAGAGTGGGTCCCGCCCGAAGCGTAAGCGGGACCACTCTTCGCCCTCGAAAAAACCCCAAACGTCGAGGCTGCGAAAGCTTCCCATTTTCTAATCCTTCGCCGCTCGTGACCCGAGAGCCCGTATGAGGTTGTGGTTTAACATTTGAAATAATTTCGTGTTTTACGTGAATAATCATCAGCATCCTTTTTTTTGTTGTTGGGTCAGTTTTGTTTGTTATGCTTCTTATTCCAAGAAAACGAAAGCAAAGGGCAGCGCTGCCGCAAGGATCGCAGAAGTGAAGGATGATAATTTATATTGGACTGGTGAAAGTAAATTTTAATCCTACTTTTTCAGACCGATTTCGAACCGTTGGCGTGCGGAGGATTAAACGAATTTGGTTTATGCTTTGAATTAGTTTGCGAAGTAGGGAAGGGGAAACGAGGCTCGAACGGCGAGAAAGCTGGTCAGAATAAATTGGTTGTTTTTGGGAAAAAGCAAATAGAATTGCACCGGAAAAGGGGAAAATTATGAAAAGTTTAGAGGAAGCTGCTTTTTAATTTTGACAGACCGATGGAATCGATATTTTTCGTATGAATTATGCTTTAAATCATTTGAATTTAAGGACTATCTGTTGCCCGGTTTGATAAGCCTGATGCGTTGATAATGATTAAAATGATAATTTAGACAATTTTAGCACATTTAAGGGGTTTTAGCACATTTTACAAACTGTATATTCGGTTGGACTTTTATTTAACTAAATCTTCTCGTGATAAAAAGAATGCTGATAAGGGTTCTCGACAGCCAGTTTAACTTCCAGTGATTCAAAAGATTTGAATCACTATGCATATCAGCATCAGCATTTATCCGGTGTGAAAGCATAAACAGCCAGGGTTGTTAATGAAAACTTGTCACAACCATTTTTTCAACGCACGAAAAAAAGTGTAAAGGGAAAATGGCAAACATTCCGCTTAAAACATTGTGTCCCCGAGCGTTTCTTACACGAACCGCACCTTAAACGAATGAGCTAATTAATTTCTACGTCAACAGAAAACTGTCACCAAGCTCTAGCTAAGCAGTTAACGTTAACCCTGGACGGGGAAACGGACGCGCACCGATGTTGGGTACTGTTTTTATGGTTTGCACACAACATAAAATGACCTTATTGGACGGCGGCAGTCATTTAACCACTAAAGTGAAAAATAAAGGATACGAAGAAAGAGAGAGAGAGAGAGAGCGAGAGAGAGAGAGAGAGAGCGAGAGAGAGAGCGAGAGAGACACGTTGTAAGAGCTTCAGGCTAAATAATCTGAGTACTTCCCAGCATCGAACCCCTTTTTTACGCGTCTTGATGAAATGAGCCTAATTATGTTGCGTCATGATGGGTTAGAAGAGATTTTTTTCTCGTTTTCATTAAGTGGGCCACAGCAACCGTCAACAAGTAAATCGCATGTTGCACGATCCAGTGTAGCATGGTTAGCGTAATTTTTCCCTTCTTATGTGAATTTAGAGTTCAGTTAAACAAAACCAAGATTGGTGGCGCACTAAGAACAATAAGAATCCGCTTACCTTAACGTGATATCATCATGCGTGTGTTATGTAGCGGGTTGCAACAGAAAAAATCCCTGCAACCCTTGAGCCATTAATTCCCTCGTCGTTGAATGCTAGCAAGGGCGTACTCGACTGGATCGTGATTAGCTACAAAGTGTAGGTCGCGTCGGAACGGCAGTGGCTAATTTTGTGCCTTTCGCTCTAAATTATGGCCAGGCTGGAAATGAGCTGCGTTTAGCAATTTCCTCTGGCAAAGGATTATTTCGATGAGATGATTAGAGACGATTACTGAAGGCGACCTCCGGCTCATATTTGTACGGAGATTACATTGGAAGGACGCTTGGATTATTATCGGTAGCAAGCGAAAGTCCAACAGGAGTTTGTTATGAAAATTTTAACTTTGTTTCGTAATTTTGCATGACGTTTGACATTTTGGCTTTACTCAGATGTGATCAATTTCAAATAATTTTTGTAAACATTATTTGTTCTGAAAATCTTCTTTCGTACACAATCGCGAGACACATCCTATTTAGCACGGTTGTATAAAACAATCACAAAGATACTCGTTAATTTGAAGCAAACTGTCGGAAATATGTCCCATCGACAGTAAGTACTGATCGATTATTATCGTAAATGATTAATTATGACGGAGAGGCAATGAACATCGTTCGAGCAGCGTCTCGCCATGGTAATTGTTAACAACCATCCTCTCGAGCCTATCAGTTTTCTCCGTGCTGCTTTGCCTTCCACAATATTCCACCTTCCGAGTGGTATTGCGATTGTTGTTTTTTTTTCTCTCTCCCTTCTTCGGAGCCTGAACACCGATGAGTGGAGTAGCTATCGAGAAATCACGTACTCGTGTACAAAGTACTCGGCGTCTCCATTCTAAAGCCGGAACCGAGCTTCGAGTATAGAAATAAAAAACTGTCGACGGCGGGAGGGAAAGGTTCATAAATTTCCCCTCATTTTGCATTAAATGCGAGAGCTCCAGGCACAGAGTTCAGGCATGCATCATTATCGCCATCGTGATTAACGGTTTTTTTCTTCCTCTGCTGTCCGTACGATGGCAGCAGTGCCAGTGTGCGAGAAGTGCGCCATCGTTATACGCGTTCCGTTCCCTAGCGCGAGTGAGTTTTTAGTATTGTTGTGTTGACTTTTTCCTTCAGGGTTTCTACGAGTTTATTATTTGACTGATGATGACAGCATGACTGGAGACGGAACGCAACAGTTTCGTCAACGCGCGTCGAAAAGACGAGCCTATGGAAAGCGATGGCAAGCTACAAAAAAAAAGGCAATCATCCATAAAACTCGGTAAGGATGGGTGGGTAAGATATACGCGCTGTCTTGTACCAGGGAACTCCATGTCATCGAATTATTATGATTAATTTAATTTTGAAATTTTATTATTACCCAAACAGGCTTCATTCCGCGGACGCGAACGTGCGGAAAACTAGTGGCCCGGTTTGGTCGGCAAGCGGAACTTTGGCAATTTGCTGTGATAAATGATTTTTCGGTGGTGTGACAGTGGAAACCAGCGGATTAGATCCGTTGTCTGTCGAACACAATACACCAAAACACGTTGTTGAAAGGGTTGTTACGCACGTCGATCGCTATCGCGGTGCGCGGTTGGTGATGGAATTAGCGCCTTCAAGGAACGGCAAAGTTGTTGAAGAGTTGAGGAGCGAAACCAACAGTACATGGTCGGACGCCTATTGTTAGGTATCGCAGGAAGCGTTTCGATGACGACAAAAGACAATGATTGTGGCCGATGTGAACTTTGGGCGATGCTTTATCGTGTTAAAGGTTTAGGGAGATTTTTTTTTATCGACACACAGATTAGCATAATTTATCGTTTTCTGTGAGGTAAGTGGGTCACTTTTTCCCTTTTTTGTTAATTCAGCTTAAAGTCGAATGTTCTTTCTCATTCTCATCTAATCTCATCTGTCTAATCTAATCTCAATCTGATATCTCAATGGATAGTTAAGGAATAAAATATAAAAATCTTTGAACCGAAGTAGAACTTTGCGGTACCGCTACATCAAAAATTTCGTCAAATATTGAAATAAAAAGAAGAAACCTTTTTTCCAATTATTTAGTGCTCATGCCTGTTTCAAATGGAGCAGATTTGTACTTCAAGATGTGCAATTCATGCTAGAAGTCCTCCATAGCAAGAGCATGCTTTTGCTAAAGCAGACTTCGTATGGGAAGGTGAAAAAAATCCACACACACACAGTGAGAGGTTAAGTCGACCGTAGAGAAAGGGAATCACTTTGGAAGCCGAAAAAAGTGGTCGATTTGTCCCGTAAATTCACCTCTCAACTACTCCACCCAGAAAGGTACTTATGGTTCATGTGGGGCTTGTTTAAATTTAATTAGTTCCGTCCGGTTTAAGCGCTAGTTTGGTGGTACTTCTTTTTCATTTTTAAACCTCACTACACGTATCCGCAAAGACCATACAGGGCTAACGGTCGGTAAAATGCGCATGAAACGATATAAATAAGCAAAAATGTCCGTACCGTCGAAGCAAACTCTCAAAAAGGGGCAGGTTAGTAGATTTTTAAACACCGCTGTGGTTTTTGTATCTTTCGTGGTCGTGCATGTGTCGTGTACCACCGAACGGGAACTACCGTGTCAATGGTCTGCCCGACGGTGAGAAAGACACGCAAACCGGAAACAAGACGTATAACCCTCTGGAAGCCGCTCTTAGTGCTGATTTGTGCCGCATAGCCTGACCGCTAAGGGAACCACACGTTGGGCAACGGTCGGGGAACGAAAGGTGCGGTGGCCGTACTTACCGGAAATAATGGCGCCCCGTTAACGCAGACACTCTCGGCAAACCGGACACGAATGGGGCGTGATTTCAGCTTCGCCTTCTTGCCCGCCGACAGTAACGTCGACTTTCGGCCGACCGCGTTGTAGAGCTGCGGCTGGCACACGAGCAGCGTGACGGAGGATTCACAATTTCTAACTAATTGTATCACATGGTCCCGGGGTGCGTCTTTGACGTCCTCACCGTTTACAGCTAATATTTGGTCACCTGGTTCCAGCTGGAAAGGGAATGGATGGGGAAAAGAATGGTTAAAAAAAGTCAGAGAGCGCCTGGTGCAATCGACGGGAAACACAGCGGGGCGTCTTGTTACACATATTACGACGATAGTAAAGCTGTATGAAGGACGGGGCTAGTGTGTATTTTTGACATTAGCTTCATTGTGTGTGTGATAAGGGAGACGCTGTTCTTTTCTTAAACCACAGAGGTTAAAACGGTTAATGAACCGCTCGCAATTGCTGGCTGGGAGTTTAAGTTGAGAGCGAACCTACCTTATTTACACTAGGGCCACCTTCCGTGACAAACCGAACGATCACAGGTTTTTCGCTGCCAGCAACGAACCCAAAACCCAGCGTAGGACTGCGCTGGAGTACGACCACGCGCGGCTCGGGTGGTGCATCGTTGCCATGATGTCTGATCGGTTCCTCGTAGGTGGTAGTTTTGTTTAGATGGCTAGAAATGGAAGGAATAGTTAGTCAATCGGCGCCCCGTTTTGATGTGTGAAGGTACACTTCGCTTACTTGATGTAATACGGTTGCCCTTTTTGGTCGATAGCTTTTTCCCAACCGTACGGCAAGTCGTTCGTCTGCACCCAGTTTTCGATTGGCGGCAACCATCCTGCCGTTCGTGTGATGTGGCTGTGGACGAGTGCGAGCGTAGCAATGGGAAAACAATAATTAATAAATCATACCATCGGTAATCACTGCAAGCAGATTGAAGCTATAGGGATGGCAAGTGTGAGAGCAATAACCATAAACCCGTCTGCAACAGTTGTTCGTTACGAGCGTCGGTTTGAAAACGTAACATTAGTTTTCCATCGCAAATACATTGCGGTGGATAATTTGTTGATAGAACAATGCCTTTGTACGTGATATTGGAATTTAACCGCATTAGCTATTAGCACGGGAGGTTTCAGCCGTTGCCGCCACTCCACCCGCAAGTCTAATAGCCAATTAGCGTTTTTAACAACCGTGGTAACCGACCATATAGTAAGTGTTTCATTTAATTTCGGATTTTAAAAAGTGAACTAGATTTCCACCTGAAACATTTCGAGAGGGTAATAAATGACTCGCATAACGATAACGAAGGTTGTAATGAAATCGATTTGTGAACCGAGCGGCTCGTATTTCAATCCAACGCCAAATGTAATATTGTTGAAGTGTCGATAAATACGATATTGTTGCTAATTAAAATTCTATTCTCCGTCCATCCAACACCACTCAACAAGGCGCGCTCACAAGAGCATGCTTTACTGGCCGTTTTTTGCGCTACTTAAACCAGCGTCTACCGGGTACTTGAATCGGAAAAGATGTTTCGTTGATTGGTAATGTAATTCACGGATTACCAATCATTTCCCGTGTGTTTTTACAATTGAACCTTCTGCTGTACTGACGCGACTGGAGAACAGTTATAGGAGAAGTATTATTATTTAATTTACTAAGGAATTAATGTTTTGAAATTAGGTAAAATCATAGTAAAAATATATAACGTAAAATATATACGAATTCTCTGCCTTCAGCTGCTTCATATTTACCTATGACGCAAATGTGAAATACAATGAAATCTCAATGAATCGATTGAGTTTCTTCTGCATCCGAAACTCGCAAAAGTTAACGTGAAGACATCAATTGACGATTAGCCTGACAGGTAGAGCTCTTCAACCCTAAAGAGATAGAGATATTTACCGGGATGGATACTAACGAGGATCGACACGGCACCAAACCTTGAATCCCACGCACGGTAAAAGTGGCAAATAATGAATTTAATTTGGCATGTTGAAGATGAAGTTATTTATTCAAATACCTGACTCTCCAACAACCGTTCGGAAGCCTGCCTCGGTAATGCCTCGCACCCACCCCACGTCCCTCGAGCGACGAGAAGCTCTTGGCAGAATGTGGCAGAATGGCACAAGAACCTGGCGCTACAGTTCTGAATAGAGAAACAGGCACGCCGCACATGGCGGAAAGCGCACGTTGAATGGAGGGCAAAAATTAATTTAAATCCCGTACATTTCACACCAACACACCATCTTTTGTGTTCTAACGGTGCGTATCGGGAGAGGATGTAGCTGGAGTAATTTGATTACTGTACACACCCGTGGCCACACACGATGATACAAGCGGAACGAAAGCAAAGCGCTGGCTATTACTGTAGTATGCTAGTAAAGATTGACGTGAGGGGTGGGTTGCAGGATTAAATGTTTTTGAACAATCAACCATGGTTGGTGTGAAACTATTAGTTAAACTAGTTATTCTGCGCGTACACGTACAAACGATCAGGCGCCTCCATCGTACGTTGCGTTACGTGATGGAGACGCCTGGTGGTTTATCGGATATTTTTGGAATTCATGAAAAAGCAATCAATCTTTACAGTACGTTCAGATGAGTGTGTAAAAGCCCCTCGTTAGTATTTTAACTTTAATTCCCATCCTTAGCAGCATGGGTAAAATACGTTCGGGCGTGAAAGTCCTATCAAATCAAACTCACGATTTAATGTATCATTCAATTTTACTCTCACAAACCACCAACAACCAATTGGCGTGACATCGCCATTACCTGTTGAAGTGTCGTTACAAACTTTTTATTCATTTGGAAAAAGATTGAGCCACGGATGAGCTGCAATGTGGGTTGAACCATCATACACACCCAGCTGTCCCGATTTAAACAGCGGTAAGGTGATAAAATTTTATGAGCTAGCGATTTCATTCGCGCGTCTTCCATTCACGTTACACTCTCCCTTTGCTTGCGCAAAAAGTGTTGATCGGTTCCCCACCAAGGGCCCGAGTTTGGCAAAAGTTCAGTGTACGTACTTCCGGTTGTTGCAAGTGTTTGTCGGTGACGGGAAGGTTTCGAAGCTCATAAAATGCTTCCTTTGGGCCGTGCGACAGAGAACACCATTCCGAGTGTTACTACTTTGAAGTCGTATTGCACTGAGGTCGTCTGGACCATACACAGCGCACAGGTCGTAATAAGACCGCCGCTTGTCTGGTGTAACGTAGTGCCGTACCGGGGGTACATGTTACAATATTACCTAAAGTGTACCAAACGACATTATTATATTTTTCCATCGGAGGATCATGCTCTGGAGGCATTTAAATCCCATGTGAATTGATATAAAACGATGTTTACAGGCTGTCATCCGAAACGATTCTGGTTCGCTGTACTGGAGGTACAGCGTGAAGGATCGTATGTTAAAATAAACATGAGCGGCAACGGAACCAAACAAAAAAACCGAAAAACAAATCCATACCCCTTCGAGATAGTAACAGCCATTGACATTGAAGCTTTATGTAGGACGTTGTTTATTACTTCCGTTGCTGCACCTCACAGCCCGAAGGGAGGACATTTTATTGCAAATTGTTTGAACTGAGCAAAAATTATTTGCTCCAGCAAGGATCTCGTGCACAGTGCTTTGCAAAAATGGGGTGCGTTTGAAGTACAGCAGGTATTGGTTTGTGTTTGCACTCATGATCCTACACCATGCTATGTAGTTCAATATAAAGCATCTTGATCATGTTGACTTACAAATGCTAATACTGTTTTACAGTTGCTAGCGTTTCTTTGGTAGAGAGTAAAATTTTTCCTTGTTACTTTCTTGCGCCATTAATGTTTGATGTTTTGTTATCAGTATTATTCTACACAAATCGTTTCATTAGCATGGAGTTGAACATTTTATTTTGTTACAGAATGGCACACCCTTGTTTCAACTGCCATTGAAAACCGAAAGGATCCAACTCCTACGACACCTACGCTGGAAAACGATAATTTTTCATTAATTTCACTCTCAACCATGCTTGGCAACTCGGCAATGATCCACCCTGTGAACAAGCAGCGAGGACGACACACAGAGCGAGAGAACGAGAGCAGGAGCGTGAGAGTTTATTTACTACCCCTTAAATCGTCCCGTTTAATGGTTACAGCGGTTCCGGGCACATCAACACCGCCGCACCCAGGAAGTCAGTAACATCATTTACGGACGGTAATTGAATCTGATAAAGGAGAAAAACATTACATTTGAGTCCCTCTTTCGGTCGTGCACTGTTCGCTGCTCGTCCTGTTGCTGTTTTGCGTACTGGCCGTCAACGCGGTTACTCCTTTTCTTGGTTTGACGAGCTTCACCCTACGGGGAGGTTTTTATTTCACGCGAACCGAACCATGATTGGACAGGGCAATTTTTGGTTTGTTTTTTTTTTTTGCTGCCTTCAAACCAATGTACCTGCAGAACCGGTGCTTGAAGTGCGGATAGGTGTGGAATTGTAAGTGCTGGCACAAAAAAAGCCTCCCAAAAAATGAACGCTTAAAAAGCGATTGAAACCATACAAGTAAATCAGAGCAAATGGGTAAAAGCAACACACACAGCGGGCGCGCGGAAATTCAATTACACGGTACGGCGGGTTAATAAAACAGAATCGCAATCAAAACGATTCTGCACAGCACCCAATCACAGTTGTTGCGCCGATTATACGGTGCTTCAATCTCGGCTTGAAGCCATGGTAGTTTTATGCTGCACATTAATACGCCGGCTCAATGAAGTAGGTGGAAAAGAATTTTGCACCGACCATAACTCGATCATCTCCAGGTTCAAGTTAAAAACCTAGACCGAAGAAGGCCACGAGCACGAACTCAGTTACCTGCGGAACTCAAGCAAATGGTTGGAGTAGCTGGTCCTTTACGTTTGTGGCGCTAGTCGCTAGTGCCGGCGGATAGGTTATGAGCTAGGTAAATGGTTGTAAGTTATTCACAGTTTTCCGCCAGCAGTTTCTGGCCAGAGAATTAACAAACGAACGAATGAACGACGAGTGCCGGGGGATGAATAGGTGTAGACTGCATAAAATTACGCTAATTTAATCACTCGTTATCTTGTGCAACGTTTTACCATTCGAGTTTTTTTTGTTACAAATATAAGGATAATATAAACAAATATAAGGATAGCAGTAGATTCTAAAAGAATGTTTACAAGCATTTTTGTAATAGCATTAAAGCATTCTGCAATATGCATATGGTAAGTAAATCTTTGCACCTTACAAGTAAAACTGAACATCCAAGCTGCATAAAGCAACTGCTAGGAGTGAAAATTTAATTTTAGCGATCACAACAATACAGCACCATTTACCCTGCTGCTTACCCCTAATTGCCCAAGCCGGAGATCGTAAAATCATTCTCTATCACTCCCCGGCGCATCCTTAAGCTAAATGACCCATTTGAATTTGTGCTTATCGTTTTCGTTCGGGGCAGCAGCAACCCTGCCCGGAGTGCATAAATCATACCGCACCATCCTTAAAGGAGCTGATCTGCAACCCTCCTTTCTGTCTTTCCCTGCAGCCGTAAATCACCTGTCCGGGTAGTAGGACATAAGCCACCCACACAAGACACTGGGTAATGATGATGCTGAGTAGGCACCGTCAAACCGGGGGATTGAGTCTGCTTTGTTGTCAGAGGCAATACCGAATAACGCTGCTATTCGGGCGGGTGGAAAAGCTTTCCTGTAAACAAATCAGTTTTCCATAGCATCGCACCGCACATTGGTTGTAGGTTTTTGTGAACAGTAAAGCGCACTGCTTCGCACAATGTTAAGTATACCCCGGGGGCTGGCAGTGCTTCTTTTAGTAGTTAATTTAGCAAAGCTAACACCAATATGATAAATGTACTTCATGTTCCGCTGAGTGCCTGCTTTCCTGTTCACCGAGCTGGAAGCGGTACGATGTCACCGGGCGGCTCAGGCTTGTTTGATTTGAGCGCAACGCAGCAAAATAATCATCGTTACGTGTTATCAAGCCACATATTAATTATGTTTGTGTAGCGTCGTCATGTTAGTGCTTCCTTCTGCCAGCGATAAATATTTGCGTTGTGCCAAATGGAAGGTATGTTTGTGTAATCAATTGAAAATAGAGCATAATGATGACACAGTGGGAGCGAGGGAGAGAGAGAGAGAGAGGCACAGAATGTCAGCTATTCAGGCATACCCGTTTGACAGAAGTGTGCTTTTGATGCACAAACGTTGCGTATAAAGAAAAATTCGGTTTCCATAGGCACAATAATGCCTTTTTAGAACCATTTATAACGCAAAAGAAAGTACAAAACAGTCCTTAAAGATAATCCCACAACCACTTACAATAACGCTTTGGTATTGTGCACGAACGAAGCATCACGAGCGAATGCGTTGCGCTGTCGCACTTTTCGTCGGTAGCATTAATTAGAGGGAATATTTATTCCGTTTATGCCAGTGTTTTGTCACCTAATCGAGGATTGCAGATGGAAACAGTTACCCTTTTTTCGCTTAGACACAACACCCTGCGAGCGAACGA
Source organism: Anopheles stephensi (assembly GCF_013141755.1). Taxonomy (NCBI): domain Eukaryota; kingdom Metazoa; phylum Arthropoda; class Insecta; order Diptera; family Culicidae; genus Anopheles; species Anopheles stephensi. Next base: position 78,631,767 of record NC_050202.1, on the reverse strand, counting down.
ACTGAATGAGTCCTCGGTAAGAAAAACCATAAACCATACAGTTTAATGAATGTACGCTTAGCCTTCGCCGTCTTGCCGGTAGCAACACACGGAGTGTGCGGTCTTGAGGTGAGTGAAGTTTTGTAATTTGCACACCAACAAATAGTTCTGCGCCATCGCCGTACTCCCACACTTGTCGGGTTGGTTAGCATCGTACTGTATGGAAAGATTTCACAACCATCCTTTGCGCTGGCCGGAGAATACGGAGCCTGCACAAGGTGGTACGAAGCGGAACCATCGTTATGTAGATCTGGCGGAGGATGGTTCAGTACGCCCGGCGTTGAAAGAATGTTGCGCTCCATTCTTGTGCCGTCTAGTAGCGGGATTTGTCTTCCGATAGCGTTGCAAACATGTTGTCACTAGTAGAATAGATCCGACGTTCAAAGGAATGACAATTCTGGTTGTACTCCAGAAGTATGTGTTAGCAAGCACCGCTTAAGCACGCCGGCTCGAAAAGGCCGTGTGTTGGAACATCCAGCGTGTTCATTCTTTAACAGATGCTTTTCCGGTGGTGTGAAGCCAGACAGGCCTTCCTGGCGTAAACGTCAAATTACTGTAAGGTTGGTGTAGTTTTTTGTTGCTAGCCGCATGTCATGCCCATCTGAAGGAAAGCTACATTGCCAACGCCCGCAACAATCCTGACGAGTCATCGAGCCTTCGAGGGTTTAGGTACAGGCTCGTGTGAAAATGGTTCCATCGTAAAACATTTTCACCGTATGTATCCACTTTACTACAGTGGCATCGATCTCAACGAGCATCCTTAGCGCGGAAATGTTTCAAGATAGCGGCTAGATGCTTCCAGGTGAAGCGATGAGACTGTTGAAATGAGGGTAGTTTAGCACCCCTTGCTTAGCAATCTCCATGGCTGGGGTTGTATTAGAAAAAATGGAAAAAGCCAACGCTTTCTAGCGTAATGCGTGAGAACTTTCATCTTACCCGAACGGGGAGAGCCGATTTTCACCGAAACATTCTAAGCATCGTTCGAAAATGCTTACCAACAGCTAGACCGTACCGAACTGGGCTTCTAAAATACGTGCACACGAGTGGTGATATGCAATTTCTTATGCAGTGCAACATTCGAATGGAAAGATGAGATACACGGAAGGTTCGACCGGTGGGAAAACCCCTGTTGGTATAAAATATTCATTAAATCCCGCACTAGTTCCACCGCCCAGAGGATATACTGTTCGACATTTATAGCACGAGCAGATTCGTTCTGTTGCAATGTAATGTATTAAATGGATGATCCCTCCATTTCATCGCGGTGAGCAGCACACTCAAAAAAAAAAAAAAAGCCCCCCGAATTCAAATGTTTACTCAGGTTTGTGACCCGAGCCTCTCAAAAGGACCACTGTTAGGTTTGAATTACGGCAGAAAAATATAACCTGCCAGAGCTAAGGTATGAAAGCCCCAAGACCTGATGTAATCAGCTAATGTACAATGAGCAAATCAATTAGATAAATGAGTTCGCGAGAATCCACTGCAGAAGCGCATTTGGCACAAAAGGCCAGCGAAAGCTTCGCGGAATTCAAATCCTCCAAATGGTGAATGGTAGCAACACGCACCACGGAATAACATCCAAAGCGGCCGGTTGTTGGGATTTAAAATAAATACATCTAAATCAGTACATTCTTGCAGGTGGTGGTAGCAGTGGTCTACCAAAAACTGTTACCAAGTGATACGCTTAAGGCTTGCACTACCGAAGCTTCATCAAATACTTACCAGCAAAATTTCGGTTTTAAGCAGAATGTTGCGGTTTGTTTTCGCAACCAACTTGCAACTTTCCTTCCGCCGAGGATATATGGTGAGTATGCGCATGTTATGTATGTTTGTAGATCCTAAACACCAGGAACCGCTTTGGGTGCTGGTTGGAGAGCGTAGCTATTTTAACCACCATATGTGTAGAGTTAGTTAGTGAACTAATTTTTGGTGCAAAACAGTCGGAAAGTTTGGAAAGCTTCGATTGAACTTATTCATTGATTTATTGATTTATTTATTGATTGATTGATTTTATGATTTATTATTCAATTTCTACTTGAAACACAACCAACAGTTGCTAGATTGCAGTGTAGTTCATCAGCTCCCACACAAGCCTTTCGTCTAATTCAAAATGCTTTTTGTAGTGCTCAAAGTGAAATTATATTGAGCGTAAGAGATTTTGCAAACTTCACCGTTAATTGATGGTGACACTATTTATAGCGTTTCGCTGGACACCTGCTCCGCCGGGACGGGGAACATTTGAACAACAAAACTCCTTTGATGATAATTTCAAAAAAAAGGCCCATATTCGAGCGGCACACAAAAGTTCGAACCAGTGTGCCACATTGCGCGGGGGACGTGGCTGACGGTGCGCTTCCGGAAAAGTGGAACCATAGCGAACGACACTCACTGCGACTGATTCGACTGAGATCTATTTTCGGTTCGTGTTGCTTTGACGCTCTAGTGGTGCAGAAACAAGGACAATGTTGAAGAATCAGCCAAACAATAAAGGGATGCTCGGTGGGGAGAGCAGAAAAAAAAATCCCACCCCTAGTAGCGCTACCAGAGTAGTGCTTCAAATTGACCCATTCGCTACCGCACTATGCTGCAAGTTATGGTCCGTTTTTCATCGCAGTCCTTTTTTTTCGCTCCCCAGTTTCGTGGAAAACCACCGATTCGCGAACGTGATTATGTTTTAGCGCATCATCAGCGATCCGTGCGCGTGGCGGATCCGTCCATCCTCGCCACCGAACTTCTTCAAGTGCAACCGGAGCTGGTCGTTTGCTCGTTGATGATCCCGTTGTTGCAATGGCGTTTTTTCTTCTCTCTTGTTGGCTCGCGCTTTGTTTGCTTCCTCCGCCCAGCAAGCGGGAGGATTTCGTTTCACAAACTATTCGTTAGCATCATTTGCACCAGAGGACAGCACGTCCCTGTTGGTAGTTTTTTGTTCGGTCCACTCTTTGGAGCAGCGGTAGCTTACGTATAACAGGATGGTCCAGCTTCCGACGGACCTGGTCTGATATTAAACGGTTGCCTAATCCAACCGGTGGCAGCCCTACCAGAAGCTTCGACAAGCTGGCACTTTTTGCTGACGCTCGCGTGTCCGAGCACAGTTTGACTTTATTGTGTTTGTGTGTCTGTGTCCCTCAAACAGTGTCGCCCCCACTTTGCATGATCATTCACTTGGTTGTTTGAGCGGTAATCTATCTTTTGCTTTGCACCGTACTTGGCGTATCCATCGCTTTTTGCCTGATAATCATTTCTCTTTTCTGTGAGCGTGCAGAGCTTTGCAGCACTTTCGTAACTCTTAGCAACGCGAAACAGCGTACAGCGAAGCGTGGAATTTGCTGTGATTTGCCAAGGTTTTTGAAGGCTATTTTTAATCATCAAACATTCCGGCACGATTATGACGATGCTCGGAGTCGTACTGGCACTGAGCGTTCAACCGTTCGACCGGGAGAGCGCTTTGGCAGTTGTATGGTAATTTTGTTGACAACATGGTTTGCCTGCTAATGAGTAGCTAAGTAAACAAATGGATATTTACTGATATTGCATGTTTATTTGATGGACAATAATAACATTTTATTTGCAATCCGATTGGAAGCATTTGTCATGTAGGATTTCAAATTCTGTCACTTAAAAAATGATAAAGCCATACAATAAATAACCCAATGAAAACAGTCTGCACCAGAAACGTTCTTCAATCAGTACATCCTTTAACAGCCTTTCAGTGCTCCCGGAAGGATTGGCTAAAGTGTTGATGGTTCAGTTGGTGCTCTATCAAGCACACGCTTCTTTTGGTACTTTCCATCAGAAAAAAAACCGGGAGAGCAAGCAAAAGGGATCAACTGTCGAATGACGGCCCCCCGTTCAGTAAATTGCTTCCCATAAAGTGGTTTTTAAGCTTGAACTTTTCCTGGAAATGCAATAATGATCCTCGGAAGGGAGCCGCACCGAAGGTAACGTACGCCCGAAAAGGTTAAAATAAAAATCCAACATTAAGGAAAGGAAAGGAGCTTGTGAAACGAGTATCAGACAGTGTAATCCTTCCTTCCCCGGGAATAGGCGCACGGTTTTTAATGCAAGACAAAACCGCTTGGACGATTTACTTCCAAACACTTCCGGCAACATCTTGCGACTGTTTCGTAACTGGTAGACGCTGTTGCAGCAATGACGAAGATGGAAGAAACGTGGACCAGGCACGATCCCGATGGCTTTGGTGGAAATCAAAATGATGGATTTAACTTTATTCCGTTTCGTTTTGGGCGCTGGTTTTCCCCCCAAATACTAGTATTCGTTTCAGCTGACGTCCTTCCATAGCTCTTACACCGGGAGGAGCTCAAAACCTTACATTGGGTTTCTTTTAAACAAAAAAAAAATGCTCTAGCGTATGGACGTCTGAACGGATTTCGGGAAAGAATCTAGTCCGCGGAAGCATCTTTCAGTCATTCCATTATATTTTTATAGCCAACTTTTTTTTCTTCTTTTGGGACGATGTTCTATTCCTTCTCCACCCTTCGAAGAGGATCTACGGCGGGAGGCCTGAATCTTTGCGTTCATCTGCCGAATAAAAGCGCTAACTGGTTTGTTAGTCTGTAGCGGCCTTTACTAGACGTTCCCGGGCGCTGTTTCATTCTGGACGGACGAACGGGAAGGTTAAAAAATACACTTTGGCTGAGTTGGATTTTGTGTTTGTTTAGCTCTTCTTTTTTCTTCTCTCCATTGCCACATCAACGTGATGTGGTGTGCCACACAATGCTAAACAGCGATTTGCCTTCTCGTCTGGTACGCGTGTCCATCCATCTGTTCATCCATCCGTCATTCGTGAAGGCTGCTGATAGAGGAAGATCCTTCCCGCAGCGGTGAAAAGGATGACGATGGTTATAAATGTAATCCGTAATTGACCTAATTTTCGTATATCGGTGTTGATGTCTGTCTGTGTATGTGCATAGTTTGAGTGCTCCCTTCCATCATCAGTGTTTTGCAGCTTAATTCACACACATTTCCCTTACGAAAGGATATGTAGCTTTAGAGAGATACTACAAAAATCAGCTGACTTTGTTGCTATACATTATGCAGATGTATGCTGTGTGAAAATAAGGAGACTTCTGTGCTTCATAAGAATCCCCAGCACATTATACTTTAATACTGATGGTACTTTGTTATACCGTTGAAAACTCGAACCTACTCGACGAAGAACTGCACCGGGAGAGGGTCGGAAAACATAAATCGTTGAATCATGTATATTCGACAGTGACTCGAGGCAAACAAACAACTCACGCATTGACATTGTGGCAGCGCATGGAAAGCATGTAATTGCAATGAACATGAGTAAAACATACACAAACTCAAATAAAAACGAAATACGCTGATGATTGACGTGGATTGGTTGTGGAAAAACTAAAGGTGCGTGCACGGCTAATGCAATTCAATGTTAAACACAATGTAAATATTGAAATCCTACAATAGCGCACCGATCTACCTTATGAAAACCTGGTGCAAAAGAAATAAAAGGCTCAGCTTACATTCGAGTTTACATCAATGGGGCACATAGTTTTTTTTTTTAATGGTTCCTGTTCGATACGACAAGCTTAATGATTGCAATGTGGCTCGTACGGCGTAATTGGTGTTCTAGCAAGCTTTATGTCAGTGATTGGAATTCTTTGCACGCAAATGCTTGTTAATAATGCTTTGTTTGATCTAGTGGTTCAATCCATTGTAAAACGATTGTTCGTAATTGACTCTTCAGCTCCTATGCCATGCGGCTGGATGTCGCACACTGGAACGCATTTCCAGTGGGATGCACACCATTTTACAACAGTTATATCGGTTCCCCAAAGACTCAGTTATTAACCACAACAGCTTCGAAGTGGAATTAATAAACAATGTATTTATTGAATAGACAAAAAAAGTCACGTAATGGTAGTTATTTGTGTGGAAAACATTTTTTCCACCGGATCATGCCGTGTCGGCTCACAGTTTAACCATTTTCTAAAAACAATTAAAACGAGTGCAAAAAATCCGTTGAAAGCTAGCACCACAACAATAACAATATCCGGTGAGCTCCAGAGGGTTAACAAGAGGCAAAAGAAAGCGTAGGTTTGAAGATTGATCAGTGTAAAGGTTAATCCCAATGTGCTCACTGTCCGGCCACCATTTCCACACAGTATGTACAGCTGTTCGAGCGCTGTGGCAAGCGAGCATGTGTTCATAATCAACCCAAAACGAGCTGCGATCGGTTCCTCCAGATAGAAGTATAGTGCACCGGCAAGCAATTGCCCACCAAAGCAGGCCACCATCAGATCTGACGTGCGAAGGTAGATCAGCAATAGACCAAGCGTTGAAAAGACAATTGCCACGTAAAACAGCTGCCAAAACACGGCGACTAGATCATCCGAACTTAGAAACGGTAGAAAAGGGCGAAGAAGTGTGGTATTATCGGTCAAAAACCTGAAAGTTGGAAGATGATGTGATTAAATATAGAGTTTAGTGTGAGAAGGTGCTAAGTTCATTACCATTGCAGCATTACGCTGTTCAGTGCAACGGTTGCGACGAGAATTTCCACCATAAAGAGATTCAACCGAGCGTAGTTCTTCGGTCGTGCTGGATTAGAAGAATCCTCCCGAGACACACAGGGACCGCAGATCATTATGGGTTGGTAGATGCCCAATTGTAACAGTGTGACTGCCAGATTAAGCATGTACTGCGACACGATTGGATGGGTTGCTCCCAGTTCCGCCACTAGTGGGTGTGTTGCCGAACCGAGGCTCAAGGCCAATGCTCCCGCAATGAGATAGTACAGCCGCTCGGCAGTGGGTGAGCACAGTGCAAGCTGATAAGCGTACAGCGACAGTTTCGATGACCAAAACAGCTCCGACAAACAGCCAATGTATCGTAGCTCGTACGATAAATAATCCGGCAGGTACAACAGTGTGTACAGCAGTGCAACTACTGGATGGCCAAAGTGTACGATCTTTTGTAGCAGATCGATCGATACGTTCGCTTTGTGGCATGCGGTGAGCAGCATCACCGACAATATCCTTGGAACGTACAGCAGCGCATGGTACTGAATTTCGATCGCTTCCTCCGATGGATCTTCCTCCTCCGGGTCATGGAAGTCTGACCGCACGCTCAACAGTACACCATCGTCGTCCTCTTCCAGGGCCGTCTGCTGCAGCTCTTGGCCTCTCAGGTAGGGGTCGTATCCGTAGGAGGTCAAAAACAGTGCCACCACTGTCAAGTGCAGCACCCACTGACTACTCCACGACCGACATTTCACATCGTCACTGTCACTGTGCCGACCTTCGGTACCACTTTCGCCCAAGCGCGGATCACTGCCACCGTGGTGCATGATGTGCAGGTTGCAACTGACAGCCAGTTCAGTGGGCCACACGAACCCGTTCGGCTGTGGCCATCCAACCGTGGGCAGTTTTGGGCGGCGCAACATGGCGGAACAGTCGGCGTACGGTTGCATGCCGTACTCTAGGCGCGGTTGCTCCGGGCTACCGCCCAATAGGCTGCAAGTGCAGTTTGTTGGTTCGATATTGACTTCCGCGATAATGATCCTTGAATGGATAGTGGAAAAACGACGGTTTATGACGTGGTTAAAAGGGCACGAAGAAATCACCACCGCCACTCACACTTTCACGGCAGGGCTTTTTCTTTGGCTCATTAGAACAATTCTAGCACAACACAGTAGCAAATCAATGAGGTCATGAAAGCTTCAACATTCAGATGCTTGTTTATGGTGCCGTTTGTTTCTGAATTTCCGGCTGTATGGGACGTGGTGTGTTGCATTGTGCGGACAGAAAGAAAAACCTTGTAGCGTGTATAACGACTTGTTAAAGCGTCGAGTAAGAGAACGAACGGTAATTGCCGTGAAAAATAATTTAAATAATTTTAAAAATCATTTGAATACTAACCATCTCAACGGCGCATGGATTCATGAGTTATGGGCATTTCTTGTGTTTTAGCAGGAGTATTTTTATTTTTAAATAGCTTTAATGCTTCCAAGAAAACTATCACTCATTTTGAAGAATTATGATAAACTTCTTTCCATAGGTCTATTCCATTGGAAGTGGTTAAAGAAGCGAATCATGGTTAAATAAAATCAAACTATTTTATTATCAAATGGCTGGTTTCAAGCAGGTTTCAATTTGATATTCAATTATCGATAACATAAGATTTAATACACCGGCCATAATGATCATAGAAATAGCAATAGGGTCAGGACGTTTCAGCATCTCAAATTTTCTCGTCCATTTTCCTTGAATGTGAATGGTGAAAATCAATTTAGCAAAATTGTTTTCACTAACCTCGCCCCGAAGCATGAGGTTTCGTTTGCTTTCGATGACGCTTTTCCTTTCACTGTTCGCTAAACTCTCGTCTACTAGCAGCTTGCGGTTGAGAAATATTTTTTCGCTTTTTTTCGCATTTCTTTTCAAGTATGTGCTGTTATTGAATGACGGGCAGAATCGCCACAAATCCATCACGTTTCACTGCAAAAATCATTGCCGTTCGAGTTTTTGACCATCGTCCGTCCGTGTTGTGCTTTTCTGAGAAACTGTACGGAAGCGTTGGCTTAAGACGCACTGTGCGTTATTGTTACGGTAATAGAAATCTGTCACAGGAAATCACCTGTCACCGAAAACAAGCGGAAGCAATTGGTGGTACACATTCGGTAATCGGAAAATGATTGAGTCATTCCGAAAACTGCTGCACGTTTGTTTGTGAATGGTTTCGTTGATTGTTTTGGAAAGACAAAATTGAACTGCACGAAAGTTATATTAGTTTAAAGGTTTAGAAGATTTTTCATACGAATTCGTAACATCATTACCAGGAATCGATACTTGGCCCGAAGAAAGTTTAAACCTCAGTAGCGTTGATGGTGACATGAAAAACTAAATGGCCCACATGCTCTATCTGAAGCGTTCCTGACCATCCGAAGGACTTGCGGTTAACGACGGAAGATGGCAACCACACAAAATACTTTGAAAAGTAGTTTAGCAATGTGTGAAGTTTGCCTAAAACTTTCACTCAACCATCAAATTACGTTTCTCCAACTTGTATCAAATCCTCTGTAAACATTAAACTTTCCATTCAGTTTGGAAAAGAGTTTTGTAGAAAGTTGAGAATGATTGAGACGGGTTGGCTCTCTTTGTAAAACTTAAAGCAGGATTAAAACCCCACGGTGACAATATTCTAGATATTGCCTTGAAGTTTCATCGTGTTTATATAAAATCGTGTAAATGTAAAATATATTTAAAGACTGTATTTACTTCCTCGATATATTTGAAGGACTAGAGACATAACTATATGAAAAGCTTTTCTGTAGTAAAATACTGTAAATCACCCAAATGCACAGCCTAAGCCGCCTTCCTTACACACGGTTTACAAGCGATTGATGAAGCTTTTCGATTAAAAACCCTCTAAAATCATAACCTTCGTTAAGGAGAGCAAAAACCACAACTTTTACATCTTCGTTACATCGATGATGATCCTAAATCAACAAGCTTTGTCCAACATGAGACCGCAGACTGGAAAGATTTATGCAAAGAATGGTGTGCAAACATCCCGCTGGAAAGGGTTTCCGATTCCGACCGGAAAGCAATGTTTATGAATAAAGATATCGATGCGGACCGCCATCTAGGTCGAGATAGTGCTAGATGATGTTTTTATAGGATCGTTATAAGTTTGCTGATTATTTTTGGATGACAAAGATGGATCATACAAACTCCAAACTCCCACATTGTAATGCATGTTGTGCATATATTTGATGTAATATTTTTTATGGTCGTATTGCAAATCGTTTTGTTTATATTAAGTTTGAATTGCATTCATTGCATTTAGGTCATCCAGAAGCCGTAGTTGAAAAACGCACTGAAGTCACAAAACATAAACTAAAACTTACAACGTGTGTTACAATGTACCAGGCGGCTCCACCAACGTTCGCTCAACAGCCCAAAAGGCAACGAACAGAAAACAAAGCACATTAGCAATTGTTGCTGGACCATATTTCAGGCTTTACATTTCAATCGTTTTGTGCTAGCGCTCGGTTTTGTCATCGAGCGAAAGACGATAAACATTATCCTCAGACACTGGTAACAGAAAAGCTGGGCTATAAATTTCACCTTAGCCAAATCCTTAAAATCCTAGCTTAATGCAGTCTGGCTTGTCTGCGGGTTGAATGGGTCTCGCCCAGCAACACACCGAGAGCATGGTTCGGGCACTGGTGCCGTTTCCAGCGGTAGCTATCAATTTAGTTTTTGTCTCACTCCTGAAACGGTTCAACTCCAATGAAGCATGTTGTTTATGGATTAAGGGCTTTTAGCGAACGGTTCCACCAGAGTGCATGCATTCGATTGGGCGCGATTCCGATGTGTGAACATGATGTAGGGTCAATAATAAGCATTGATGTTTGTAAGCTGAATTTTAAATAGGTATATAGGTTGAGCTGCCAACACACACACGCTGTACACTCGTTTACGGTCCATTTTTGTTTCTCTCTATAAATCTACAATTTCATTAGAGCTCGACAAAGCGCACGAGGCGAGAGCGATAATTTAGAACACATTTTGTGCGGTATTAAAGTCCCCTGGCGCTGCACGTCAACATCGGAACTACTTTGCTTTATTTTCCCTTTTAACGTTGAAAGTAGCTCGACACTCTTCGCGCTTACGGCACAGACGAGCTTCAGCATTTCAGGAATGAAATGTGATGTTATTGATTTTCTCTTCTCGTTCATCGATTGCTGTGGTGCGTACACTGTGCACTACATTTTCTACAGTCGAGTACGGAGCAAAGGTGGATTATTGCATCGAAGCGGAGAGGAATCTTTTCTCCCGGCTGAAGGTGGAATCGCCCCTCGAAGGCAACGCGACACTAACAGGCAATATCGACGATATTTTATCCTTTTATCGTGTCGCTCTGTCGTCGCCAGCCAATCAAACGCCACGTTAGTACGCGGGCACGATCAGGAAGTCGGGTCGATGCCTGCGGGCAGAATTGACACCAACGCTGGCAGTGATTGATTGAAAATATGCTGCCGGTGTGTAGGGTCGGTAAGCCTGCCGTACGGTAAGGGCTTAAGAAACAAAAAGTAATATGAAATAAAAGTGTATTTGTGTAAGTTTACTGTTGATTCATAAAACTGACAGCCATTCACACGTTTGAAGCCATGAGGAATGTCACTTGTTTGTCTCATTTATTATCACTTGTCGAGTTCGCTTTAATGGCCGATTGGATTTTTCTGGTGGGTTATAGTAATATAAGAAAGTTAAAACAAAAATCGAGGCAATGTGCACAACTACTTATCATGACTGTGTTTAAATGGGTTAATCATACTTGCCATCAATGGGGCTTCCACTAATAACATCACTGTGTTTTGTGCATACACTTACCTGAAAGTAGAATAAAAAATACTCAATGTTAATAAGATAAAAATGATTTTAAAAACGCATAACAATTCTCGAAACATCTATTGTGTTAGAGTTTTTTGAAGTTATTTATAATTCCAACCAGAGCTCTTTTGAATTACTTACGCTACTTTAACGAACACTTATGCCTGCCGTGGTAACGTAAAACCCATTTTAATCAACCCGATGACTCTTTGAAATGTGAGTCACGTTTTAATTGTGCATTGGTTTCAGCGAAGAAGAAAACATAATCTCCAGCGTCTCTACCATCGCCTGCACTCGTGTTAGATGTTGTATGGTGTACTTCCCTCCAACGAACCGTACGCAACGGATGGTGGCTTGCATATCGCGACCTGAAACGGCGAAACGTGACCGGATTTGTGTGTTTGTAAGAGTACTCGAGAACGAGAATCGTCGGGGGAATGGCTGAATTTTGCTGATAATTCCGACCATTCTTTCACAATTCGCACGGTCGGATGTAGCTGCACTCGCAACGCGATAACCGCAAATAGCATCCCTCCCGACAAAGGTGGGCGCGCTAGGAGACTTTTGATTTTTGGTGCTCACACACACATACGCGTTGATATTTCATCACCGATGAGATGCGAAATGTATGACTGCGCACTAAGCAAAGTGACGTTTGCATCGATTCGTCTGCATGAAGATGAACTCGTTGGCACAACCAACCTCAGCGTGCACGTGCACTAGTTTCCTGCATGCATGACAGTGTGGTGGGTGGTGGGTTGGATTGCGACATGGTTTTAATTTCCTGCCACAGGGGAGGGCGAACTACTTGCTCATGAATTATGAGTCTGATGTTAATTTGGCTCGGCGATCGTCTCACGTCGTTCTACGTAATATGCGAGTGGAGATTCAAAATTTCAAAATCTTCCTTCACCTACCATCATCAGAGCGGAGAGAAAAAAAATCGCATCGCATCGAAGATGTATTTGACACTTCGTCATGGTAAATCCCACGCGATTGCTGGTCCTCCGGTGTGGTCCGAGCTGCACAAAGCACCGTTCCAGCTGAAATAAACATAACGCGATCCGGATGTTGATGACGACAGCTCGAAAGGTGCTAATAGGCAATCAATTAGTGGTTTTCGGAATGGAATTCGCACTCGCTATAAGCACGGACCTCGCTTTACAGTGGCAGTGTCATTTGTGCTAGCGAACGTACCACTCGAGTGGCATCGGGATTCGCTGAACTCGATATTCGTCCCAACCCCGTTGATTGATTTGTGAGGTTAGCTTCGCCCCAAAAACCTAACCACCGCTTGCTTAAGCATCGCAGTCGGCGTGAGATCCCTGCCACCCCCGGAAAGCTTAACGCATCGTGAAAATGAGAAAATCGTTGCTAGCAGTGACAGTGCTGATACTTTTGGTGCCAGTTCGTGCCACTCCCGGGCGCCCTGTGTACGTCGGTGGTGGCGTTCGGCCAGTTATTGCACGGCCGGGGTGAGTGGTGAGCCCATTTTGTGCGCACGCGAACATTTTCACTCAACCATAATGCTCATTTAAAACTATTGTTCTCTGTGTGGCGATGTGTTTTTTTTCTCTGTTTCTTTTAGTACTTATCGGGCGCCTGTTATATACCGACCACCGGTTGTGGTGCAGAAAGTAATTCAACCGGTGATTATTGCTCGTCCCGGCGCTCCGTTTCTGGCTGGTTAGTGCAGGGTGAACTCGTCCTTAGTGTGGCTACTCTAACACGTCAATGGATACAGTTGAAAGGAATCGCTTTACTGTTCTACAAGGCATTATGTTAAGTTTTGTGTTGTTGGAATAAAATATCTTTTTATGCATTTTCCTCATGGTGTGAAAAGCAAAGGTTGTGGAATCAGCAAGACAATTCAAGATAGAATCGACAATAGAAACTTCAGCACTCAGCTCAGCACTCGACAAAAATCATATCGAAAGGTACAGAATAAATACCCACTTAATAAAACAATTTAATTCACTTCTCTACCTTCACCTTTTCTGCTCGCAGTCAAGTGATAAAGTTTGGTGCGTCATCACTTTATTCGCGGCTCGGTGCACTTTGCTCGCCCAAACAAAACCAAAAAACATCCCCCCCCCCCCCCGATGGTTCGAACAAAAGTGACTTCATTTTCATAAGCCCTCGCACACCGAAAACATCATTTCCGGGCAGGCTTTTGTGCTCGTAGGTTCTGTACGTAAGTTCAGTTTAACAGTTTAACAGCTGCCTGCATGAGCAGCGGTCACCTTAATGCGGCCCCAGATGGTGGAAGAAATGGTACGCAGTGCATCATAATCAACACACTGCTCTGCAAAAGGCACTGCAACAAGCCAAAGCACGTTTAGAGGATTTGATTTAGCAGGCAGGAAGGGCGGGCAAGCCTTTTGCAAGCTTGCCGAAAGCTGTGAACGAGGCTAGCAAACATGGTAGCCTGCTCGCTACCATTCACGCCACAAGCACCGCGCTCGAACAGTCGATCCGCACGAGTCCTGCAACGGGTGCGATAGCTGATGGCTGTAGCTAATTTATTGCACTTTCACGTCCAATGCACATGCAGTGAAAGCACGAACACAGGGAACACATGCATGCATGCAGAGCGGACAGGATATTTTAACGATCCGATGGGTGCCAGAAGCCGGAGCAGCACCACACTACCTTCACACGGAAGATGATGCGGACGGAGACTTCGATGCTGTTAGTATTATTTTTAATTTCCCATTACCAGTTGTCTGGCAAGGGTTTAAGATTAATTAGATGTCAGTCAAACGGTGGCATGGTGGAGGTAAAGGCACGGTGATCACGGCGCCGTCACCGAAGGGGTTCGTTCCTGCGAATGTGGCAATTGTCTGGTCTGGTGTGTGACATGTTACCGGGCGATTTGGTGTGCACGGGAAGACGTGACGGCTCATTTACGACAGATTGTGCGCAGGTGTCTCCACCGAAGCTCGGGCGGAGAAATTGGAGCCTAATCCAGCACAATATCATTCACTCTCGGTTTATATAAAATGGTGGTAGCATGTGGTTCTATTAGGTATAAGCTGCTAAAGGGGTAAATATTTCTCAATCTAAAACCACTTAATCTGTAAGTTAAGCCTAGGGGTCTTCATTATTGTAATATGCATCTAAGCAATAATAGCATTATTGTATGCGCCGTTACAGAGGTAAAATGTACAACAAGCATTGGAATGAAGTATTTTTTCTACGTAGTAAAGCTATTAACCACCACCACTCGGTTCACTGTTAAAAATGGAGCAGTGATTACCGAGCCCAGCATCAAAATGTTTTCATTCCTGAACAAATTTGGCCTGATGAATGATGTTCAGAAAACAAGGAACTACAATGTTTTTGTCATGTCACTCCCTAATTGACATCCACGGTCAAGCCACAAAGACGCACTTCCGGAGGAAGTATGATCCTGCAGATGCCTATGTTCCTCTTTCATTTTTCCCCACCGATTTGGCACAATTTTTAGACTTCATTTTTTTCGTCTTGAGCGTCTTAAGCTGACGAAGCCCCACATACCATAGCCTGTTTAAGATATTCATCTCTACCTATCTCGCTTTTTTCTTCAACGCAACGGCTAAACGGCTGCCCGATTGCTCGTTTCGGAGACAAAATTAATTAATTGAAAATGTTTGAATTTCATTAGTGCGCTCTATAGCTCTTAGCCGTGTCGGTGGCACAAATTTCCGACCAAAGTTCGTACATTTCAGACCACACCATTGGACCACATCGAAATGTGTCTATGCGCGTTCGGAAGTTGGTTTCTTTTTTCTCACGTTAAACCCTGAACGATTGTTTCGGTCCGGCAGTGGGTTCATTCTAATGAGTTTGATCCTTCAACGCTGTGCCGAACCGTAGTGTCGCATTTTGCCTGTTCGCTGCCAGGCTAGATTTGGCTAAGCGATAACAACGTCTCAAAGGACTCGATAGGATTGGTCAGAAAAGAAGCACGTAATCTCATTAAATTTACATGAGTCTGATCAAAATCTAATTACGAGATCGAACCGTATCAGAGGGATCGAAGGACGGTTCGAAGCTGTGGTCACACGGACGCGAACCGTTGCCACTTTTTTGTTGTTGTTGTTCCTGTTGTATGGGACTCGTGGAAGCGACCCGTAGCGTGTGCACTTGCCAAACGTCGCTAGTAGCCCAATATCGCTGCCGAACCTAATCGACTTCTGCTCGGTGGATGGATTTAAAAATTCAAGACCAATGATTTTTCAATCGTGGCCTAGCCTTTTTCCGAGCGTCTGTGGGTTTGGGTGTTTTTTCGCTAGCATCATTTTTTGTTGTTGTTGCTACAGCCCCTTTCGAATGCTGTTTGGTTTTTCGTTTCGCTTTCGGATCCTTCCGGTTGGGCAATCAAAAAGAGGCCAGATTTGTGTTTTATTTGTGTGTGTGTGCGTAAGAGTAGGTGCACAAAGCATCGCGCACGCACACAAACGCATCAACCAAAATGGATGGTTTAATCAACGGAAGTACGCCATTACTGTTTCGGATGAGGGAGCTGATTTCAATTCAGTGCCACCGGTCCACTTGCCGACTAGGCGCTGTAGCCTGCGGGTTTGCTTGCTTTTTATCGATTTTGCTAATTTTAGTGACATTCTGTGAGTGCCTTTGGGTGTTCGCCTACGAATGTTGGGGTTGGGAAGGCTCAAATGATTCGAATGATGGAAATGATGGATCGATTCGTACGGCAACAGCTCTTCAGTGTGTGATGGAAGAGTAATATTTTAAGGGGGTCATAGTGATTCGAAATGAAATCGTGTGAGTATGTATCCGAAACGAACAATAGTTGGACGACCGATGGTAGTATGAAATATGCAAAATGTTGTTTGGTTTGTCAGCGGATTAATTTTCAGTTTCATCCTTTGTCGTCAAGTTTCAAAGTTTGACATACTCAGCGAGCATTCAATGAGGCTGTATCCTCAACAGGAGTGTAGTCTGCATTATTGCATTTTTCATCAATATCAGCATGATTGTTCTCCGTGTTATTAAACTTTCAATGAGGAACGGGAAAGCTATCGTTTGGAAAAATACCACGAAAGAGGTGGAAATGCTATTGTTTTGGGAAAGCCCAGTAATGTTGCGAGTAAGTCATAAGCTATTTGTATGAAAATGCATGTCATATGCGGACTGGGGATTTCATGAATATGGTTTAAAATTGCAACAAATAGGTTTTGTCAGAAATCAATCTTATTTCGGGGGAAAAAAGTCATAAGGTAAGAAATGGCAGAAACCTGATCACTGCACATACATAGCTATAAGAAATGCTTTTACAGGTAGTGTTCAGGGATAAACATGCACGGCACCAGAATCATCAAACACGGTATCACCTTTCAACGATCCACTGCACTCATTTTGCGATGGGCAAAGTTTTTGCATTGACACAGTTCTTATCTTACGAGCCACCCCACCACCGAGATGCATGCGGTTTGTCGTTGTTCGGCAAGACGTTGGCAGCTATAAATACAGTGCATAACTTTGTTCCCTTCACAGTTACAGTTTAGTTACTCGAGCGACTATCACTAGCTTGCAACGAGCTTTTCTATCAAGTTACGTGTCCTCTACGGTAAATCGATTAACAAAGTTAAAATGAAGCTCTTCCACGTGGTTAGTACTACTTATTAATTTTTATCTCGAAATTGGGTGTCAACTAAAACACTTTTCCTTAATATACCGTTTAATAGTTTTTCATCGTGTGCGCTTTAATTGCTGCTGCTGCTGCCAGTCCAGGACTGGTGAGGAAGGCAATTGTTAAACGACCAATAATCGTAAAATCCGCACCAGTTATCGTTCATCGTCCGATCGTAGTGAGCAAGTACAGCTCCCACGGAGGATGGTGGTAGTGGCGAAAATGTCAGCGGGACCAGCAAAAACTAATCCATGGAACAAGAAAATCTTATTACCACTTCCTGTGTGACCCACATCCCAAACGTATCACCCAACACCCACAGCTCCTTGCGTTGCTAGGAAGCATTCCGAACCGCTGCATCGGTGACACGATCCAATTAGAATTTTCACGTACCGAGAGCCACGTTTTATATGCATTCGAACGTACCCTGAAATTGCTTCAATTAAGCCAAAAGCAACGACTCCGTTTACAGCCAAACGTAACACTGACGAGAGCGTACAATAAATCGAATAACAGCCAAGTTCCTGGCAATCCGTTACGGTTACCCACCGACTACCGACGACTTGTTGAAGAGTTTCCTTCCTAGGCGTGTTGTATATGTGCGTGTGTGTGTGTGCTCTCTAATACCCTGGTTGATTTTTCCACCGGGATGGTTACCATTCGTTCCAGGGCTAGGTTGCGCTTAGTGAATCAACTGCAAACCGAAACCCCTCCGATCCGATTGTAATCCATCCCTAAAAAGAGAGTGTAAACGGTCCTCTACGAATGTGCCCCCCAATTCAACCGACCATCTGTTTCCGAATGTACTGTCACAAACCGGCAGAGCTCTTGTGACTGTGGTGAAAAGTGTGGGAAAAACCTAGCTCTGTTGCGAAAAGGACACGCCGGAAGTTCTCCAGAATCCTCCCGGTGCAAAAGTATAGCGAAGCAACGTTCAGTAAAACCGAAGGCCTTCACCGAAAGAAAGTGTATCCTTCGGTATGAGGTTTCAGCTTCGATGATGAGGACACTCGTAAAATCCGGTCATTATCGTAAAACTATACACGTATCCCCCTGGCCGATGGGATCGCCGGTTCGGAGGAACCCGGGAACGAAGCGGTTGGGTTATCGCTCCGTTTTGCCCAAGAGCTCGGCACAAGATGAAGCTGTTATATGTCCTTGAAGGGAAAGCTTCCAGCCTGGATTAGTACACCGCCGGTTGGGGATTTATCAGGGCGGAACTTACTTACCAGTAAATGACCGGTTGGCAGGTTGTTTGGTCCTCGGTGAACGATTAGCGCCAATTGAATTACCTGTCCCCAAAGGGAACCCAACAGCTGGGGTGCAGTAGTACACGGTGGGACACCACAGCCCTGAGTGTTGTAGGGGACAGATTGGATTTTGCACATGAGCAAATGAAGCTGGTTCTTTGCATTCGAAGGCGTACTTTCGTAAGGGGGGTAGGATTTCTGACTTTTATTCGCTGGGTCGGTAGTACTGTTTTGTAGAGGTGCGCCCATCCGTGCTTGATTCATACCAGTTTCAATCTTGTAGGATTAAGACTTTCTATTCGCAAACAGATTTAAGTACTCTCCTCAACCAAGTACACTTTAATTATTTCTTACGACAGCTGGATATTTACATACGTGCTTTTTAACTGATTTATCCACCCACCCCCCCCCCCCCCCCATCGAGTTCACCGACGTATTGAACGAAAGAAAAACTAATTCAAACATCAATAAGGCGTCCTATCTCAACAGATTAGAAGAGATTTCATCGCCTTAATCTAGTGTGCGTGTCAAAGCTTGCACCACACGCTGGGTAAACACATGTCACGGTGCATCGCTGCAACGGCACAAACACTAGTGATTGGATTGAGCTAATTTACGTGTTTGCTGCTAGCGTTGGCATTTGCTTACCGACAGGCATCGAGAGTGCTGATGGGGGAGTGCTGAAGTCAATGACGGCCCTTCCCCCCCCCCCCCCCGTCCCACCCACCACAGACAATATAATCAAACGCACCGAGTGGCATTGTTTGACGTGTAAAGAGAATCCACTCATCACATCAATCCTTTTGCGTTCCTTTCACTGCGTTGCTGGAACTGGACGCCTGCACACGATGGCATTCCTGCGTGACCAATCAATCCAACGGCATGTAACATTGTCCTTAATTAGTTCGGAGTGAAGCTTTCTGCTGTCATGCTATGCTCTGTCTGGCTTAACGCAACTCATTGCTCCGAAGAATTCCTGCCAGCAGCTAGATTTATGTGTGCTTAATCGATCACTCTCAGAGATTTTCAGTTCCAGCACGGTGGACTATCTTTGAAGCAAATGCTGCAAGTATTTCGTTTGCTCATCGGGTACAAAGTATCATTAAGAGCTGTAAATAATGCCGTTTGTCAGAGGTTCTTTTCAGATAATTGTACGTTTAGATAGGGTCATACTGATCGGTCGGAAGGTATTGAAGTTGATATGAGGAGTTGTCTAAATCAATACTTCTCACGTTTCGCAAACTAATGCATTACTATGGCCATTTAATTTGTGAGTGAAACGTGAAAGTAGCGAATAAAATTCTGATAATGATATTTATGTTTATTTTCCGAAACGTATATTGCAATTTTCTACTCATCACACACTACGTCAAGCAATTCAACTAGCAACTGAATCTTGATCGAATTGAAAACATCCAACCGGTCATCTCACTGTCACGATCAACAGCCTATACATTATTGAACACAAACAAGATGCCTTAATTAACAATTTGCAAGCAATTTGTGCACCCGGTCTTAGGTAAGCGATAGATTGTGTAATTGCCCATCAGACGAAATCTGGCGAAACATGATTACACTTATGCTTTAGTGGAGCAATGACGGTTCGAAATCAATTGACAAGAGTGGTACTTCGTGCTCATATTAACGGACAGAGAGAGAGCAATGAAACGAACAACGTTCAAGGTTGTATTTTGTATCGACAATCTCTATAACGTAATTATTTAAATTAGCAACAGTAAAACCCCAACCAAAGAGAGAAACATAAATGCTGCAGCACTAACTTATCAGGATATTGATTTTCATTTCACATCCAAATGATTTGGGAACAAATCATGCCTTTTTCTTAGAAGACGATGACGACGACTTAGGGAAACTACTTGGAAGGACGCGGCTTCAGCAGGGCAATTCGCGACAAGCGCAACTCTCATGGGAGCTGGCCTACGGTTGAAGCGTGCTGTTCGTATTATCCCAGCTACTTGAGCAGAAAATTGCCCAGAAAATTGTCATATTTGTGCTATTAGCGCGACGGAAAATTGATTGTGCTAGCGTGCGAGCGTGCACGAGACCTCCCACGGGAAGATCTTTTTGAACATTTTTGACTTTTTTTCCGGCCAAAAGCGATACGCACGCGGTGACTCGGTTCGCGAATGTTCACGCTCGCTGTCTGCTTCTGTTGACATGTAAGCAAAATTTCGTCGCAGGATCCACCATTACTGCGTTTAATGAAGATATTGATGGATTGTTTCAATTTCACAGCGTTGAACAACGGAATGGGAAATCAATTTAATGTTGATGCTGAAGGTAGCGCGTGTGATTGAAGGCCGATTAGTTAAATTTAGTTAAAAAAATGCAATGTATTGATTTTACTGTGCATCCTTCAGGTTTTCTCATCTGGTTGGCTAGCTGGCAATGTTGTGCGTGACAAGAATAACGTAATATACGTTTTTGAATATCTTCCTCTTCTTTCTTAGCCAAACGACCACTTCAGGTCATGCCTACCATTTATGGCTTACTAAACTTATTGATACCGCATAGTTTGACTATCCAACTCGCTATGGGGTACACTATGAGGTCCTCACTATGGGAGAACGGCCCAGATGAGATTTGAACACCGGTCCTGCCGTGTGAAGAATGGCGTCGCATCTACTACCGAGCCGCCTCCCGTTTTTTAATAAAAGGTAATCAATTTAGGCAAGGCGGTCCGGTGGCCGAGGCGACAGCGGCGCCGGTCTTCACACGGCAGGGCCGGGGTTCAAATCCCATCCAGACCGCCTCCCCGTACGAAAGGCTGACTACTTTTCTACGGGTCAAATTAAGTCACAGAAAGCCAGAAATGGCAGGCCGAGACCTCTCGAGGTTGTAGTGCCACCGAAGAAGAAGAATCAATTTAGGCATATCAAATAACAAAAAACCTTTATCATATTTGATGATAATAAAATCTTACATTAAAGTACATGCACCGGAACCGGAGCAGACTATCTGTGAGTTTTCTCT
Organism: Anopheles stephensi; assembly: GCF_013141755.1. NCBI lineage: Eukaryota > Metazoa > Arthropoda > Insecta > Diptera > Culicidae > Anopheles > Anopheles stephensi. The sequence continues at coordinate 78,610,471 of NC_050202.1, read as the reverse complement.
GCTATCACGCGTCGTACACTTACGCTTAACGTATACATTCCAGAAGATTGTTTTCTTTTATCACAAAAAAACACTTCTTCCATAGTGCTCTCAAGATATGTTTGAAGGAATGTAGCAAAAGAAGAGATTTTTTTGTTGTTCTTCTCTTCTCTTCCTCATATGCAAAAGATTCAACTGCCAGCGAAGCGTTCTTTTTACTGCTGTTGCTGATGCGGATGCTGCTCCCTTTCGTTGGTACGCAGTTTGTGTGGAAGGAAAATTAAATTGAAAGAGTTTTATAAATTGAGTTTTGTGAGCCAACTCTACTTGCATGTGCGAATATTACATTGCCGACTTCGCGAATCGAGATGGAGAGACGCCAGTACCGCGTTCTACCGGTTGAACGGTTGGTTAGTTTTGGTGCAACCATACCACCCCGGCATGAACCAGTGTGAATGAACCTCGATGCCAGACATTCGCTCGGTATGTCATACAGATTGGACAGAGGGGCGAGATACGGAAGATGGGGAAAAGATGACTAAAGGTCCACAAGGGTTTGGGGGGAATGGAAACGAAATTTGTATTCGTACATGAAATGCGTTTAAGAACGGAATGTATAGAATGTGCGCCAATGGGACAATCAACATTTGTTACCATTTTTACTGTCAGTATGTTGCGTGTAGTAGTATTGTCCAGGAGGGAAAGAAGAAAAGAGTTGCTTCATTTCTCCTTCAATCTTTATAATTTTCGTGGATGTGCATGACGTTTGCCAAAGCTTAAAAAAGCGAAAGCTCTCATACACCATACAAACTGCCAAAAGCAAATGGGATTAAGTTAAAGATTTACGATACGACCAACTTCAGCCGACCTCCTCGAGGGTTAGACGTATTAATTTTCTCTTTTGTGTCCCCTTGCATGGGACAGAAATCAACCGAGAAATGTCGCCCGATAAACACAGATAGCTCAATTAATTTGCTCTGCTGCCCCGACGCTCGTGCCCCGCTGTCGTTCGGTCGCTATCGGAGGGACAGATCAAGCCGGCACAGTTTGGTTTGGTGGTTCAGTGGGCAACAACCGGTTGCCAATACTTACTTGCAGTAGTAGAGCCGACCGTCCTTGGCCGTATGGGCCGTCCAGCCTTCCTTGAGCTGTTCCTGAAGCGTCTCCAGATAACGGCTAACGTCCTGTATCGGTGGTGTGGACGAGGCACTGGAAGAGGAGGTCAGTGATGAGGGTTGCTGGGCCGAGAGTAGGTTCGGTGCATGTTGCTGAAATTGTTGTTGCTGTTGAGGTTGCTGTTGGTGTTCTGTAGAAGGTACAGGTTGCAGGAGCATTCTGCTGCGGTCAAAGTCTCCCGGCAACGACGATGGACGTCGTTATCCGAGCGGGAGAGCAGCGGGCAAACGAATATCTGAAAGTACAGAACGTATCGAAACCAGAAATGAGATGAAAAGGTTTCACCAAATGTACAGCAATATCGTTTCTGAAAATTTTCAGAACAAGACAAATGTTCCACAACTAGCCAGCCGAGCAATGTTTGCTCAAAGTTCAATATCAATTATTTGTGTGACGATATTACGAAGCAGTGGCATTCATTTGTCTTTCTAAATTACACTGGAAACAACCGGAATCAAGCACTTGCTCGAACTGAAACTTTCGCAGAATCTTCATCCAGACAGACTGATCATCCCGACTAATGAATTCCAATCGCTTCGGTTCACAGAATTCAGGCCATCTGTACGTCTCACAGGGGAACATTTAAATCTTTAGCCAGCCAGCCATCATCCCATATTCTGCCATTGTTCTAATAGTGCTTATCAGCTAACCTTAAGGAACACCTTGTCACTGAGGCGTTTTACCCATCTCCCAAGGACAATCACTCATTCACGAGACCGAATCACACCCGACTGAACTAATCTTTGCAACACAATCAGCGCCAGCCACACGTCGTGCAAGAATAGTTAAGCATACACTGCGCAGCCCGGGCTGAAAATTGAAGGTGGCATTGTGCTCGTCCAACGCGTTGGCAGCTTTTCCTTCAATCATGCGTCTAACCTCTCCGTTGAATTCCGCTCGAAGAAGCATCTGCTTGGAGCAGAGAATTGTTTATGACAATCATAGTTTGCGATGTCTTCATACCGTTTCATCCATCCTGCACACGGCGAGAGAAACTAATATGTTGAATGCAAAGCAAAGTCGAGAGTTTAAAAAGTTTGTTTATATATTTTTCTCACATTTAAAGTTCTCGGCAGTAGCTTCCAGAGAGCAGCGAAAGATAATGGCAAGACGTGCCGCTTCTACAGAGTGTAGAAGTGATCCACTTCAAACAGCTTCATCGTCTGTCATTAACCCTTGGATGGAGAATATTATAAGCATTTTGTATTATATTTTTAAATCATATAAAACATGTTCAACAATGCACATAAATATACCCCTAGCTGTTGCCATAACACCGAAAATATGCCATTCCGCATTAAAGCAGCAGCATCGGCGACACCGTTTCGAGACGAGAGCTTTTTCATCCCGCTGTACTGCTATAGGTTAAAAAGGCGTTGTGCATTGCGCAAATAAATTATGGTTGGGCGTTGATGACGAAGACATAAATACTGAAATGTAGATTCTTCAAGAGCAAAAAAGGACCAACACGCAGGCGGGAGCATGGAAGCAAGGATCTGGTAGATGTCTGTCTTCATAATTGAATTCAGGCGCATACCAGTCGGACAGGCACGCCTTACACTGCGCCTTTCCTGCAACGTCTGGCAGCCCGCACCTAACGAGCGACGAGCAAAAAGACTTTTTTCTTAATGGCTGTGTATCTTGAACTACATCCGTAAACTTTGGAGTGTCCAGCGTTTGCAGGCACAGCCCGTTGTAGCGCAAGGATGGAAAGGATAGGCTAAAACCATCTCTCTGCTGCTCCATCGGAACCATCGGTACGGGCGAAGCAATTGAGTTTTGTGCAACAGCTGCGTTTCACAGCCACTGTCAGTCACACTCACGCCAAACGCAGCAACACGCTGCAATTGGGTTAGTGCAGCTCGGTTCACGATGGTGATGGATGAGTTTCAACCTCCGTGCATTGTGCTTTTGTGTTTAATGCTTTTAAGCGCAATACTGAGGGGCTCGTGGCGAACATTGGCGAAGATGCGAGATTGTTTCCGGCTATTTGGTAGAATTTTTGCCCCAGGCCCCGGGTTTCCCCCCATTGCACTCGCAAATAATTTATTTTCAGTTCAAACCACAGCGAGCGATGGTAGACGTTTTAGATGTGGTTAGGGTATTTTTCAGAACAAATGAATCATTTTTAGCATTGCACCTAGTTGTAATAACAATAGATAGCAAACATATTAATACAGAGACGCTTAAGTGTTCACTAAACCCAGAATAAGGCACATCATAAGAGGTGTTTGAGTTCTTAAAATATTTTAACATATTGTCTTTTCAAACCGCGAAATAAATGTTGTGATGCACAAAAGCATGCTGTACGACCTTCAAACATTATTCTCTCGGCCTTAACGCTGCATTGCTATCAAACAATCGCAAGTCGGTTTGTTTTCACAACAAAAGAGGAAAATAATTGTGATATCATAATTACGCAAGTAACTGAAGCAAAAGACCTCGATTCCACCGGAGCAGGATGTGCTGTATTGTTAGAAATATGGGAAATGCTATTTCTTAGATCATTATAAGGGTTTCTCAAAATGAATGCTTTGCTGTTGGAGATAAGGAAAAGCACAACGAATACCAATGGGGTATTCCTATTTTTTTCTCTGAAGAGTTGAGTGGACAATTTCTTCAAAACCATTAAAATTCACTACCTGCTTCCGTTAAAAAGCTTAAGACTAAACGGAAAGTCTAAGAGCACCGAGAGTAGTGCTGTTCTACCGCTTCAGCCACATCAACTCCTAACATTGTGACAAGGGCTACCCATTGTGGTATGGTGGGGTTACCATTTTCGATCTAATGCCCTATTTCCAATGACTATTTTCCCATTTCCCACGTGTTTTCCAAGCATCCTGAATAAAGCATTATACCTGACACAGCTCATGCCAGAGTCCTAACCATGGTATGTATGTTTAACAAAACCGTTTAACTTGAAATGGGAAGTGACGAAAAACATGTTCGGCACCCCACAAAACAGCCACAACCACCTGCCAATGCATAAAATGAATGAAACCCAGGGAATGCGGTCCAACCGTTGTTGATAGGTTGGGAAATGAAATTTTAATGACCACGGTAATAAGATTGTATGCTTATGCGGAAATTCATTGCTGCACCTTTCCACGTACTTTGCCCGAAACTGGAGAAGAAGCATGTGGCGTATATTTTGGGATGTTGATTTATGCTGTCATGTGTAAGAAAATGGCGAAACGAGCATGAGCTAAGTGCATGAAATGAACATACGATTTAACAGAGAACGATGAATTATTTCCGTTCGCTTGTTAACGTCGTAGAGGCAATGTGGTGCGTGAGCAAAAATAAACCAGGATATGAATATTCAGTTTATCACAATCAATTTCGTAGGAAGCGATTTATGAACTAGTGTTTGATGAAAGAACGCTGTTGATAATGATCAATCAGATATTTTATATAATGAATAAAATTAAGATTAGATATTTGATTAGATTACATAGTAGAAAAATAAGAAAACATCGACTACTCGAACATTTCCGGCTCTTCCATGTAGGATATGTAAGGTGTGAAACCAATTATTCTTCCAACTGTAAGCTTTGTGTAAGTACCTTCATTTACCGGCGGATATTGGCAGTTTCGAACGATCCACAAAACATTATTCAACCTCGAGGCTAACCATTGCCCACCAGGGAACGGGCAAAAACTTTCTCTCCTAACAACGTGTATCACTTAACATTTTGTAGCTCCAAAGGACTCCCTCGCGTCGACGGGATGACATTCAATTAAAGCATCACCGCGACGCGAGCATAGGGGGGAGGCAGGTGTTTTACGAAGTGGATGGAGTTTTGGGTATTATTTTTTTTGTCTATTTTTCTGGCAAAACTTTTCCAGCCCATCCAACAGATAAGTCACGCCGCTGAATGTGCGATCCTATTAATAAATGCTTCCCGCCTATGACCGTGGCACGTCCCGGTGTGGTGGAAAACACGGGCACCGAACGAGAAAAGCTTTTCCCGACATGACATTGTTTGGCCCGAACTTCCGCCCGACCAGCTGAGGGTGGGGGGGGGGGGGGATGCTCACGGCTAGGTGCCAAAAAGTTTTCCACCGAAATTCCACCCGGATTCGAGAGTTGGCGACGACCAGCAGCGCAAATTCGACAGTGGGATTTAGCATCCCTCGGAACCGGCGCGATGAAGCTGCCTGAAAGCCGCACATCATCTCTGTGACGCGTACAATGTCCTGCCTTTCCAGCGTGTTGGGGAGAAAGGCAGTCCAAACGCCATCGCTTAGAACCGTTCGTTCGCGTTCGAATTCTCGATCTATAGCACGGAACGGAGGTGGCCACACGTTTCGGAACACGAGGCACATCGAAAACTTTGGTGTAAGGATAATAATTCACCATAGCAAACAACTAGCGAAGAACGCAAAAGTTTGTTCGTTTTGGTAAGAATTTAAAGTTGAAAGTTGTGTGACAGTGTTGGTAGTCGTCGGTGGTGTCCACGACGGGCGTCACATACGCAGACACTCGCATCTACGCACGCACGCGGGAGGCTTTGCAAGTGAAAGTCCTTCTCAGCTCGCTACTCCATCCTGCTCGAGAGACAGCGCGAATTTTCCACATTTTCCCATCGAAAATATCTCTATTCATGGTACATGGCGAAGTTCATCGGGTAGGTATTTATGTGCTCTTTCGCAGCCCGCAATGTTTGGCATTTGGATTTTCAAAAAAAAAAAACAAAAACTCCCACCCCATGTGCCGTTTACAGAATGAAGATGTATAGCAGCAGTACAGCTACAGAGAAGAAAGCTTATCTGCCGAGGCATTTTTCTGCGTCTAAAAGTATTTGCGTGAATTATGATTGCGTGCGTATTTTCGAACAAAAACCTTACCCAGGCTATAGAATATTGAAAGCCTGCGAGGATGTTACTATGTAGGGCTCAGGACATCAGGAAAAAACCACTTCGGCTTAAACCATTCGGTTCGGCAAATAAATTAAACATATGAAAACCTATACAGTATACGCTTTGCTGAAAGATTTTGTCAAACTGTTATTGCTACTGTATTGTAAGTTAAAACTCATACTGAAACCCAAACCGACTTTAGTATCATCGCGATAATGATATACTTAGTAGCGCTACTACTTCGCCTGTAACTAGCTACTTCTAGCAATGGTACGTGTATTTTTATACGACCCAGAAAAGTATCTGAGATTTACTTCCAACCCACATTTTAACATTTAAACTCAAAATTGCCTGCTCGACCCACAGTCACAGTTTTCACCGGTTGCAACATTCCTCAGCGATTGGCGCTCAGAAATTCGACGGCCGTAGCACAGTCACGGGGCATACACACACACGCACACACACAATATGAATGAGGCAAAAATTCCTGCCGGATCAAATGTCAACAGCCATACGCTTCTGAAATGGTGCAAAGCCGCCGAAAGAGCCGGCTTGATGTGCTGTAGCACGTTTTCGGTACGGTACAAGCCAGCTAATCCCAACATCGTAATCTTCTGATCCCATCGCCGTGCCGTGCCGGCGGAAGCTTTCTTGATCCCCTGCTGCTCCGGATGCTCGCGCAATCCTGTCTGATTGGGGAAACGAAACAGAAACGCAAAAAAAAAACATTCCCCCCCACGAATCGAAGCCAAACTTCCGTTCCATTCGGCGGGGTCTAGTTCTAGCTGGGCGACTACTGCGAGTATATTTCGTGGCGGGCACCATTTCAAACGAATATGGTTTTACCCTGTAGCCGTTGAGAGTGTATCACTGAGGCGGAAGTATTGAATGTGTTCCGTAGCCGATTGTTGCCACGACATTTCGTGGGATTGTTTATGTTGGACGTCTGTTGCAGACATATTCGTAAACGACACGAGTGTTCTGGCTTTTTCGTTTGAGCAAGAATTTATTTTTTTTACTTCAAACCACAAATAGACCTATTGCTTCTAGAAGAGTACACTACCCGAAGTACTTTGATAAAGATTTATAATATAAATTGCAAACAATAACGTCATGGAATGCAAAGTAAAGAACTCTCTTACTCATTATGTCAAGAAACCTCAAGAAAGTTACCAATGAAACTGTCTGAGGCAGACACGCTTCGTTGAACGCATTAAAAAATCTGCTTTAAGAAAGAATTTGCCCCGCTTACACAGTAATTTTGTAACACTTTGGTAAAATGATTAACATTGCTTCAGATACTGCGCATTAGATTGTTTAGCTAACCAAGCGGAAGAGAAAAATCACCTCCTGCGTGTACTTCATCAACATTCCATTCCATTCCGGCCGGTGGTTTCGGCAACTTGGCCAAAAGTGTTGCGATACAAAAAGGGAAACTTCCACTCCCACGCCAGCCATCAATTTGACATCCTTTGGACGTTTTGCAATGACAACGTAACATTAATTATTTAGCAACGCAGCGATCGAAACGGGAGTTGTGTGCAAATTAAGCAGAACTCTGTGAGTGTACAAGTTTTGCAACATAAATCCTTTATGAGATTTTTATAAATAGCGAGATAAAATGTATTTATCAGATTTCTTAACAAACTTCTTCTTCTTAATTGGCACTACAACCCCGACAGGTCTCGGCCTGCCTTTTCTGGCTTTTTGTGACTTAGTTTTAGCAACCGTAGCAAAGTAGTCAGCCCTACGTACAGGGAGGCGGCCTGGATGGGATTTAACTCCGGTCCTGCCGTGTGAAGACCGGCGCCGCTATTGCCTGGACCACCGAACCACATCTTAACAAACATGCATCGGAAAAAATTATTTTGTTCGGAAAGATAAGGAACATACGACTGTTAAGCAACCAGTTCGTGTGACACGTATAATTGCTATTAGAAAATTTATATCTACAAAATGATTAAACTTAAGCTTTGATTTCTTTCCACGATGCTGCCAGATGTGCAAGTTCTATAGCTCCTGGAACGATGTGTCAAAATAATCTAGTTACTGGAAACTTTCTTGCAACCAGACGAAATCACAGGTTGCAGATACCACTTAAAAGTTTCGCTGAAATGACAAAATAACAAACATTCCGTCAGGACATCGTACGAGACATACGCCAACGGCCAAAACTGGCTGCTGTGCTTATGTGCCGAGACGTGAATGTTACGGCATCAAAGCAAATTTCTGGAGCATCCAAGGACAACCGTGACGGTGGCTTTCATCTCGCTCATTAGTATCTCCATATGATTTCATTGAAATGCGACGATGATCCATCATTAGCGGTAATGAGCCGGCCCTGTATCATAGTGATGCTAATACCTTAAAAAATTATGAATGAAGCGTAAGCTTCACAATCTGTTAAAATAAACATGCTCGAAGGAAGCACAAGCATATTTGATGACATTTTAAGTAATGGCTCCGAAATGCATGACACTACCTTTTTTGGCGATTTAATGTTATCTTCTTGGCTAAACGATTTTTTAGGTTAAGTTAGTCAGAAATTGATTTATAAGACTTATTTCTACTGTTTAGTCGGATATCCGATCCTTGCTACAAGTAAGCGATCCGCATCTATCTCACAATTATTATAACATAATGAAAATTAATTTGTACAATTCTTTAATAATTATATTTTCTTTCTGTATCAATCTTGACGCTCAATTATCTTTTTCTAACAATGCTGACCTATTAATTGCCTTTGAAATGATTGCCGTTATGCAACAGATTTACTACCCACACACGCACAAGATGCACCGCATTATTCGAACCGAATGAAAATCATGCCGTACGTCTCTTGGAAAAGGGAAAACCACGTTCCCAGTTTCCAATTCTGTAGAAAATGATTCTTCGTCTATGGTCCCCAGCTCGGAGTTTTCCCGCTTTTCCCAGCAGAACATACCAACTGCTCCGGCCCGATGTTCCTTCGCATCTGTCGTCAAGTGGGACACATCGCACTCCGTCGTAGGTCTATATTTAGCAGAAAACGTCATGACGAGTGAGAAAAACCCGAAACACTTCCCAGTCCTTCCTCCCCCCCCCCCCTCCCCTTCAATTTACGGCCCTTAGGCCAGACCTTTCTGCCAGGTCTGTCTATCGCTTCTAACGATATCTGCTCTAATTTAACCACTACTCACGCAGGATGCAACCGGAACAGGCATACGGTTCCGGCGAGGGAACGTTCCTTTACGATGTGACTAACGGGCTTAGGGTTGAATGACGTATTTTGTTTTTTAGTTTCCGTAGCGAATAAAGTGACTTGAAGTCGGTCAGTGGGTGACAAACTTATTAAGAAGCATACTATGATTTTTAAAGTAATACTGCAGGAATTGAAAATAATTTTCCACTAAACGCTCGGTTGTGAGAATTTGAAATACTTTCTCACTAAAGCGCCCCATACAGTCAGAAATACCATATTTATGTATGCTTTATTGCTCCAAGAAATATCATCTCCCTGTTGGGATAATCGAACTCTGCTCCTGTTCAACGATGCATATTAATTGCCATTTATTCCCCATCCACCCACACACACACCCTAACACCATCATTATGTTCTGAATATTCAAACAATAAACCAGGAGGGAATAGCAAACGAGATGAGATGCTTGATTTGCTCCTAATTGTATAACCTCTTGAGATATTCTTGATCATCCGGCCAGGGGAGCGATTTAGAGCAAAAAACAGGCAGTATCGAATGGATAGAAAACAATGCACGATAAGAAGTGTCTCGCACGATTGCCGGAGATAATGTTTAAGCATCGGACACAGAAAAGAAAGGCGCTCTGAGTGTCATAACGATATTTGAGAACACCGCCCGATATGTCTCTCACAGCTAATAACGTTCCCAACGCATTGCCTGCGTTCAGTTTGTGACGGTGGTTAAAGAATCGAATCGCTACATTCAAGTGTTGCAGCTACTTGTGCCTCAGGGTGGTTTTTGTACTTTGTCCCCGTTCTTCAACGACATCTATCCCAATTCTTTGCACAACTTATCGAAAAATGGTACTTTCTGAAACCAGACCCTACCAGCCACTTACTCAGCAATACTATGGTTCTTTCGATAAGAGATCCTCTCGCTACCGGGGAACGGCCAAAGTAACATTCATTCTTGATGTCAGCGGCCATACAACGGAGAAGCAGGGCAAAAGTGAGTGAAAAGTGTGTCAAACACAGCGTTCGGGGCGACATCCGAGAAGTGACGTGCCCGGTTGGCATGAGTGGCCATTTATGTAACACACTCGATCAGCGTCGCACGTTGTAGGAAGTAGGGCACGTGGTAGCATGGAACCCACCCGGAACCGGTTTCCATTACATGATTGTGAGTGTGGGAGAGGTGAAGCCGATCGGGATGGTGCTTGAGAGACGAGCAGCCGGACGGCCATAGTGGGGCACAACCGTCAGATCTGTTTCCCGGTTTTCATTTCAATCGTGCCACGTTCCACATTTAGCCAACCTTGGCTTTGGAGTCTTCTTTCGGTATGTCGGTGTTGCGGACAGCGAACAATCCAATAATGTTGTACTTCGAACCAATTCCATCGCAACGGGTTGAGCTCTCCGCCAAATCCGAATGATGCTCCAAACACACAATTTTTACTCACCGACGTTTATGGTTTTAAGTAGCAAATACAGTCTCCAGCAATATTGCTAAAAGAAAGCAAGAATTTGGAGAGAAGCACGTCAAACATGACAGCTTTCGCCGTTCGCACACACGCTCGGAACCGTACCCGGTGCAGACATTTTGTAACACGTCAACTGTCCCCGCTCGAGTACCCACCAAAACGGGTACAATGGGGTAAGTTCTCGTCTTGCAACATCTCTTCCCCCGATGGTCATTTTGTTTCGGACGCAATTGTCACCACAACCCGATGGCCAGACGCGGCCGGACGGGCCGTAAAATAATAAAAAACAACAATAAACGTCAAATCAGAAAGCAATGAAACCGGGAGAGCAGCGATCGGGTGTGCCGGGAAGCTGATTTCGCAACGCACGAGAGCTTGGGAAAAGTTAGGATCGGGTGAACCGCAAATATGTTGTGAATGAACGAAACGTGTGAAGTTATGTCGTTTTTTTCTGTTCCTGCTACCGCCGCCATAATTACGCTCCGCCCCATATCTCCGCCAATGTCCAGTCCGCATCAAAATGACAACCCGTTGTCGACGGGGCGACAGCCGGATTGGTACGGCTTCAGCCACCCTGACGGTGACGGTGCGTGTCAATCATGCGAACACGGCCAGTGTAAGGTTCCCGCTGGCGCTGGGATTGTCGCACGTCAAGGGAATAATTATCCATTAAATTTGTTAGTTTTTCGCTCGGCTGATTGACACTCCACTTTAGCCTTTTGCGGAGGGACCTTACGGACGACCGATGCTGGGAAAGGTAGATTTAATTGTGCGTTGGGATCGATTAAAATGTTAATCATGCGTTTGAATGTGTCTGAGCAACATGAGCAACGAAATCACAACCCTCGAAATTGTTCATCGACAAAGACAGCAATGCAGTTGCGGCATTTTCATACAACCCCTTTTTTGGGAATATGTCGGACATCGCTTGACAATCGCATCCACGCAGACTAACAGCAGATAAAAGTAGAGTCTCACCAAAAAACGAAGTGCTTAAAAAAACGAAAAAGCATCATTCAAATGAGATTTAAACAAGACACACATTGACACCAACCACCAGACATGTTTATATAATAAAATGGTTTCTGTGCTAGGTTAGACGGTAAATCACCCGTTTCTGTCAAGTTGTTGGTGTGCGGACGCTCCATAAATTTGAAAACACACACTTTTTCATTTCCAAGCTGCCGTGATGAAACTTAAATCTTACCACAAGCTAACCACCACCAACCGAAAACTCGCGCTGGAAAATAGTTGGAACCGTTTTCACCGCCCGCCTGTGCCACGTCTCGTAAGGCCGTACCTGCCATTCGTTATTGATGCGAACCAGCTGACGGTGTCGTACCTGGAAGATTTGGGGAAGCAGATAAAATGACGCACTAGAATCGGAACTTTCTGTTAAGTCGAACGCACCTAGCAACGCATAAATCATAACGCATTTTCAAACAACGCATTTGTTTCGACACGGGCTGCGTTCGTCAGGGTCAGCCCGAACCCAAAAGGCTGCTGGGGAAGATGGGTTCAAAGTTTTCGGTATGTAAACCTTCCAAGGATTTCCCACCACCCACCCCGGTAACATGATGCCGGCCAATTTGTCCGACAACGGGCTGAAACATAAAACAACCGAACGGAGTGCAGTACCGATTCAACGGCCTGGAAAGCGTTCCAGATTTTGAGTGTCTTATGCGGTGCGGTACCATCCGGCAAACGGTAAAAGTTGATGCGACCAGAATGGCCATATCAACAGGAAAACATGGACGACAACTGCGACGACATATCAACTAGCCGCCGGTCTGGCCTGTCCTGGCAGCACCTTGTTAAGAGAGCGACAGACGGAATGATCTTTTGCCCGATATTAACTGGAACAAATGTAAACACTCTCGGGTCGTTCCAATTCTAGAGATGTCTCTTTCTACCGGCCTGAAAATAGAAACTTCCCGTAACATGCTACGGGAAGCTGTAGCTCCCATTTGCACACACACACCCGTCAAACAGCATCCCAAATCGTTTGTACAATTCCAAGAGTGAGCGACAGAGAAGTGCCATTCGTTGCCCCAGATTGAATCGATTTCCAAACTCGATCCGAGGGGCTAATCTGTCCCCGGGAACAGTGCGATAGGTTTGCTCTCTTAGTCTAATCGCGAATAACGTTTCAAAAGCGGTGGTTTGGGTTCGCGTTCTTTCCAAGTTGAACTTGTTCCTGTATTATTTTCGTCACCTCTCGACGGTGTCATTCGTAACGCTTCGAAAGCAAATAAACATGTCACGAAATGGCACCAGGTGGCACCGTTGACTGGCTTTCGCTCAGTATTTGCAACTAGTGCCAGCTAGCAAAACAGTATGCATCGTATGGTGGACTTTGATAGAACGATGTGCAAACGATATGACGGTCTATCGTAGTGCAAACGGGCCTGATATAATGTAGCGCAAGTCAGTGATATGATATTGATGCAAGTCAGTTCAAAAGTTGTGTCGCTAAATTGTTTAAGAAAAATATATTGATTTTCCAAAACATCGATATCTGTAATCTAGTTTGTATAAAAAAGTATGTCAGTAGAAATTCGCCCCATCTGTGTCCACCTTAATCCATGCCATATCACGTTCAATTGATTAATCATTTCGAATGCACCTTTATCTCGCCGCACATTAAAACCACTTCCGAGCGCCACACCACAAGTCGGCACTAGACAACCATTTATCAACCCACACTTGATCCAACGGCCAAAAGGTAAGCAAATTCGAACATAAATCTTTTCCCAAACAAAACGAGCGTACCCGGGGGAAAAAGAGCGAACGAGGAGGGAAGAAAAAAGAGCAGACAAAAACAATGCTGCCGGATCACAAATCCGATCCGATCGATAGGAACAAAATAGTTAACAAAAGCGATCTCTCTCTATATATGAAGCGATGCACGATATGGTGAAGTTCATCGAACGAGCCGCGGGAACACGGACCCCATTCCCAGTGCGTCCAAACACTTACGGACGTTTGTTTGTGATCCGATTCATTTCTTCCTTCCCTTCCATGAAAACGGAAATCGGAAATCGTAGGCAGAATGCTCATCGATCACGTCATTCCCGTCAAGCTGCCCCGAACTCCGGAACGGCAGTTCGTTTTCATTCACTCCACCGACCCTTTTCATGTTTTGGGTTGGACCAGTTCACTCGCTCCGCTGTTTTGATCTGGCCATAATCTTCCTTACTTGTGCCATCGATAGCTGGAATCGAAACCTTAGTGGATCGGTTCGAATCGTTTACCACGTCCGAGTTAGCATTGTGAAGGGGGACGATTAATCATCGAGCGCCACCCCGGTAAGTCACGTTTTCCGGTTTAACCAAAACACGCTTCTTCCGAAGACGTTTTGGGGGACACACAATCGGCACACAATCGGCTAAACATGCGATACGTATGTCGCAGGCTGGGTTTCTGTTCGTTTTATTTCGGAGCAGGAATTAATGCGTCTGCCGTCGTTCATCAAATTTCAAACTCAGAAGAAAAACCCATCCGTCACGCATTTTCATGAACGACGCGCCCAAGGGTCTGCCAAGTGGGTGGACACAGTAGCATAGTTTGGTCGTTCTGTTCTATCACGGTTCAATGTGCTTGTTGGGGAAAGTTTACGCTTCGTGAGACAGATGAAGCAGTCGCAAGCGCTTCATTCGCCTTATAGTATGACAGTCTTAACAAGAGAGTGAAATGTGTTTGATTGTAATGATGATAATAAAATTGTATGTTTAATTTTCCTTTGCGAAGCCTGACAGGAAGCAGGAATATCTACAAAACGAATTCGTTGAATGAAAATCAATCAGTTTTTTAGCAAAAAGTGATTTTCGATTTTGTGTTTGTACGTACACTTTTTCAAGGGTCTATAATTGCTATCAACCAGGTTTTTAATCCCCGTACATTAAACCAATAATTATCGTAACGCATACGCCGCTGCTTATTTTAATCCATGTAAATGCCAATTATTGGCATTTCATGGAAATCTTTCGCCTGTCGATCGCTTTAATCCTCGAATAAATATGTGTTTAAATAAATTGAATTTAACGCTGTAATTGAATATTCAAAATGACCGACAAATAACGAATGTCGCCTACAATCATTGCTAGACAACTGCCCCAAATAGCTATTATTCGTACAGCCAATCCAATATCATTGGACGTGCTAGATGTGCACCACACAACATAACTTCCTAACCATTATGGAGAACAATTCATCTGCAATGGTACAAATATGCCGATGTTGTTGCTAAATCTCAGATGAGGATGCACTTTAACAACACTGAGCCGTATCTTGCTCATTGCGATGAACGACTCTGCATCCCCTTTTTTTTCGTTCGCGTTGCGGTAAAACTGATAAAAAGATGCTCCAATCCGTACCAAAAAAGCACCTTTCGCTCCTTCAGATGTTTGCACGTTTCGGGAAATCATTTGCATAATCCACAGCCCAGTTCCGACTGTCTGTGAATTTCTACGAAAACCGAAACGCTTCGGAAGCCTTGCGTTGCATTGATTTTATCTTAAGATCGCTTCGAGCTGAATATGCTAGCACTGTTAAGACGAGCTGCAATCAGGGGGAGTTTTTCGAGATTGTTCCAAGAAATTTGTTTACTTTTGCGTGTCTCGTTTCGTGCCCGATAAGTGTGGCATTGTTTTTGGCAAAATGTCAAATGCTCGAAGTCACGAAAATTTTTTCCGATTCTACCGGCACATTCCACGACTTGCGATTGCGATGAAATATTTGCCTCAAAAGGGCGCCAATCCAACAATAACGGTGGAAATGTAAACTTTTAGCGTGAAAGAAAAAAAGAAACTGCGAACATATTATTTTCTTCCCAAGTTTGTCACCTAGTCGAACAACGGAAGAAGGGTTGCATTGTGGAAGAGCGATGAAGGTCCAATCAACACGAATGCATTTATCCTAACGAGCAGTACCGTCTACACTGCCCGAGGTATATCATCGGAATGTTTAAGGAATCAGTAACATGAAAAAAGTTAAGAAGAGCAGAGAGTAACGCCAGCACATACAGCTTGGGGTGTTTCATCTTACCAATGTGTCAATACTTGATAAATTCGATATTTTAACTCAATCTCATTTCTTTTGAAATTTGTCTCCCTATAAAAAGATAATTGTCATGCACCATCTTATAAACCACTTCATGCATATTTTTTTCTTCTCATAATGATACTACCTTTGCTCACCCTCATTGTCAGCTCATCAGGCAGCTTTGTTTGGCATTCAAAAGCTCTTCGATATCTTTTATCCCTTACGCTGCTGCTTTTTTAATATCGAACGGTGTGCATTTCTTTGGTGCAGTGTCACGCTTCGCCTTTGTCATCTTCCCCTGCACACAATGCACCGCATGAAAAGAAGAAAGTAACAAACAACGCTACCTTTCCAACCATAACTCACCCGCGTACACCGTCGTTTGTAATGTCGTAATGGCTGTCTGTTCGGTTGAGGAAGCCGTACGGCCATACATTCCAGCGCTCCAACCGTTCGATCTGTACTATCTTTCCCTGCGCATCTTCAACGGAGCGCTATCGGCGAAGATGATACAGTTTGCAGCGACCGGTTCCCTTCTAACCCTGGACTGAAAGATGCAACGGAAAGCATAAAAAATCATAATATCATGCCTCGTTGCAACGTCATCGCACGTGGTCTTGAATCGATCGGCGGTGGAAGAGCATGCGCTGGGGGACACATCAGCGCTTCACACAAAATAGACATCGACCAAATATGGTTTATCCGCTATTGCCGTCCCTTGGCGTGTAACTCGCATTTCAGCTACCGAACGCTTGGCGTGTTTGCACTTTGCCAAAGGCTTGCAGCAAACCACACACTGCACCGCACTTCATTGTTCGTATGGCCGCACATGGTATCGATTCCGGGTCGATGAAGTGTACGTACACGGTGAAGTTGTTGCCAATGGCACAGAGGTCTTATCGGACGCGTCTGCACACGCCAGAAAGTAGTAGAAATAGAAAAAAAAACCAACACACACACACACACACAAAACATGCCCATCCGGTTCAACCCTTATGCATGTCCATCGCCGGTAAGGGAATGTTACCAATTTTGTACACGATCATCACCGCTTCGGCATCTTTCCGATGGCTTCCGATGTGCCGGATGTGCAATGCCGTTGACGTTCAGTGAACACCACTAATGCATTTGGAAATTTTCCGTCCAACCCTCTCGGCATTGCAGCGGGGCGGACACATTCATCCAAACACACCGAGGAGCATCCAATCAAGCACAGCTGCTCAACGATATCACACCGAGCGAAGTCGCAAACCGGTGGAGCAGCATGGTACGAGAGATTTTTCGCATCAATTGTACTTGTTTTTCAACCCGCTTGGAAGGGTGGAAAGCTGGGATACTTCTTGAGCACAAAGGGGGAATTTGAAGCTACCGGGCAGAACAGAAAGAATATTTTTCCCATGTCGTGAAGAATGCTCCAGCGGGTTACTAAAGAATGTTGACACGCTTCAAAACCAAATCCTGTTTCGAAGAGTGTAAGTGAATATGTAAAAGAACATTTTCCTAACGTTCACTTCCATTGATTCTCATAAGTGTAAGGCTTACTTTGAAAAAGTTTATAAAATAATATATCTCATTTATAGATTTCTTAGAAATTTGTTTGCATTACGGACATTCATTTCATTGGACTGTTCAATGCATTAACAATGGAGCATTATCTGACAGAATCCTTTGGGAAATAAGACATTCAAGATTGCTTCCCGGTGCATCCGTTGGGATTTATTGAATATTCCATCATTCATTCTCTATAGCGAGCCCAGGGAGAATATTGAAGCTACCAGGGGAATAGCAAATGAAAGTGCATGAACTTGTTTTCAAACATTTGTGGTTGGACAAAGAGTTGTTCGAATTACTTGAATGACTTTAAAGCTACATTCTTTTGATCCTCCCATTACCAGAATTTATAAACTATAGTTATAATGTATTTTCACAATACTTAAACTGAAACTATTGTTTCAAATACAAACCGCTGGACCCTTGCGAGCTGTCTTAAAAGCTATCCTCCTCCAATTAAAGTTTGGAAGGTAGATACCACCAGACACAACAAAAAAACCAGCCTACCACTTGCCCAGAAAGATCAAAGAACATAATGTACAGAACGGAGTAAGCCTACAGGAGTTGATCGGGGTTCCGCAGACCGCAGACAGCATTCGTTACGTATGGGAAGGGTTTTTGCACGGAGCTAAACTAAGTGTTAACCTACACGGTGCGCTCGAATAACTTTGCTCTACCACTGCAACAATGCTCGAAATTACTTTCATGCCGCACACCATACTTCAAAGACATAGTTACAGTGTCGGCACTAACCTTTTGCCACCGGAGTCGTGGCGCTTCGTAAATCGACAATAGAGCAGACAGATGGATGTGCAAAGCTTTTTACAGCACGGAACTGCGAAAATCACAGTGAAACACATGCTTCTTTCAAACATGAATACATGGTACGATAAATCAGGCCAGTAACATGGAAAGAGGTTTTATTAATAGACCATGCCACGCTTACTAGTTGGACAGAGTGGAGTATTTTAAAACATTACTAAACAGTATAAAATCATATATTTGAAGCGTCCAACGCAAATAGACTGACATAGAATCTTACCTCAAATAAGAGAACAGCAAAAGTGTTTAAAGCTCGAGCCCAAGAGCCCACTGCATGACCATGACACACAACAAAAACCTCTGACAGTCGAACGACGTCCCACACAGGTGAGGCAATGATGAAAGACCACCTCGCTTTCCGGCCTCTTTTCCGCTGCAAAATGTCAACCAAAAAAGGAAACCGAACCGTTCCTGTGCACAGCAACAAAGAAAGCATGGAGAAAATAGGGCAGCAAAAGTATATAATATTTTCCCATTTTCCACAAGCCTGTGTTCTGTGGTAAGGAAGGAAGTACTTTTGCTTTTCCTCTTTGGAAATTCCACTCAAGTTTTATTTGCAGTTCAAGCGCTGGTATAGGAGCAGGGATAAAAAAAATAATTCGAATCTAAAAGACTTTGGTCGTTGAAGAAGCAGTGGTGGTTGAATGAGTGATAATGATGATCCTAAGGTAGGTACTCGTTCCGTGTGCAACGAGTTGGTAACTGATGCTTTTTCCGATGGGCAATATTTTTATTTCTACTAACCATTTAACCAAGCGACTATCCAGGTCGCTCCAGCTGGATCCAGCTGCATCTAGGTTAACAAAGTAAATCGAAGATTCATTCAAGACTTCCTTGTCAGGTTTAAAGCTTTAGAAGTATTTTAAGAATTTCTCGAAAAATCGATTGCGCCTCACTCTACTTACATTATACCTTTTTTCACTAAAGACACAAAAGGAAAATAGTATTTTTTACTTATTTAAACAATAATTTACCATTACATAAAAAGTGCTAAATCCACCCAAACTTGAGCGACACGATAAAAGCATTTCTATGCAAGCATTTTCACACCAACGAAAACATTGCCGATCTTTATTGTAGCCATTTTGTGGGGAGTTTTCTGTTTTGTTTGTGAAAGCCGCTTTCGCTTAGCTTGCAGTTCAGCATGATGACATGATTAATTAGCATCATGGATAAGGCACTTTGCCACAGTACCCATAGTCCTACGGAAGCAGCAGAGTTCCCGAAAATCGCTTAAGCAAAGACTTCATTTGCACTTTGCTTTGAGTTGTTACTGCTCGGCCCCGAACGAATAGCGTAACGATCGAATTTATTATCATTATTTTATCCTCCCCCACCGATGTATTTGCACCAGAGCTTGCAGAAGCCAACACGGCCAAGCAAGTCTCACGATTCTTCGTTGAGCAAAGACTGGTGTTTGCGAAACGTTCCACTGGACCGCCGGGGCTACACGGGCAGGCTAGATGAGCAATTTTATTACAATTATTATCTGTTTCCCATCCCCGCCAACGAAACTAACCTGATAAGAATGAAGGATCAGGTAGCAACAGAAACAAAAACTCACTTCATAAGTGTGCTAGCAAAGCGAATTATGTTCCCATTCAATGAAGGAGCGGCGAAAAAAAAGGCAAGCAAAAATACACATTCATCCTACAATCTGCTTGCGAGGACGAGCGGATCCTTTCACGGCGGTGCTTATGAAGAAAAGTGTACACACTAGCACACCGCTTTCTTAGAAGCTTCCGTGCCTTTGGCTCACTTTAACGCACCGACCGTCTTTTGGTAGTTTCCACGATTTTCCCTTCTTCTGCTGATACTTCAGTGTTAGCTTTCTCACGATGCGAGATGTACTGGGGAGCAAGCATTTTCCTGCTATCGTACCATCGACGGCTGGAACCATGGGCCTGTAGGCTTATACCGTCCTGCCGTAGATTACAGCCCGCAATGATCGACCCTGACGGCGATGATGACGCTGGTCGTGATGGCGATGGTTTGCCAAATGAAAAAAGGTGCAAGCGGGCAGACGTTCAGCACACGCGCCCCGGTGAAGCCACACTAACAGCGTAATCCATATGCAGCCCCGGCTGATAGTGATTAGAACTGTGTGCCCATCTGGTGACACTCGATTATCGCTTAAGAAGGTTTAGAACGGCAACAGCAACAAAAAATGGCGCAAAGAAAATCGCGCTCAAATCAGCAGTTTAGCGCTCCAAAGGTTTCTCCTATTGGTATTCATAAGCGACAGAAGGTAATACAGGACAAGAAAGGCAACCGAACACAAAATCTGCCCACCCACCCAGGTGTCTTATGAATTACGACGAACGAACTGCGGTACCTGACACGGTACGATGGCAATAAGGATTAGCCGATAGCAGGAGCCCCTATCTAAGCATATTTTGGCATGTTTTCCTTTTTTTTTGCGCTCAGTCTACGGATTTTCATTCGCTCCCCTTCGCTAGAAACGGGATCCATTTGGCTTATAGTTTGACCTCGTGTGGTTGGTATGGTGCTGAGAAGAGTAGACACGATTTTCCATCGACCCTTCGACGTGCTGTGGTGTAGGGCGAAAGCAGCAGAACAAGCTAATTGCGAAACCTTACGGCAGCAACCCACATCGTGTGTGCACCGTTTAATCCATCCATACGCAGGGCTACTGTAGGTGGGCAGCAATCGGGAAAAAATAATCATTCCACCCAAGCGGGTATTAAGGATGAGAGAGCCATAAAAGGAGAGGTTAAGTTGGGTGGCCATAAAAGTGAACAAAAAGAAGATGAAGTACCATTTAAAGAACATAAAAAAACTTGTTTCTTCATCGAAACTGCTGCTCTAGAGGATTTTAATGATAAATCATGGTTAAATCATAAGTAAAAGATTGGAGGCTTGATTCGAATCTAGCTCTAAACAGGTCCTTTGATTCGAAATATCGCTTAAGTCAGCCAATGCACATTTCATAGCTATTTCCTGGTGAATATATTCTGTACTTGAAACTGTATTCCCGCTACAATACACCTTGACGAGTTATTCTATAAAATGATGAAAATGTGCAATTATAATACACCCCCGAACACATTCGCCCCAATCAGCATTCGGTGGGACTGTTGCAGTGGAAGTTTAATTCCACATTTGGCCACAAACCGAGACACATCATCCTCCACCAGCCACATGATTGATGGCACTTACTGGCATGGCACAGCGGTGAGTACTGTCCGCGCAAACCAATCGCGTCCTGGATCGCGGTCAACCAGACAAACAACTACCGCGCGGTAGCTCCAAGACACGTTCTGTACGCTGTGTCCACATTAGGAAATTTCAATCCACTCACGTTTCTTGCCAACACCGCAGGAAATGTGGGTTGTTTTATTATTTGTATGCCACCGCGTCCGGCAAACCTTCCACCCCCCATCCTCGGCTTCCATCATTGATTCTATGCATCTCCACCAGAAAGTGGGTCGCATTTTGCATACAATGTTTGGTGACATTTCCACCAAACATATGGTGACCTGCGATGGTAAAAAGAATGTTTGCATATCGATACGGTTCCCTGTGAGCGACTGTGTGTTGTAGAAAGCAGGAATGAACAGAAGAAGACAAAAACAAAATTCGTCCCATGCTCACTATTGATGCTTGGTATGCAGCAAAAGAGCAGTAACGACTTCTTTAACTGCACACGGTGGCACATACTCGTGAGCAAAGATGGCTGAACCAGCCCTGAACCGTACCGATGAAACAGCTGTTCTACATGTTGGAAATGGTTTAGCCAATTCAATTGCTTTCATACAAGCCACACGGAGCACGAACAATCTCCCGAGTGTATGTGTCGCTGGCGCTGCTGTCGGCCAGGTCCCAGAGCTCATTACATTCAAATTATCTTCCTGCAGTACAACGGCGATTACGTTTCACGACCTGTGCTCCGGTGCTACACACGCGATTACTGCAGTCAACAGTTTGAATTCTTTACCGTGAGCGGTATAGTAAATCTGGTGGGACATTCTTACCCCACGCCCACCGCCATCTTGGTTCGTGCATTTAAACTTTGATTATGTTTCGTTGATATTGCTTGCATGAGACAGTGGATGGTCAGGTTTATGCCGCTGCATAAAATAGCGCATCGTATATAATATCCAAGATAAAGACAGAATATGCGTTCGATGTACGTGAAACATACAGCGCACACATATTCCACCCAGCGCCTGGGTAGGAAGTTTAATCAGCATTCATCCAACATTCGCACGATTCAACGGCACACGAGATTGAAAATTCATCAGCAAAATAGATCGAACCGTCGCAAATTTCACTCGCGTACCGTAAAGCGCAAGCAGCACCGTAAATTTATCCCACACCAAGGTGCAACCAGTTGCTTTGGAACACCAGTTTGCCGCGGTGTGTAATCCGACGAGTTTTGCAATTTGGAATGCGCCGGGGTTCACACTACCGTTTCCCGTAAGAACACATTGCAATGCTCCCGAACCGATGGCTTGTGGTACACCGTGCAAAACCCCCTAATGTACGGTTGCTGAATTGTAAATACTGCTCTGATTGATTGATTTATGTGTACAGCGGGAGCATAGTTGGGTGGGATGGTAGGTGTCGGAAAGCTTCCAAAACGTACGCGGATCGCATACACACCGGTAACGGGTTTGTGTTTGTGTTCTCACACATCCAGGAGGGTGGAAAATAGAATCAGATTTTCCAATTTCGGATTTGAACATGTACTGTAGACAGTTTCCAGTAACATGCATTAGGAACATTGATCGTGCATTTTGATCAAAATCCATTAATGATTTGTTGAATTGACCAGTGGCAGACGCTGGTGCCTACTGTTTGCTGTAGTTGAAATCGTTTACGAAATGTCTAATATTTAAATAACAATTATTGAAAACCTCAATGAATATGCCCATGTAGATTAATTTGGGGCAGTTTGGGTGGCCGAGACGGCAGCAGCGCCAGTCTTCACACGACAGGATCGAGGTTCAAATCCCCTCCAAGACCGCTACGGTTAAAATCAAGTCACAGAAAGCCAGAAATGGCAGACCGAGACCTTTCAAGATTGTAGTGCCAAGGAAGAAGAAGGAGAAGAAGATTAATTTCAAATATTTGCTTGTGGATGATGTTGCAGTAAAAATATATTTATGCAAGCCATGCCAAAACACTGCTAACGATTGCTTCCAAGAATTATTTAAAGCTGTTTTTCCAAAGTCCGTAATAGCATTAAGCTCAATCTTCTTTCGCTTCGGACCCAGGAATGTTCGTAAGTAGACACTTTTACTGATGCAAACAGGCAGAAGAAAAACACTTCCTACATTCATTTCCAAGTTCTGGTGAATTCCATACCAACACACACACACCAACCACCACCGTCAGTACCTGGCAACTGAAAAAATGACGTTTGCGTTTCATTGAAGCCAGCCAAAGATCGCCTTGAATACGATCCAAATGAAAGGAAAACATTTCTTCCGTCACTCATGGCGACGATACCTACGAAAGTCACGTATGTAAACCGACTATCCGTATATCTAACGGACGAACCCGAGTCGATTGTTACACAGCATAATTTTCGTGGAAAACAAAAACCTGCCCCACCCCGTGAAGAAAGCCGTCTTCTGCTCAACGGGCAAGAAATAGTTCAGCTCGCTATCGAATAGAACACAGCGCGATGGAAAAGCGCCAAATAACGATCGTACGTCAAATCGTAGCCATCTGCAAAGCGAGAGTGCAATCAAAACGGCTTGACCAAATAACTCCTCCGAAGAGGCAGCATCAGCGCCGCTCTTCGGTCCCTCGCTCGAAAGGGACAGCGACGGCGGCAGAGCAACGCGCGGAAGGTAAACAAACCAATAAAACTGTCATGAAAATGTGATTGAGATTCAGCAAATATGAGGTCAAAAGATGCCACAGATTGACGGGCAGCAGCATAAAAAAAAAATTGAATAAACTCCGGACGCAATATTTACACGAAGTCTGCTTCCACTTGAAGGAAGAAACCAAGCGGAAAGCAAATCGATCTGCAAGGGAGGAGAATCAGTTGATTGCTTGTGTTGGTAAGGAGAATACAGTTCTTATTGGTTTTCGAATTTTCCCTGTTGTTTTGTTTGCTTCAGCCGAAGTCTATTTGCATCCATTTTCTTGAATCAATTTTCCTTTCGAAACCTAAAACTGGCCAAACATTTAATATCAGATTAAAGACCTGCACGATACCAACTCTAATGCCAGAATCCATCAATGGTCCAACAACCATCACCCCTTTGGAACCCAGCGGAAACTCCAATTACCAATTTCTACGAACCGCAGTCACTATTCATTTGGTAAATTTTAATTTTGCACCGTAATTGAAAACACATTCGTATTGCCACCGGAGTGGCACCGTTCGTCGGCCGGTTGCATTCTCCTTTTATTTTCCCAATTCAAATCCTGTGTGTGTGTGTGATTAGCATACGTCGCTGAAAAGCCTCATTAACAGCCAACGGTTTGCTTGCGTGTGTGGAGATTTTTAAAAACATTCATTAGCATATTTAACACCTCTCTCCTTCCTTTTGCTCACCCAACGGGCACGTCCTGGGACGATGACTTCCCTGCCGGCTCGCTTGCAGAATCATCATTTTTGCTCCCTTTTTGTCGTGTTGCGGAGTTCTTTTTTTTTATTGTTTTTGTTTGCACCACAGCTGGAAGACGACAACGATGCAGTACCGATCCCCTCCTCCCCAAGGCTGTTGAAGGCACTGAATGGATCTCGTTTAAACTTCCGCGAAACTTCTGAACCAGATCGGGCCATTTGGTGCGCGCCGAACAGGCAGGGCCGCCGTGTGTCGCCGTAGTGCGGCAGGAAGCATAATTAGCTCGTAACCTTCATTTCAAAGTCTGCTTTCGCTACTTTTAGATTTGTTTTTCACTCGTTTCGTTTCGAATGGCACTTAACGAGCTATTTGTGGGGCTAAAGTTAGCTTCAAATTGAGTTTCAAACTTGGTAATGATCTTGGGCAGCGGTGGCTGTTATTATCAGCGGTTCAATCAAATGACCGTACGGCAAAATATTTATGCTGCTGAATGAACGGTGAACCATTCCGATTGCACTGTAAATTGCTAGCTAGAAACATATTTTGGCATCATTTACGAAGATGGTTTAAGATATGAATGAGATATTATTTTTAAACGTTTGGTCATTTGTCCTTTGTGCGGAATGGTCTGCCGAATGCCATCTCACACTCACCAGAATTGCTGGTAGTAAAGGCACAACTGGAGTTTTCGAATAACTTCAAATGTACGTCAAATTTACGAAACAGTCTGTTGTTCGCAAATCTGTTCAATAATCCCAGATCGAATGACCAGGCTCTCACTGCGTAGCGCTAAAACTCAGAGATGTAACTATCCATTTTCGTTCCAGCACCATTCAACACCGGACATGGACTAACAACCGGTCAACGAACGCAGCGTAGACAGCTGATGCTCAGGTGCAGCAGAAAAAGTGAATCGAATCTTTCGGATTTCATCGGGATTGCAAAGGATTTGCTCGGTGCACCTATCACGTGCTGCTGGCAACGGTTTGACTTTCTGGACTCGGGGAAACTCTGCACCACACACGATGAGTGAACATGTTTTTGCAAGCAGCTCTTGTAATCTGTACTCCCGTTCATAATCCTATTTGTGAAATGGATTTGCTTGTGCTAAAATGTGTAATGTATTTGTGAAGAGGAAACGAGAGAGAGAGAGACAGAGAGAACAAAAGAGACAGGGGTTTCAACGGTCGTAAGTTTCTTGCTCAACGGTCCGCAAATGATAGAGCTGTTCCTTGTCAGGATCCATCTAACTTGTACATACTTCAATATTTATTGATGAATGGAAATGAATGTTCTTTATCACAGTTAAGTTTTTTATAATGTTGCAAATGCAACAGGCAACAATCCGCGAGAATAAATGAACTAGACGCCTTTTCTACATCCGTGAATAAGTGTATTCTTTTTGTAATTTTTAGTTACACTTTTAGCAGATAAAAAACTTAACGTCTTACGTCTCTCGCTTTATGGCTGTTAATGCCGTGTGTAACGCGGTCATTCGCCCTTTCCCTTCGCTCTCTTTCTCCGGCTCTCTCTGGCTAGGTTTTTTTCTCTTCGGCTGCGCTCGTGGCTCATCCTTAAGTGGCTGCGTACTTCCGCGGTCGGCTGTCATCGCACTTGACGTTGACGTTGTATTTTGTCAACAATCACAAAATATAAAAACAATTCTGCTAATATCATCAGAAACTAGTTACGAATCACCAATACTAAGTTATAAACTTAACAAAAACAGGACTTCCTCAGAAGTGCAAAACACCACAGATGTACTGTGACCGTATAAGTGGATTTATAAAAGCAACACTTGCCTGTAACTGTATCGAAACTCTCGCAGAACACCTCGAAAGCTCGAACGATTTACCGAATCGACAAGCAACACAACATAAAACAAACAGGAAAACAATAACCGCCACACATGCGTGCGCTTAAACTTAAAGAGCCCACCTGTACGGAGAATATCCCACCGTGTCGGTTGGGGATGTGAAAGTTCTATTTTCAACCCCATTCGATCGACGGTGGGCTTTGCAAACAAGCCACAGTGCAAATTTTATTTATTTATTTATCGAAACGAAAGTTCAGACGCCCTCACTTTTCGCTTTTCGAACGAGTGATGCAAAAAGGTGAGGCAGAAGAAAAAAAAAACACTCGGTATCGGAAAAACCTTTTCCTGCTTCCTTAGGCAACCAACACCATCGCCCATTTTGTCCGCTAAACAACCATCGGGGAGGGGGGGGGGGAGAGAGAAAAAAACCGTCACTTCCAATCGAACTGTTACTCGAGAGCTCGAAAGCAGCAGAAGAGGAACCAGTGGCCCGGAACGCAATCGGAGGATGGAGTTTTCCGGAGGAGCTTCCGTTTGTCTCCTGCCACCAGATTGAATTGCTTTCTTCGCGCGAGGTCAGACCAGGGATTTGCCACGTTTCGATTTCTTCGAACAAAATCGAAGCTGGAGCCTGCTAGCATTCGTCTTAGGTTTCGAGCTTGGCTGTGGTTGTGTTGTTTCAGTTTCACCATCCGTCGCCACCTTTACAAATGGCGCACGGTGGTAATGGTTGAGTTTGGTTAAGAATGAAAAGAAATCTGATACTGTTGCCGAAGTTCTTCCAGCCGATTGTGCCGTCTCATTCCCTCCCGACCTCCCCTCCCAGCATCTTCGCCCAAGTCTCTGGGTCGATTTATTTCCCATTTAGTTCAAAGTATAAGTTCCTCCCATGTGGTATTACCGTAAGGATAAAGTGTTTCCTTCCTGTTTTTGTTTCATTTGTCTCACACTCCCGTCGCTCCTCTTTGGGCCAAAGTAAACAGGCGAAATAAATCAATTCTCTTACCTTACTGGCAACACACACACACACACGCATATACTTCGGCCAAGACCCAATCGAGCCCAGACGGTGTGTGCTTCGGGGGAATGGAGTTTTTTTCGACATTTTCTTTCCTTTTCCCTACTGATTCGCCCCAAATAGCTGTGGCTCAATAACGTGTGGGACGTATGGCACATCTGTGTGTATGTGCGCCGCTGGTAGGATTCAAATGTTGGAGCAAATACTTTCGCTTGAACAATTTTCTCGGTCCAGCAAAGGCGATTGCCCTTAGCCGACCCCAATAAGTCTTCGTTGTCTTATCGTGACATCCGTATTGTAGCACAGACGACCTTTGCCGACAGTCAAGGGAGTATATTTGCGGCATTCTAATAGACATGGTGATTTTATTTAATATTGTCACTATCTGGTCGTTCTGGGAAGATTTACACCGCCCAAGAGTAAAAGGTTATGGAAGTTCCTTTACGAACAAGTTTGCATAATTTTTCGTTGTTCTGTGTTTCTGACTCATGCGAATAGATAATAGCTTTTCAGAGATTGAATTCATCATCAGCAAATAGAGTTTTCTTCTGCAGATCATCCACTGCCTTGTTCAACACCAGCCCATTATTGCTACACCTTCCTGTCCCGCACCAAAAACGAACCTCATGTACTCATTCTACCCGTTGCTTGCACAAGAAACCAAACAAAATTGATACTTGTTCTGGGGCGGTGAAGATGTATCACGATCTTTACATCGTTCCCTGCACGCCTGCGAAAAGGGTTGAACGCGTTTACAAAATTGAAACCTTGTCAATCAATATAAATATCATTTGACGCCTCCGTACAATCATCGCACCAACGTTGTACCGTTTCCCATTTTGTACTTCGCAAGACGCCCATCCTCGGCATCTCCGTATCACATATCGGCAGTACTCCGGAGGCTATGTTTGACTATTTGCTTCTACCCTGCAGCATACCAACGACTTGTGACGACTTGCCGTCGCGCTGCATCATTCACTATCGACTCGTTTGTTCGGCTCCCTACACCTCAAACCATCGAACCTCGGTGCGGAAGGGTCTCGGGTTAAAGTGAGATTCCCATGCACAACGAGGATCCTGCACGAAAAAGGATGTTCGAGATGGAACAATGCGCCCCGAACGAAACACCTCGATCACGTGCTTTTACCTCCTCAGTAACCGCGTGCGCGCCAGCCTTTATATAAATTCAATTTCCCAACGACGTTCCAGCACCGGCTCACTCTGGGTATCCGAACACTTTGTCGTATACTGCATGTTTTCCTTGGTCGATTCCACTGTAGTGTTCTTTTCAAAATGGTTACAAAAAAACCACACACACACAGAAACACACGCGAACAGTATCTTGCCACACCGTTGCGTTTATCGTTCGCGTTTCCGTCGTCAACGACCGAAAGATTGTCTTCGACGCTTCAGCTCGCGACACTTTTGTTTTTTTTTTTTCTTACCAGCATAAACTAAAAGTACGTTGGAAAGGGTTTATGGTTTCGGTAGCGTACGACGACTGTAAGCTCAATTCAATCGACAGCGATTTCGATGGTTAGAAGGCACAAGTCACCAGCAAGCGGAAGAGAAAGAAACCACATGGAGTATGATAACAATAACAGTTTCCGGTGCTATCGGGACAAGGACACATTTCCATGAGCCACACACTCCCGGATACGCCCATGGAAAGTGGTGGTGATACTTTTCAACACCTTTAACAAGGTTTCGCTGGTGGTTGAACATAGCTTGTGGTTTAGTTAATGAAACAAAAATTATATAACATACATACTTCATTCGTTGAAACCAAGCGAAAGTTGAAGCTTATAATTGGACCAACCTACAATTAAAAGAAGGAGAAAAATATGTTTTATAAATGCAGCATTTTTGATATATTGTTTGATTTAAATATTTTATATGATTCAACTCCATTACATTAATATTTTTAGAAAAATATTTTTATTCAACAAAATGGATATAAGCCGGAAAATTCATAGCAAAAAAGTTCCTGATATTGTTTACAAAACGAAGAGAAGTATACCGATAGTAATAACCAAGAACAAATTGTTGACAATCTCCGTGTAAGCTGTCTGACCAGAACAAGAGCATAGAAATGAGCCTACAGCACCTTATTAAGCTCATTACTCACAATAATCCAATTTGTGTACCCATCCCCGGTACACAATCGTAAGAACCTGCGGTAAGCTTCAAGGAACACTTTAACTTACGCGTTACAACAAAAAAATCCTCTTCCTTCCCGGTACAGTACATAACGCTAACAATGAGTGGCCATTAAAATGAAAGTTCATTTAAAGTTATGCTGCTATTTCGGCCACTGAATTGCGCTGTCGGAATGAGATGTTTGGAATGACCTTTTCGGTCACTTTTTTTTGCATCATTTTTAATGTACAGAAACATTAACATTTTATACTGATAAAGGTTCCTAGATGACCTCGTAATTCTAAAATTTCACCTACAAATATATTAAAAATTTGATCAACAAATCAATTTTGAAAGTAAAGCTATCACACCTTAGACGAAAAAAGTTTTCATGTATTTTCTTCTTCTTTACTTAAATTTGTCAGTTATTTAACGCATATTCACTTGTGCCGGGTTTCGTCTCACTCAATGGTAGATTTTTTTTGGCTTTGTTTAAGTTACGCAAACAACGCCTGTGAACAGCTCTGACCAACACAAACAATCATTCGCAACGTATTGCGCGCTCGTGTTGCCACCGTTCCATACTGCCCTACAACAACAAACCCTTTTCCCTCCTTTGCCAAACACGCGCGTGAGAAGCCATGAAAGACAATGATCGAAAAATTATCTCATGGCCATCCAGCATCCAAACCAACCTAGGGGGCTACTACCACCTTCACCCAAGAGCGAGGATGGCATCATTCTCTAATTTACCGTACCGCTGGCTCAAAACAAAACGAAAAACCACAGAAGGTCGGACGGGCGCTACACTCACATGGAAATGAGTGAGCTGCGTTTCAAATCAAGCGATTTAAATTCGATTCGGAAGTGCGATGCATGAACGGAGCGCGTAGTGGATGAAGTAATACCGCCAACGAATGGGTGCTGCTGAAAATGGAACAAAATTGTGCGAGAAAAGGCAGGAAGCTGCAACGAATGAACAATTGCGCCGTGGTAGGCGCTATGCGCTTTTGGCCGCACGGGTGTTGCGCAGTGAGCGAGGTGCGAAAATGCGCGCACCACACGGTCACCGGCGAATGCGGGTCAATGTGTGATGGAGAGAGTAAAGTGCCTGGTGGTTGGTCGACAGGAAATCGGTTTTGTAATGCAAACTGTATCTTACCGATCGGTTTCTGTCGAAGGGTTAACGATTTATGTGTTAGGATACATCCCCATACGTTTGGGAAAATTGGTAAGGAAAACAATGTTCCAAAAATTTAAAGATCAACGTCTCATAGATCCTGTGCATAGGACTGACTGATCCCGCTACGGTTAAACAAACATGGTAATCCCTGCTGATCAGTAGATCTCTTGAGGTAGTAGAGATTTAAAAAAAATGAAGCAGGTAAAGCAGACTTAAATTTTGAATAAATATTTAAAAATAAAATAAAATAAAATAAAATAGAGGCATACTCCAAAACCTTACAGCGACATCTTTAGTACTTTAGACAGTCGTTTTATACTTTGCAAATGTTTATAAACTTGAGAACATTGACGTCAGTTTAGTTTAGAAACAAGACTCTACGTGATTTTAACGCTATCTACAAGGAATATCAGCAAGGCAGTTTTCAAGACTCGCAAACAAAACCCATCAGCAAAATTCGCATCGCACAAAAATGAGATAAAAATAAATAAAGAAACAGCTTTCGGTTGAACCAGAACACACCACCCACCCGGCTAACCCAGGTACACCAATTCCACTCTCGCTGCGAAGAGTTGGGCATGAGATTTGTTAAATCTACCAATCAGTGCAATTTGTAAGCCTGGGGCATCCCACCGACACGCGGGGCGTAAAAAATGAGTAAGATAATTTTATGAGCAGCCAACCATCCCCCACTTCCCACCCATTTACATCCCTCCTACCACAGCACTCGACTACTACTTAGAAAGTAAAACAGCATGTGCTCTAGATATGTAGCAGCAGATAAGATACCGCCACCAGAGCGGGAGGAAAGAAAGCAAAACTTCGAACGAATAACCAAAACAAAATGTAAGACAATAATGAAAATAAAAGTTACAGATTACTGTTGCATTCTTTCGACGGTTGCCCACCCTTATCCCTTCGCGTGCTATCGGCAATCTTTAGCTTTTCCGTCTTTTCGTAACACCATTTTTCGTGAAGCTCTCGCCGGTTCGATGATGCCCCCCCCCCCCCCCCTCACTCCTCAGCAAGCCCAACGTGCGGATTGCTATTGTTGGAAACTTATAAAACATCAACAAGCACAGGAGTTTGAGAATACTCTTGAGCGTGATTGTGAAGGGCACAAGATGCAGCCAGCCAGTTCGTTTATTTTGTTTTTTTTTCGCCTATATACCGCATTTGCAAACAATCGCCAAGGAAAAATGGGAGGCACAGGCTCTTCCTGCATTCGTTCGCTTCCCATCATAGCGCCAAAACACCATTACAATAAATAAACAACAACGCAAAACCGACACTTCCCATTCTGTGTGTGCCCCCGCGCAGTCCAACAACATTGCCCACGCATCGTCTTGCATCTGAGGCCGTTTTTTCTCTCCTCTTCCTTTGTTTTTCTTTCCCCACACTTCACTCTTTCTTTACGTAGACATCCGATGGTATTGGGTCGTAAAATTGCTATTCACACTGGGCTCCAAATGCTCCCGCGTACAACCATTTCGTAACCGGTGCGGTGTGCGTACGTTCTGCTGGTGCTCTTCCGCGGAAGAAAATCCACCAACGCCATTCCTTACCCCCACCCAACCGCTATGGCTTCGCGCGATGGCTTCCTCTTCGGTGAGGGAAAAGTATCAAACCCCAATCCCGGAGCTGATGAAATGGGGCTTCCGGCGTGAAGGTTCATTATTTGAGCATTAGATATCATAAATTGGTCAGCATTATCCGGCTGGATAGTAGGTTAAGTTGTAGCCGGGGTACATGAGCACCTGTGCCTTTGGCGAGCTTTTCCTTCCATTTGCTCCAGCTGCGCCGGCCAAATTGGTTCTTCAGCTATCTCCGTAAGCAGCTTCTGCCCGTAAACCCTACTCCGGGAAGCTTATGAGAAATGTGAATTGGTGCTTTACGGGACGGTGTAATCGGGTGGGCTACGGTTACTCTGCATCTCGACCCGGTTTTTGATTTTATCTACTGTTCGTACTACATGAATACAACCTAATTAAGCAGATAAACAATTGGATGATGAGCATACTAGAATTCGAACTCTAGGCGTTTTGAATATACGATAATCATGTTGTTCTAGAGAACACTAGATTAGATGCATGTTGAAGTGCGGAAATACAATCCATAAATAAAAGTTATAATTAACATAAAAAACGAAGGAAAGGCAATTAAGTAATTACCGTCAATTATCATAGTTTAAAGGATTCTGTAGAATTTTCACAGATCGTGATCGGGAATGAACTTGTGATATTTGCACTGGTTTACTCAAACTTGTGTTGCTCGCTTGGCGAGCATTAGACTTAGAAGCAATTAGAAATTCATTCTAATTCATTGAAGGTGCCTTGCTACGCTATAAAATTCAAAACTTTAACCATAGTTATTGCCTGTAACGGCTAACCATAAATTTATACCATTACCTAACTCAAATTGATATGAAAGGCATATTCAAATTCCAACTGATTTTGTACAACACAATGTGACAGAAATAGGAGAATCATTTATCACACGAATTATTTTAACCAATTTATGACATCTTCCATTTACACCGACCACTATAGATGCCATCACTATCGAAGCTAACTGCCATCGCATATTTGATCGGCCTTAAATTACCGAAAAACCATACGTTTTAAAGAGGCTGATTAGCTTCCGAAGTGTAAGTGCAAACTTCTTACCAGCGCCAATGTTTACACGCTCCGTTAAGCACGAAGCTTCTGCACCAGCGAATGGAAACCCATCAGCTCGCCCGCTGCTAATGGGTCCGGAATTAATGCTGCCAAAACACTATTGCCAAAGCCGAGGTCATTGAAATGTTTATAGTGCTGATGGTATGATAAAATCGTTCCGTCCAGCAACCCACACGTTCTCGCCATTAATTACGAATTTTCTAGCGCTTGGTTGGTGGAGGGAGCTTGTGCTTGGCGGAGTTTGGGGATTTCCAGAACAAAGGTCATTGGAATGCTTGTACCAGAAATACGTTAAGTACAGTGGTACGGGGTTCAAAGATATTACAATAAATCATGTTCTTTGAAGCGATAGTAGTTAAACTTTTGATAGATTAGTTTAAAAACTTAATGTATGCCGATATCGATTGGTTCTGAAATTTTGGCATGTAAGGTAACAAATGTTATACTTCAATGCAATAAAAATATCAACCTTGCATTAGTTACGTACGCATTATAATTAACTCGGTTTTAACCAATTATGACTGTTGCGTGCCGCTCTATGCTTATGCCTTAATTCGAGAAATAAATATTTAAATCTGCTAAATAAAAAAAATCAAAGGTAGGGAAATCCCTTCAAAGGTATGTTGGAGTTAACCAGAAAACCATGCCCCCTGTGGCGTTGAACTCTTTACTTTGCTCGCAATCGTACCACAAACGAAATTACACTAAGCAACAGCAAACCGAAGGGTCTGAGTGAAAAACGCGAGCCAGACATTTTTGATCGATGGGATTCGGTGACTCCCTAACCTTCGTCTATCAACTACACGGCGTCCCGCGCAGCCAGTAATGGCGATTATGTTGCCTCGTTAACAAATGAAACCGACGCAGCTTTGTTTCGTGACCGATGTGCGAGAACAGGGAGAAAAAAGGAAGCTCGTGCCATTACTTCACGCCTTTCGGACCGTATATAGCGCCGCGCGTCAACCTCGAATGGAGGTCACGAGAGCATTTTTCATGTTTCCTACCTTTTTTTTCCCCCACAACCCCGGATATTTGAAAGGTCAAAACAACAGGGCACATGATTTAGCATTCACATTAAACCGCTAATCTGAAGGTAAATTTTTCATGCAATGCAAAAATAGCATAAATTAGATGTTTAATCCGTTGAAGGCTCCGAGGTCAGCTAGGTAAAATTTAAATAAATGGAAAATAAAATGAAGGAGTAGATTGAAACAGAAAACTAAATCAGCAATAAAAGTGAAAATTTGCTAACTTAATGATCTTATTTGCATTTCTGCTTGACTGTATGTCAAGTTAGCAACATAAATGCTTTATACTAAACTATACATCTGATACTGATGGTCTCCATACTGTGTAATATTTTTATTTCTCGCAAAAGCGACCCTGTTTCTGAATGTATTAAAGCACTCAGATACACTATTCAAGCATTCTGGTAAAAACCGACAAGACGGGGGTGTAATTTGGCGTTGCGATCATACCAGATAAAAAGGTCATGCCATAATATGCGACCCGATAGTACATCGAAACCGCTACTTACGGCAGCAAATAGGGATCTCAATTACATTTACGGCGGTTCCGCGATATCAAAAAAAGGGGTAGCAAACAGCGAATTTTTTCACTCTGAGCGCGGTTTTTTTTTACGACAGATCACAACTTTGGTTCGCACGAGAGCACTGAAGAGGAGTTTCGGCCGTTATTTCGTAACCGAATACAGCGGGCCAGGATATGGAGCACCATCGATCATTGACATTATTGCGATATGAACTGCTTCAAGGAGCTGAAGACACTCAATGCCAAGGGGGTACAGGATTGTACGACCGATTTTTTTTTTTTTTTTTGCTCGTTTTTCCCCAACGTCACACAAGTGCACACGCGCCCTTTTGCTGCCGGGATATATCGTAATCGATCGGACTTTGGACGATAAAATAGCTCCCCCGGGGGAGGCTAAACCATTCACCGGTCAAAAGAGGTTATGTGTAAGACGATAAAGCGAAAACCAACCGTGGCGTCCACGCATCGGTACGATGCGAGGGCATACCACGGCAGGGCACTTTCATGCTGTGCAGCATTGATGGTCGGATGTCGATTTACTTCGCTCAGTTCGCTGGCACGGTTATTGATGCCAAGGCCATAGTTTGACTGGGTCTGCTGGCCACCACCAGCAACCAGCGACGGTAGCAATGAATTGCGGATAATTCGGTTGCCTTGTTTGCCGGGCCGCAAATGATCGTGTGTAGTGGAACAGATCCGATGAAAACCCCATTTTTCGATTTTAATCGGAGAATGGTGAAAAGCGTGCAGAAGGGGCTCTCCGGAAGGTTAGCGCCGTTAATGAGCAGCGAAACGATTCATTGAATACACAATAGAACCACAAATTGGAGTTGTCATTGTTTCTCTTTGTTGCGTATTTTGCTCTTTTGTGCTGTAAATGTTTTTTTTTTTTTGTAAAATCTTATTTCACATGTAAATGTAAAACCATGTAGCCGAGTAGGCGATCGAATATTTGCTGATTGTTGATTCAATCTTCACATCCTCCAATTAAGAGTGCGAACCCTTGGTGGTAATTAAACACGACTATATGAAAAACAAGTACATTGATTTATAAAATTGCTCATTCCATGAGTTGTTCACTTCAAGCAAGACTCACCACCATATCACAGTCGATAGTGTATGCAGCAAAAAAACCCTTCCCATTCAGAATACATTAAAATGAAACATTAAGGCCTTGGCTATATAGGTCTTTATGGAATCATGAATTAAAAAGGGCAAAAGGTGTGCTGTGCTCGTGCCGTTTCTGTAGAATCATTGCGTGAGTACAAATAGGTAAAATTAACTACAGAAAAACAACTTTTCTGTAGCACAATCTCAACTTTGACAGTCGAACGGAACTGCTCGAAACGTTCGAAATTAATTACAGTGATGCAATCACGCACGGCAGTGACGATCGATTAACGTACAGACGGCCACATCGAATCAACACATGATTGGGCGTGTTTTACCTTCCCCATAATGGTAAAACTTATGCTGCCGCTGAACCAGCTTTGCCTCATCAAGCGCATTCATTGCTATGGCCTTCGACAACATGCATGAACCGGGCAGCAGATGTCGATGATTGCCACCACAGACAGTGTGCGAAAGGACCGTTTCGGGAAGATTCTTGCTGCACCGCTTTTGGCAACGCCGCAAAACATAGTGTCGAATGCATTTCACTTTTTATTCATGGCTAGCAACAAACTCACAGTTGCCTTGGCTTTAAGTCTGAAAGCAAGAGAAAACGTAAAGCTGAGCATAGAGCCAGCTAAAGAAGCTTCGGCAGCACAGGAAGGAATTCTTTGCTGAACGAGGAAACTGGCGAAAAAGTTACTCAAACATGTGTGCTTCAAGGTGGATGCTACGTGCATGCTTGCTTCCGGGCAAAGGAAAGCAGGATGCATGGAACGAAAATGGAAATGATCTTGTAGCTTCGAGAGGAACCGTCAGCTGAGTTTGATGCTGACGAAATAAAGACACTGTACTGTTGAGATTTGTCCTCCATTCATGCTCCAATTATGCTTAGTGTTTAGGTAGATGTATTTTGAAAGCGAAAAAAAACAGCTTTGCAATTCCTTTTAATAAATTGTTCCCATAAAAATAGGAAATATTAAACGAAAACAAGAATAAATTTTCCATACATCTTCACAAATTGGTGAAGCTTTTAAAACACGGTTTTCTTAAAAATCAATTTTGAAATAGTTTGTTTAAATTGTTCCTCATTGCTCTACCTAGCTTTACCTCTAGCATCAGCAGACCACAACGAGGACAAAGCACGTTGCTCTAAAACACGTTGCTTTTTAGTTTGGTATGTTTGTACGTCACCCCCCCCCCCCCCCCCCCTCAAACGTTCACAGCACGTCTGCCAAGATGCAATCTTCGGTAATTTATTCAAACTTTCAGTTTCAGCACGGTGCGGAAAAGCAAACAGCGAAGTACGCTAGCGACTTTGGAGCCGACAGCGCGTAATACCTCTCCTTCTGAGCTAATCGTCCCATCTTCTGCGCTGAAGAAAATCGGTGATGATCGGCTAAAAAGTGGCCCACTTTTGCTAAACGGCGAACGACAGCGTAAACGATGAGTAAATTAGCGGTGCATTGCGTAACGTCGGATGGCAGATTGTGTTGTGCTATCTGGCAAATGGTGAGGGACAAAACGAGTGCTAGCGAGTCGTATTATAGGATGAACCATTCTTTTCTTTTAACAATTTTTCTGCAAGATTGTTTACTATTTGAGATTGTTAGTTGCTATACAATTTTGTTCAATTTTTGCATACAGCGCCAACAGTTCCATTTTGTCTCACAACAATAAAGCCGCTGTTGATACAAAGAAATATTAAGTTCCTCAAAGTTTCAGGCCTTTCGTCACCTCATGCCGTAGCCAGATTGGCGTTTCGTTCGCATTTATGACGCCTTGCCGCGTAGCACATAATCGGCTGACGCGATGCCACTAATGCTGCAATCGGACTTATACCGGGTGCTGTCTTTCCATTCATCCATTCGGCGACGTCTTTCGCTGATGAATTTATTGTTTTTTTTTTCTCTGCGCCACTCTTGCGTTCCGTTCCCTTTTCATCCCCTCCCAGCCCCAGTGCCTCGTGTGCCACCTGTCAACGAATTAACCATAACCGTGCATATTGTTCGCATACAACACTGCCAACATAATACGTCTCGACTCTGCACAGAAACGCAACTTTTATCGTTCCCCCTTTTTTGTTGTCGGCACCGGGCTTGGCAGCTACAAAGCACAGCATACCGTCGTCTCTACCGAAAGCGTTGAAAAAGGGCTTGGGTTTTACCGCCAAAGAGAGCCCTTACTTATGCATAAACATAGTCAAACAAACACACACACAAGTGCATACACAGAACGCCTACGCCTTTTCTGTTCCCGCGCGATCACCTAAACGATGGGTCTTAAATTATGCAACAGCGTGATTAAATCAGATTAAAATTTAATTACAAACTCATTGCCGGGGCTTTTGGCTGGAACTTCGCCGCAGCAGGCAACCGTAACTTCGCTCACAGGATGGGGCTGTGTATGTTTTATGGACAGAGAGAGAACCAACGCCCGTAAGGACATGGTTTATGCGTAAAGTGTTTTCCATTCCTCGTTTTTTTTTTTTTCTTCATTCCTCTGTACTTTTTAACAAAGTTTCGGTACGGAACGCGTGATTTGGACACGCGCATCGATTTCCGGTTTCGCACGAAAATGGTTCATGTGAGGATGCGCGTGTGTGTGTGTGTGCGTGTTTCGAGTACGATATTTTACAACACATTCGAGCCTCACTTCAGGATTATGGTGAGTGCAAACAAATTAATACTGAAGCCCACACTCTTGGTTAATTTAATTTTTATTCATAATTTTTAGCGGCAGGCACTGTAAACGGTGTCGGAGTGTAAGGGACCGAAGATGGATACCGAACGAACGACAATGGTTGGGCTGTAGATTGAATTTTGGATTGAGACGATTAAATGTGTTAACTCAATATTTGCAAACAAATACCTTTTTTAAATTCAGATTTAATTAAAAACAATGTGAAAAGTGTTTTGCGTACTACCTTTTACCATTCCAGTACTTTCTAAAGAATAATGCATTCAAATTTAAAGATTGTTTAAAAATTTATTTATTTTTTTGAATTAATAGCTCATGTCCCAGCAACAAAAACAAAATTATATATTTAATAATGCAGATCAATTATTAAACAATAATTTAGAAAATATATGCACCCACGTCAACGGTAACACATCAATTCGTGCGCTCTTCGCGACCATCTGCACGCAGACAACAACATCAATCAAAACCGACAGTAAAAGTTAACAATTAAATTACTAACAAAACCCGCCAAGTCATATATACGCATGGCTTCTACCAAATTTTCGGCACGTGTTACCGCAGCCTGTCCGAAAGCAGACCGCCGGAAAGCAGACCCTCGGATGGTTCAATCAAAATGTTGATGGATTCGTCTACAGTGAAGCAAAAAACAACAACACATCCGTCTAACGAGCGGTCATCTACGGACTAGAAAGGAAGGAAAAACTAGAACATGACCGCCGTTAAATGAACTGAGGAACGGGTGAAAAACTTTCAATTTTATCCAATCAATCACTCTACTGTTTCGCGTTCTGCTACCATCCTATTGTGGACCCTCTTTCGTGTAACGCATACCAGCGTAGTATTTTGTGTCCAAGTTTAAATGTGACGTATTGCTTCATCGGTCAGCATCAACGTTCGAAAATGAAGAGGATGTTGGTCAAAATGGGTTAGATAAAAATTAAATAAAAATAACAAGAAAAAAAAACGGCACATTGTAATTGTAAACGTAAACCACGCGAATCTTGTAAACGTAAACCACGCGAAAAATTGCTTCAATCGGTAGCTGAGTCAAATCAGCACCCGCAAATGTCCGTGTTAACGTGCGAAATAAAAACAAAAATCTCAATCGTCCATGCAGGAGAAATAAATGAACAACGATAAATCTGTCCACCGCCGATTACATCCAGCGGTTGTATCATGTCGGTCGTTTTAAACCATCCATAATAGCAGTTTGTCGCATCCCCAAAAAAGGACTACACATGTCGTACCCCATCGAGGGTTAGCCACTTTCCCACAGCAGCCAAATACGATCGGAAAAATCCTAACCGCTCCTAACAGCGTATCCGCATTCCGGACAGGATGGAGCCAGTATCTCTCTCTCTCTCTCCCGGCAGCGAAATGTGCGAATAGCGGAATTAGACTCGGCAACACGTCCGCAACCACCAGCTGATGACATTCCATAAAATTGTCCAAAGTGCTCGAAGGGGAAATTGCGTTCTGCACGCAATGAATTTTAATCAATCAAGCGCACACCAAACTCATCCGCTTGCTACTCCGGCAACTAGGCCTTTGCCACTGTGCGCTCGGGATGGCTATCGATTGGTGCTGGTGAATTCTGTTTCCGGTACCCCGGGGTACCTTATGAACCCTCGATCACTTTCGCCATTTCCGGACTGCCTTAACGAGGCAACCGTTCAGCGCACGTTCACGCCGTGAACGATAGCGACATAAGACTGGGAGCTCGTTTAGGATGTTTCCCTTTTCTCGCTGTTTGTGCTTTATGCTTACTGTTCGTACATTTACTTTTTAATCGAAAAACGAGTGTTGATTAATAAATGCTTGAACGAAGGGTACAAAAGAGTGGATAGTTTTTCTAGCGAAGTTTATAATTCATTCAAATGCACAACAAAAACACAACAAACTTTTACAGTTTGTGCAGAAAGAATTGACTTTTTTTTGCAAGCTAAAATCACTAACATGTTGACCGTAATAGTTGACCATAAAACTTAATCAAAGCATTGGATTCATTAAGTCTTATGACAGTGCTAATGACTGATTTTACCTTCAAATAGTATCGTCAACAATGAAGACTGATATCTCATCAAATGCATCAAGCCATCCGAAGCATTTCTAGTATCGAAATCATCCAAATTATCTCGAGCAAACTTTCAACCATTTTCCAAGGCAACAGCAGCAAAGGTGTGTTTACTGCACCACCTCACCCACCAATCACGTACGGCAAAACATTACAATTTTCTCACACCGATTAGCTGTGTCAGTCACTGATTAAAACAGGCCGGCGTTGCGGTACGTGCCCCGCAACACTGCTCGGGCCGAAGTACTTCGGAATACTTTCATGCATGGCCAAATAAAAAGTGAAACTCGACATGCCATTCGATGCTTGCGTGCCGCAGAAAGGCGGACAAGATCTCTCCTGTCCACCTACCCCAGCTTCGATGCAGTATGACTTGGATCATCTCTACACCACAATCGCCTACAGTATGGCCTACAGTACACATGAACCGAGTTCGAAGTTCTGAGTACTTTACTCCAGAAAAACATGCTGATGATAATCAACGAAAAGGGCTACACCAAAACCATCACTTAATTGTTCCAATCATCTGTGATCGAACATCGCTGCCTTGTGAAGCATATTTTTGGGTCTTGGGATCGAACGGGAATCGGGTCGTGGTGTGAAGAGGCAGAAGAGTGAGCAGTTCTTTGGTCCGCTTATGCTACCCCACCGTATTCAACCAGCATGTAAGGTCGTCGACTTATGTGCCACACAGAAAGGCAGGCCGGCGCGTCGCCCATGGTTAGGGAACCATAACCATATTATGAATCGATATGTTTTCACTACATTTCTACGTAGCGATGCGTACCCGCTGTCGTATTCGCATCGGCCGGGGGTTTGGACGAGTAAACCTCCAGTCCCATCAAGCTCTCGCAGCTACACAAGAGTGGTGTAGTTCATAATTCCAGTTCCAAAGTGTCTTCACTCCACTGTTCTTCTGCCCGCCCGCAACCCCGCATCGTTCGGCAAACACTATCCAATTTCTTTAAGCCACAGAGCTGGCACGCCATACTAGGTCCGATATGGACTTTCCATCTATCCTTAACACGGGATCCCATTCGGAATGTTCGTCACGTCCTTCGGCGATGCCCGACTGCGCCGTCTGGCCGTTGACAAACTTCCAACCCTTCGTGCGTTTGGTTAACCGACCGTATATAGCTGTAATAATGAAGCGTTGGGGAACCGACTACTAAACAAAAGCCCGGCGAAAGAGTAAACCCATCGGTTATGATGCTCAAACTGAAACCAGACGAGAAGCAGGAACATGCAGGCAAACCGAAAGAAAGGAGGAAAAAAAAGGTTCACAAAATTCAACGAAAGAAACCCAACAAATCGAGAGGCCATCGTTCGTGTACGGGCAAAGTATGGTGCCTAGAGGTGGTGTGTGTGTGTTGTATGAATAATTTTATCGAAAGCTTACCCAAGCGATTCGATTGCTTCCAAGAGGGGAGGTTTGCTCGATGCGTTTGCTTATCGGTTCATCTGCTCGGTTAAGGAGTTTCTATTGGGTGTATCGTGGCGTTTTCTTTTTTCTATCCACAATGTTTTAAAGTTTATGAACGTTGGCCCCTCATAAATCCGGGGCTTTTCGTTTGTGGTATTACACGAAAAATTAATTAAATCGAACCCGTGGCAGCTGACTTCTTACAAGGGCTAACATCGTAAGTAGTTGCTATTATTAATCCTAGCAGCTTTCTAGGTGCGTCTTGAACAACAGTACTGCGACATGTTCACCTGCTGGCAGCTGTTCTTGCATTCTTAATGGAATGCCATCGAGCCGTAGCGAATTTAAAAAAAAAGTCAAGGACATTGTGTAAACGGATCCCACCGAGGGAAGCTTAATGTAATTACATTAACGGACAGCAATCGGAAGCAAACTTCATTACTTTGCTCTCGCTCTACCGGGTGTGCCTGCCTGGTATGTTAGCATATTGAATCATCTTGTCATGCAAAGTGAAGCAACTGTCCGTACACCGCCCATCATTCTTCGTACATCCCAATTTCCTCTGTTGCGCTCTCCCCGTTCCATTTCGTTCCCGCTTGATTTTTTTCCCGACACTCTCATTGAGATGCAAATCATATTCAAATGAATCAATACTTCACTTCACTATGGATGCTGTCCTTTTTTCCGAGCATCTAAGTACCGCTCCATCGATACGGACTAAAATCAATCGTTACACCCGTCGCAGCTAGAACGTCAAGGCAACGAACCACCATAAAGCACAAAGAAAAATCTACTCAGTCAGTTACGGATGTCGATCGACGTCGATTGACTCAAGTTCCGAGACGGGGTAGTCCGTTAAGATTTCTTCCTTTTTTCATCTCCAAAAATATAATACGCATAAACACACGCAATAAGACCTTTCGCTCGGTGCGTTTTCCGTAGCAATAGAGCCTCATCAGTTCATCAGGAGATGCCGATCAACGGGAAACGGTGAGCAAAATAATGTACACAAAAAATGAATAATAAAATCCCCTACCAACCCCCGCATTAGGATTGCTCTGCTTCCTCTCTTTGCACTCCCGTAACGAAGGTTGAAACCGCAAAACACTCCACTGCTCCACGGCACCCTCGGCGAGGGAATCGCCATTTCAGGTCCGCCAGCAGCCAGAACAAGAAAATCAAAGTCAATTCCCGGCGCAACTTGTGTAGCATTTTTCCATGCCAATCCATTTTCTTACACATACGCGCACAAAATCAAACCCGGAGGAAAAATGGTGTTTTGGTTTGGCTGCTGCAGACGAAAACGCGCGGCTCGTGTGAGATTGTGTGGGTTGATTTTTTTGTTGGGCCCGCCAGAGCGAATACTACTATCGGTAGCATGTTTGGTGTTGTTTCAGCCGATCGAAAACATTCGATCCTCATAAATATTCACACGAATATCTCTGCATCATCTTACCTTTTTTTGCGTGGAGTGATGGCTATGAAACGCACCCCGATTTATCCGTCAGGGCAGGGGGGGGGGGGGGGCGGGATGGTTTTATCTCTTGCCGCCGTACTGATGATATGCATACGTGTGGAGGTTTGTGTGTCGTGTTGCTTTACTGGTGATGATCAGTAAATTCAGAATTCCAATCTCCAAACACATCATCATACGTTTTTTTCTTTAAATCTTTTTTTAAGTTTTGGAAATACTCTGTATAGAGGCTTTAACCATACGTGACCTTGCAATTGCCGGATTTACGCTTTGCAAGGTCCGTAAAATTTGAAAATAGTTGCTTCAATTGCTGGTTTTATTTCATCATGAAGAAATTTATTATCACGATCATAAATCAAGAAAATGACATGGATCATGCTAAACGGAGATGCTGGGCTGTTACTTAACCCTTTAAAACAATTTTTCCAACAAGTTCTGGCTGGCTGCAACCTTTGAGCACCTTTACGAAAATATATACGTTCATGATTATTTGTGGTAGTTCCGATTTTATCACACAGTAATTGTTAAATAATTTTCTCACCACATGTATTCCGTATCGACCATGTCGTTTGAAATTATTGCATCACAATAGCATCGGACGTGCTGGTTTCAACTCCAACATGGGAGTAAATTTTCAGCTTTTATTAATTAGTCCTAGGTACGTCCACTCCATTAACATCACCACGACCCAGTCACGACAAACTCCGCACAAAGTAACTGGAACCATGAAACTTCCCCTCATCGTTCTGTTCGTTCGTTCGTACTCGTCCTCAGGCAACAAACACTCTGCTTCCCAATCGGAACCGAACACTAAATAGTCTCCGGGTGGCAACATGTTCGTGATTCATATTTGACCGCTTCAGTACTGCATACAACAGCAGCAGCAGCAAAAAAAACTGCAAAAAGCTGCAGTGTACCACGACAAAACCTGTCAGGATTTACCGGGGTTTGCCCGGTCCACCGGGCAGACATACCGTTCAGCGGCGGCCCAACCCATCCC
The DNA here is from genome assembly GCF_013141755.1 of Anopheles stephensi. Taxonomy (NCBI): domain Eukaryota; kingdom Metazoa; phylum Arthropoda; class Insecta; order Diptera; family Culicidae; genus Anopheles; species Anopheles stephensi. The sequence continues at coordinate 78,565,656 of NC_050202.1, read as the reverse complement.
ATCACTCGACGCCACATCCTAATCGTATCACGGCTCGTGGGAAAATGGGTAAGTTTTTCTGGCTCCAATCGCCGTGCCATTATGTTCCCATCGAAACGCGAACAACGTGCGGCATAGAGTGTTGATCCGGCAACATCAGCACAACGGTAGTTTGCAAAAGGTCGATCGAGTGCCGGCCAGGAGGATTGGCCAACCAACAGCAACAAAAAATGGAACCCTAGAAAAAGATGCTTTATTGATTACCTTCCGTCGGTGACATTTAACCACCAACAGAGCGTGCCAAACCTTTTTTTGGGGTATAACTGCGGGTAACACCCACACGGAGTTTTATCGGTAGTTAGTTTGTTTTATGCACACGTACACGTCCTCAGCAGTTTTCCATCGCCGAGGTTTTTTTTTTTTTTTTTGCTCCATGATTGTTCGAACAGGAGAATTTTGAACGGTAGTGCCGTTCAAGCGTAGGTCGAATCTTGCCACCAAAAGGGATAGAATTAATGGGCTAGATGCCTCCGAGCAGGCTTCGACAAGTCCTGGGTCTGCTTCATTTGTGTGGGGGGAAAAAACAGTGATCCAGAGAAGTAAGAACTCGTGACATGATTTATCAGCCGTGTTTACGGAAGGGCCGTGGTGTAGTTGGCTTTCAATTTTAAACTCGTGAACAAACGTATCTGTCGTGCAACATTGTTACCTTCTTTGGTGCGCTTCTGGCAAATAAATTCAATTACAACAAAGTTTGAACAATACATAGAAAGACATAAAAAGGAGATTACATTTTCGGAGACATAAGCGAACATTATCTTGAAGACATACCGAATTCTTCAGTGCATTCATATTTCTTAATTCAATCGTTTAACAACCACGCAAACAATCTAAAAAAACCCTATAAAAGAAATACAACGACTAGTTTAATGTATGTGCGCTTTGGACATCAGTTTGCGTGACATCATTTAAAGTTAATCTATTGCACCTAACCGTCATCCATTTGGCATCGAAATGGCTTTCAACACATGATACCATTTATTAGTCCCAATCGTTTGCTACAAACATAAAACCTCGCTCCCCTTTTTCCAAAATGGCTCCGTTGACAAATAGAGGGGTAGAGAAAGAAAATGAAGATGTCTGGATGGAGACAATCGGGGGTAAACATTCCTGCACGCTTTCCATCTTTCCCCCCCCCCCCCCCCCTTCTTTCCTTCGATGACAGTTTTACGAGGGAAACAGATTAGATTGAGCAAACGTGATGATCATTATTGGTGACCTTTTGGGCCAAGAGATGGAGAATGGTTAGCCGGCCGAAGAAGCTGGCACCAAATTATTCCCGGTAGGTTTGACAAATGCTTCTCTTCTACCTCAAATAGTACACTGCTACGGGTTAGCGTGCGTATTTTTCGTCCGAGAAGGGATGCGTCGGTAGCTTAACGCAAGCAAATCCCCCGAGGCTTTGGCTGGGGGTTTGACAATTATTACATCAACAGCGTTACGTCTGCTTCCCCGTTTTTTTTTTTTCTTTAAGTGATCCAATATATCTCAAATTAGGTTAGTGTAAAAATGCTGACTATCGTAAAGCAAATAGAAACGATGCATTGTTCGGCGAGTTGGAAAACTAGTGCTCCAAATCCCACTGTTGCTTCACAAGTCATCGTCATCTTGCGGCACCCGAAAATCATTACCCGGGCTGCCGTTCATCATCCCCGGTCGGTCTGTCATTTGATGTAATGCGGTGTGAATGAATCCCATGGCCCACCCCTAGCCCCAGGTGGCCAATGCTATCGGTTCAACACCTTTCCGGTCATTTCCCAGCCCTGGGTAATGCAAAAGTGTGAGATGAACACAGAAGCAAACCTTCACTTACCTTTTTGTCTAAATCGCCGGCTTCTGGCGTCGGTCCCGTTCGGTGCTTAATGTTGTGATACGAGCCGCCCAACACACAGCTGACCACAAAATGGTTGACGGTTCGGCTATCGTAGTCCTGCTTACCGCAGGTGGGCCGAAAGCGATTGCAGCAGCTGCACCTTGCCCGTCGCTTTGATAACCTTTCGCTGCACCCAATCCCTAGTGACACTGCACCGGCAGCCAGTCGCAGGGAGCTGCATTATATTTTCATCAACACACTCGCACACCCGCACGCGCACACACACAGAAACCACCACATACACAGAGAGAACCCTGAATCGACGCTTTGTGGCCAAAATGATGTCGTGGTGATGGTAAAGTGAAGCAACACCGCCAGACGAAGAAAAAACCACCCACCGCAACACTGGCCCCCGGGGGGGTGTGTTAAAGGTTCACGCGTTCGGCGTGAGAACCGCGGTGGAAATTAATTCAACCTCACCAAATCTGCCTCTTTTTACCGCACACTTACGTAATGCACTCGAACCACCCTCACACACACACGCGCACTCACTTGCACTGGGTGACACTTTTAAAATCATGCACTAGTGCTGGGGGTTGACTATTTTTTTCTTTTTTCGTAATGTTGCACTTACTTTTGCACTTAATTATTAGGCCGTTGGCCAGCTTCACACATGTTGCACAAAAACTAACACCTTCAATGAAATTTTCTCGCAGCGGGAAACGTTGTGACTAAAATTCTGGAATTGGAAAACCAAATTAAGTTCACTCCGGCTAAGGATAAATACAGGCATTTTAATTTGAAAATGATTTATGTTAACTGTATGAAGGAATCGGTGGCGTTGCTGTAGCAACACAGAAATGACATTAACCACGTATGCTAATTTTGATATAGTACCAAATAATTTACACTTTTCCGCGTTGATGGCAGTCGGTGGTGTCGACCTTTTGCAAGTGCCGATGCACTGTATGAATATTTAAATTTAATTTTTACATTCTCTTTGGAGCGTCTGAAAATCGTATCAACGCACAGCATGATGGCTCAACAATAACACAATTTTAGCCATTAACAGACAGAGCGGTTCAGTAACGGTGTCAGTGGGAAAACAAACGAAAAAAAAAACACACGAGACAGCCAAACCCGGGATACAATTCTTCTCACTACCGAAACCGAATGTCATAGGAAGCTATTAATGAAAAGTTTTCATTTCTGTTTTCGGCAAACAACGTTCATCACCTACACGCTGCTTGCTGCAGTATTTTATGGTGCTAATATTTCTCACCAGCAGGAAAAGCGACAAAAAAAACACGCAGAGAACGCAGCTTGCCCGAAACGGGAAAATAATGTAGAACGGAAACAGGGGGAGGGGGCGGCCGCCTACGTCGAGCACACACACACACATTTCCACAGATGACGTAAGTGATGATACCCGGTCAAGTAAAGTGTTTTGGCGCTTGTCCGTTCTTTTGCACCGTGACAATTGCATAAAATTTTTCATTGGGCTTTTCCCATTGTTTTTTGCAAACCTTTCATTATTACCTACTCTTTCTCCCGCTCTCGCAATTGCACCCGATTCAGCCAGTTTTTTGTTTTTTTTTTGCTCTGTCCAGTTGGTTAGATTGGTCAGAGCAGAGTGAGCCATTTTTCCCCTCCCTTGGGCTGGGAAACCCATCATGACAAAAGAATCTGAATCAGTTCGAAAAACAAAAAATCCTTGAAGCACAATCACACCACAACCGTTCTTGATGCTACTGTGCTGAACTTTTCAACCGGTTCTATTGTTTTGCGTCAACTTTTCCATTGTTAAACACACGTAACCGCTTTCATTTTCCCATTTTCACTTTTGGAATCGGAACGAATATCGCCCCTTTTCGCTTTTGACAACTATTGCAGTAGAAGCAGATGTCATTTTTGTTTTTCAACCGTAACATTGGATTGCTTTAGCACTACGTTTGAAGAGTTTTGTTCTTACCGTAAGCGCACAATTCTTTTCTCAGCTTTCTTCTTAAACATCTTGCAACACTACACTACAACGGAATTCTTACAAACACTCGAGGAACTTATGCAACTTTATCTTATTACAACACGAACCGTGCGCGGCAAACGTTAAGTCACAATTCAATCCTACTGGCAGAATACTCTGCTTTTATACCTAATTCCAGGGGAGCGAATCAAAGGCTACTTTAGTTTAAGTTTTGGAAGTAGCCTACTTCGTCTACATTTTCAAAGTGAAGTTATCGAAACCTTTTCTTACTAAGCAGCAATTGTTATTAATTTTTTATTGTTTTCGCAAAAGTTGGAAGTCGGTTGCAAAAGAAAAAGAATTTAAAATAGAATGATGACGAAAAATTTAATGAGAAAAATATATGCTAAATTTATTAGCGAAACTCTATCTACTCCACAAAAGGTTCTTGGCCTACCGAATCCTTAGAATTAGTTCGCAAGTCTTCAAATTTTCTATATTGCTTCTTCAATACAATCCAACATTGGTTGGTAAAAAAAAAAGTTTTAAATCACTTCGGGTAGTCAACCATCTTGGGGGCTCCAAACGTTACCGGCGGTTGGAAAAATGATGAAGGTAAAAGGTGTCGGCGTTGATGGCGGTAATCGAATATTTGTCCGCAAAACCATTACGCCCGAAACGCCCAGAACGCCACTTGCTTTATTATCGTACACTTTTTGGTTTTCTTTTACATTGCTTCTCACGCTTGTTTTACCATCAAAAAAACAGTTAAATGAAGAAGATTTGTTTCCAGTTTGCTGGCCAACCTTTCGTCACGAGTAGCAAACTTCTGGCGGCTAATATGGGTGTCGGGCCAAGAAACGGCATAACTCCCTGCGGATTACGGGAAGCTTTTGGGGGGCCGTTCGTAGGTTGAAGCTTGATGGTAAAAGTTTAATTTGATATACACACTGTTTTTGTTTGCTTGTGTTTGTTCACTTTTTTTTGTTTGTTTGGGCAGTGCCACAAAGAGAGGAAAAAAAACAATAAGGCACGAGAGCAGAACATCCCAGAGCGCGGGATGACAATGGTGTGTGTGTAAGATGAGGATCAACTTTTCCTTTCTTGTTGAAATGGTTTCGGTGTTATTTGATTAGTATCAAATTGTGGCCGTCATCCCTTGTAAAACTAGACGCTCTGGGTGGCATTCCTGGGCAAAGGAATGCAATTTTTGAAGCATTACCGAGTTTTGTTTCCCTTTTTTTCTAATAGACAAACTCGCTCCCGCTGCAGCAAGTAAGAAGATTTCGCATTTTTGCCCCACTTGCTTTACTTGCGCAGCAGTAAAATGGGCATAAATTAACGACTGTCTGTGATGACGATCGCTCGGGTCCGTAAACCGTAGTCAACAAATCCTACCCTAGTTGATCGTAAAACTTGTCACCTTTTGGTCAAAATAAATGGTATTTGTCAACGGCAAACCATCGAACCGTTTGCCCAAAATACGGCCCCGAAAAGCACAATAGCACCTAACCGACCTAAAGCAAACGGCAACAAAAAAAGGCTGAATAGACGACACCCAGCCCAACCTCACTATTGCGCCCACTGCTGCCAACAGCAACTGGCAAAAATACGAAAAATGCCATTCCACCTGGATGCTAATTGTGAAATAACATTTCCAAACACACACCGGTTCACAGTCAAGGTTATACCACCACCACCACCACGCTTGGTCGGCTGGGACGACTGGTGGATGGTGGTTGGGACAAAAAAAAAGCAACACAAACTTCAAAGGATCAGGTTTTTGGGACAGTATTTTCCGGCTCGTTTTACGCTCTCCGGACGGAAAGGCTTTAGCCATCTTGAAGCTTTTTTTCCCTTGCTTTGTTTTCGTTCGTTACACGCTCCGTACGGCACGCTGCGAAGAAAATTCGCCCCCGACCCCACTTTAACCAGTGGTAATTCTGTGTAATACCGTTTAGAGCACCGGCAAGGTAGCCTTCTTTGTCGAGGCTTTTGACGACCTCTTCTCGAAAGCTCGCCGTATTACACTTTCTTTTCATTGCTGTTACTGCACCAAGTGGCCGTTCTAGAACGTGTCCAATATATGGATTTTAAATATTCAACCCCCTTCGACCGGTTTGCAAATGAAATTAACAAGAGTTTTCAAGTAGTTTTCGCTGTTGTGCCGTAACTAAATGCAGCATTACCGAAGTTCATATTCTATTCTTGTCCCATTTTATGCGCCAACAACGACTACTTTGGTTGAGCTTTTCGTTTCGCTGCTAAATTCCTTACAATTTGACCCTTGGTTCCTAAGTGCGCCGATCTCGTAGTAGAGGGACAAAATTTAATATTCCACCAAAAACTGTCTTCCGCCGGCACAAACAAAATCAATCGAGCGCAAAATTACATTGAAGCCTTTGCCAAAGCCCACGACTTCCGTTGGAGATTTTTTTCTTTTTTGTCGGCAAGAATATATCGGCAGAAGGAAGGAATGTAAACGATCTAGCCGGCATTGCTTCATGAAGCGCAACGTCGGGACGCTTCAAAAGCTTTAACGCGATTGTTCGCACGGGTGTGTTACTCCTTCAAAATAACGCCCCCCCCCCCCCCCCCCCCCCCCCCCCAATGATGGCTCCACGCGTCCAAACGGCTGTAAAACATAAGCCCAGTTAAGCTGATGAAGCTGTTCTTCTTAATGCTGGATGGGTGATGGTTTTCTTCGGGTGGAACTTTTCAATCAGTATAAACACTTTCCCTTAAGGAAGCGTACGCACCCTTACAACAAACCTTCCCGTTAATGGGTAATACAGGACGAACCATTAGCATTTGGGTGGGTGGAATACGTCACACTATCAACGCACCATTTCATTGGGCTTAGAGCCTACAAATGATTGTAGCAGTCAATCGTACAGGTTCTAGCGGCGAGCGTTTCTTTCCTCAGGATCCCAACCTGATGGGAGCCTACTATCACCAGTTAATGGTTTGTAAAGCAACTGCAAAGATTTTTGCACTCAGCCTCACCGTACGTAGTCCGTAATCGTTAACGTTAACCGAGGTTTTCGCCAGCGCCAGAACGAGAAGACGGTCGCACATCGCAACAGCGAGCGCCTCTTATCGAATGTCGTTAGTGCTAATTGACGCATTATTTGTCGGTGGTAAAACTTCCACCGAAAACATGGCAACCTTCCGACAACTTTACTCCATTAGCGTCGGAAGTTGAGGCATAACTCTGTCTGAGTTTCCCATTGCAATTCGGATTATGAGAGCGCTTCAGGTACATGCTATAGAAAATTCGGTTTTGCTTATTTGTCAGTCCATTTGCATCTTGTAAATGTTAGAGCTCTTTTATCACAACAGTACGCTCTGCAAACGATAGCGTTGTTGTTAAACTTTAGATGTATACGTTTTCGTACATCACTTGAGAGTTGCTTCCACTAGGATGCATCCGGGTAGCGTCATAATTGTTTATAATTGCGTTTTCGGTATAAAACAAAGCCCAAGAAAATAATGCAAAACTTGGACCGAAGTATTATTAACAAAACGGAACTATAACACAAAAAATACCAAGCAACACACATAAACAGATCCCACTAGTGATGATCAAAAAGATTATGTAAAAAAAGCTGCTTGGGTGATGAAAAATCTCATTAGTCCAACGAATGGAAAACCACGACGGTCGAAGGCTGCTGCTCCAAGCTTCCCGGCGTTTCCTGCCGAACCCAGAGCCGCAGTTAAATCCTGTTTTAAGTTTTTCACAACTTTTGTTCTCTTTCCATGGGCATCTAGAGCAACGGGCCCACTCTCTCCTGCCTTCTACTGTACAAATATCTTTTTCTGGAATTGCAAGAAATAATTTGCAGGAGCAGTGTTTGACTCCGAGGGTAAATATAGTTTCCGTGCTGGGTTACTGTTTTTTTTTTTTACTCGCTTTTCCAACTACCTACGCGGCACGGAAAACCTAGCACAAAAGGGAACGCTGAAGCGAAGGTTGAAGTGGGGGGTTGAACATTGTTTGACCGCTGACCGCAAACAGGTCGGTGACCGTCTCGAACCTCGGAGGTCAGAAAATTGCCGTCTTGCTGGACAGTGTAGTTTTTTGTTTTGATTTTACTGTTCCAGTCGGCTGTGAGGGGGGAAACGATGGGCAGTTGTGGTGTTTCATTTCCCTTGCCTTCTGTACCGGACGGTGCTGTTACGCCGTTGTATTAAAATTCTTTGGTCAGGAAATGAGTCGTAAGGTTTGAAAGTTATGCTTATACAACATCTCATCGCAAGATTTTTGTAAAACTGGATAAGCATCCCACGGGTCCAATTAAATCCCATTCTTTTTAAGCGATCACCAACACACCACTGGTGTACGGTATTTAAATGTGCGACCCACACATCTCACGGGCAACGTTTTGCGACAAACTTTACAAATTACTATTCAAACACACTTCCGGCAATCGAGTTGATGGTACGGGTCTACGTGTCACGTCAAAGCAAGGGTGAAGCATCAAACATCGCTTCCCACCCCATCCACCTTCAACATACACGGCCAGCAACTGTACCACCACATCTCAAGTTTTGCGCAGTCTGAAACTACCACCACACTTCGCATCACCCACGGCAATGGCAAATCGTTGCCACGCGACAAAACGTCTCACCGGGATGACATCATTTTTGACGCAACGTGGCCCCATCCGTGGAGGTTCTATTTAGCTTTACAAACCGAAGAAACGTACCACGCGGCACGGAATCGGAAAAAGAAAACTGGATACAGAGCTTAGCGCGCCAAAAATATACCACCAACACTATTCGTCCAAATTACGAAGGGCGATCGATCTTGAGCCAACTCGAAATGCACAATACTGGCGCCACACTAACGTCCGTTCCCAGGTCAGACCAGTCCGGTTGCGTCTCCGTTCTCCGCATTGTGCAACAGTGCTACGAGCTATGCCAAATGATGTTTCAATATTCATCCGCTTAAGCCATTCATAAACGGTGGACCGGTGGAGAAGCAGAAAATATCGACCTGGTTGACGTTCTGCTACAGGGCGGTACAGGGCCGCAGGGCCACATACGCATACCGTACACAGATCGTCATCTTCCAGCATCAACTAGCTACAGGCCGAGGCGAGGCTATGAATGTGAAATCAGATGTGACCTATTTACTGCGCAGACCAACTGAAAACGGAATCTATTTGAAACTGACACCGATGCGCTGGTAGTGTAGCAGAAACTGACCCTGTTTTTGATTTTAAAAAATTCTACTTTTCATTGCAATTTTAATAAAATATCGACAGAAAGTCCGAGAATGAGCTTTTGGTGATTTGGCGCAACTGACCACACTGGCGCAACACACAATAAATAGATAAACTGGAAAAAAAAACTCTCAGTAGCTCCAATTATAACAAATCTAATTGATTCTCTTGAGTGGTAAAAAAATACTGGCCAGTTGTTAAGCAGATTATCGCCAAAGTGCAGAATTATTATCGGTAATGATCAAGCTTGGTACAGGCTTGGATTAACTCTTTTTCAACTTTTACTCCAGAGGTCCCATCCATACGCACATCACTTGCTCCTACTGGACTGGGACATCACCGCGAACGATGGCTTCATCGGTAAGTTTACATCATTTGTCACCGCTAGTGGTGCTGTTGCGGGGAAACGCTTCTGCAAGGTGTCTAATGGGTGGCCACGGGATACCGTGCCGCGCTGTGCGCCGTCTGGTGTCATAATAAATGATGGCCGTGCTGATTCGATCGCGTGACAGCCGCGCGCCAATGTGGGAACGCCACACACGCGACATCCAGCACTGATGGCGCATCGCATCCCCCCCTCCGTTTGCCGACAGACATCCGCTCACCCACTAGCGTTTTGTTTAAGGGTCTGCACGAATCACAAACCAAAGGCCGTTGCAAGAAAAGAAGAAAAATACACACACACCCTTGTGCCTGTGCATGATGGAGATTTATTCCTCTCAATACCATTTTCGGTTATTTCGGGGGGTTTGGTTTTCCCTCACGCAAAAGAAGTACACCGCACGGCAAAAACGAACCTCCAAATGGTTTTGTTGCTGTGCGGAGCATAATTTTCATTGCAGCAAAATCCACCGCTCAACTGCAAATAAGGGAAAGGTGTGCGACGATTTGTGCTTAGTTTGGTATTCGCCAAAGGCTCGATTCGGTGGATACCGCATTCGATTTGCATGAGATTCCGGTTAGGGCTGGGTTTGGGTCGCTCGGTAAGAAATAAAGGTTGAGTAATCAGTTTTTTATAAGCTTCATCCTTAGAATGAATTAGTGGTTCACCCTTAAGGCAATAGCTCGAGGGATTAGCTAGCTGGTGGCTATCATATGCTTCCCGTCATCATATCCTTAAACAAATGATTAAAACATTTAGAAACTAAATTTAGCTACACTCTACTCTAACTACTCTGCGCGCTTATCAATGTGTCGTTTCGTGGGCCACTTCTTGCCCCAAGACCGCAATGCATAACGCATAAGTCGAAGCAAGTGGACGATTGGTGCTGTGGGATTTACAGTCGCCATTGTAACGCCATATGACCTAAATTGTGGAAGCTGTAATCGTCGCTTGTTCTCATCTAAATCTGTCATCTGTCATAAACACACACACACACACACACACACACACACACACACACACCGCTGTTGTAATAACAGTTGCGTGAGCAGGCGTAAGAGCAGGCACGCAACATAATTTATCGTTGTGGCCAAAAGTTTTAATTCCAATCCACCCCAACGTTGGAAATCTCGTATTGCTATTTTGTCGTGTGTTAGCAATGAACAATAATCTCCTTTTCCCCTTTTTTCAAAGAACTTTTAAGTAAATAATTTTAATTCTTTCCTCTTGCAACTCGGACTCTAATTAGTCCGAACAGGAAAATCTTTTGACTTCCCCCAAGATGTTTTTTTCGTAAAGCTCCTGTCTCTGTTTCGTTTGCATTCCCAATCACCTATCTCCCCACAACCCATTTCCCAACCCAGAAGTGATATGTAAATAATTTGCCACAACGATTGTTTGCAGTGAGCCGGCGGGCCATTTGATCGGAATCGGAATCGTGGTACAGTTGTGAAGCACTCGCACCGCCAAACCTCGACCCGGTCACCCACAAACCGACACTAACTAGTGTTCTTCCGGTCGCGCGGTTTGTCCACACAAAATGGGGATGGCAGGGGCGATTTTCTGCAAGGGTCATTGTCAATTCCCGGTGCGGAACGTCGGAAAGGCGTCCTATTTCAGATGTCACCCGGATTTGCAACCTACACAAATCTAATTGAAAACGTAACCACTTCTGCTTGGAAGTGCATCGGAAAATGGCCGTCCAATCCAAACCCGAAATGTTCTACCCGCCAGCCATCTATCTAATAGAGCCGCCAGAACCGTTGCGTGCCAACAACGTGACGGAATTTCGCGCTACCAGCCAAAGTTGCCGTGCCGAACTGACAGGCCGGGGGAACAGTTTGGCGGACGGAATACGGTTTCATGTGCGTCTGCGAAAGTGTGGCCGGAACGATTTGCCATGGTCACGAGATATATTGCCAGCGGCTCCGCGTTTTGCCGCTTCTTCGTTCGTGAGCGATAGCCGTTCCTCGAAGATATGTTCCTCGTGCGCTTGACGTTTGTGGGCAGACATTTGATTCGCAGCCAGCAATTACAACAGACCCGTGGTAATGAGTCAGACGAACATGCAGCAGCCGAATGCTGGGCGACTGCGAATGACAACAAATTTCGGTAAATCATTATGCTTTATTTCACTGTGTGCGTAAGTGTGTGATACACACCGACAAGCATCGAATTTCATTTAATATTTCTCGTCTGTTCCATTGCCACACTGCCTTGATTGCAGATTTGGGTTTTCTTCTCTGAACCATAGCCGGGTTAATGAAAAAATGCTCCAAACCACAATAAATCCATCGTCCAAAGTCTAGCTCCGAAAAGCTCATCCCTTCCGCGACAATGGGAAAAATCAGGCTTTATGGATCAATTCCCCAAAATTAATTTGCAAGCCCATCATCCCCGGGTGACAACGCTTACGCAGCGAACATCTACCCACCAAAATAGATTGGGCGGCTGGGCAAACAAAAATAACCGTTCCAAAATGCATTCCACGTGTCGGCCACACATCCCTTCACCGCAACGCACTGATACGCTATCGCACTGCGGCGCTAAATATAGGGTGGGGTGTTGGGGATATTTTTACACCCCTCCCCGAACGTATCGATCATCAACGGACACAACGGATCGGAAAACTCAATTACGTGCTCCTCGGTCCGGCCGGCTCGATTACAGCGATGAAGTTCCTCATCCGTCGAACGAAACACATGGACGGAGACATTTTGTCGCTTCGGCGTATGATGACCGAAGGATTAAATGATTCACCCAGGGCTTAGAGGGCGGTAAGGGACGCTCAAACTGGGCCGAAACGTATTGCGTGCTCCTGTGGGTTTCAATGCTGGTCTCAACATCAGAGAAAACAAATGTCTTTAAATTTATACCCAAGCTGGACGCAACTTCTAGCCACAAATCAATTTAGTGCCAGCGTCAAACATAGCCGTAAGCCGTGAACATTTTTCCCATGTAAAAGTCTCACGCATCACGCATCGGATCGCACAAGACGTGCGGTCTCGGCTGCGCCAGAGGCATAGCTGAAGTTCTGTGCAGAAATAGAGCAAGATTGAGCGGGGTACTGATGCAGGGTGACCCAAGACGCTACAGAAATTGATTGCAATGAATCGGTAGCGAGCGAGGTAGAAGCGAGTGAATCAAACCGTCAGATGTCTTCCTAACTCCCCTTACAGACAACGACCGAACGAAACGAGCTCATAAATTTCAATTCGAGAAGCCAAATCCAAAAATAATCCAAAATTCTTCTTTCGACATCCGAAGCGCACGGGTCAGCCACTGTTCGGTGACCGAGTTTTTCACATCCCCAATGCCGCCCCCCCCCCAACCCCCCTCCCCCCTTCCGGTTCGCATCTCGGTGAACGAGGGTTAAGGAAAATTAAAAGTAAAAGTACAAAAAAGCTCCCTCAAAAAGCTGTCGCCCGCTCACATTGGACATTGGGAGGGTGGGTTTTTTTGCTTCGTGTGTGCGTGTGCGTCAGTCTTTGTCATATCGGTACGACAGTTTTTCACATCACAAAGTAGTAAGTGGATTTATCAATTCAACGCATGTCACCGACGGCGGTCGAGCAGTGTGGGGGGACCGGGTACAGATGAAAGGTTGGCGTGCTGGCAGCCACCTAGCATGACCGGACCCGAATCGATTTCGATTCAATTAAAAAGCAATAAAATTAAGCCTTCCCAAAACCATCTTTGTGTCGTTAGCTGCCGGCCTGCTGCGCGTCGGAGCTTCTCTGTTTGCCCATTTTTCGTCTGGATTCGATCGATTTGTTGGCTCTGATACCAGAGGTTCTCTGGTCTGGTTTGATCAAAATAGACACGGATAGAGCGTTCTCTAGCTGTAACGTAATTTGTTCTTCGAAAACAAATAAACACACCTAAACATTCGTCTATAAAACTCTCCCAATAAGTATGTTTAATTCTTCGCATTTAAACGTTCAGTTCGTTTGAATGGGCATAAACAAGCGACATAAGCATCGAACTTAGAATTGCAGCTACCTCACGGTGTCAATCGTACAAGCTGTTATCGCAGTCGCGGTTTGTTGTCTATTCCGTATTTTAAAGGAATAATTGAGTAGTATAACAAGTTGCTTGAGTATGCCGATAGCCAGCGTAATCGATTTACGATTGTCTCGTCAGCTGATGACGAGATGATGATAAGACGGTGCAATGCGGAATGTAAACTACGGTGCAGGTCACGCGTCCCATTCGCTCGAGATAGACATAGCGAACGAGTACAACACAGCTCGTAATGTCGCCTCGCTAGAGCAAATAGGATTAAACTTCCTAACAAAAAAAACTAATGCCAATAATATTCAATCATCTCACAATCATTTTATTAATCCAGGATCAGGTTCAAAACAGCATAGCGTCCAATAAGAATTGGAACCGTGTGGAATCGGTATCAATCATTCGCAAATATCATCACGTTGATGTCCCTGAAGCTTCACAGCACAGACCAGTCCCCGGAAAACCGCAGCTCGAAACCACCGTAACTAGCAGAGCCGTTTTCTCCCACCACCAGCAGTCGCATTATCTGTAATAAAGCACCGTCCGCTTACCGGATGCTACCGAGCATTTGCGTTCAATAGATACGCCACAGAATGCAAAACGTGACAGGGACGCCACAAATGCCGCAAACAACAACCCCACGGTTTTCGAACCCGAATGCTGTCGGGAGGCGTCGGAAATTGGCTCGCAGAGGTTCGTCAAGCACAATCACCGATCGCTCGCAGAAGATTAGCAAAATTGATTGCGTACGAAGGTGTTTGGTGTTTGGAAGTAATTAAAACTCTAATGGCGCTGCATGTGAAAACCACACTCGGCAACGTGCTGAAAAGGATGCGGCGTGTTACCGTGTGCAGACCACATGTGGGGTTCGTGATTTTGCTGCATTCGCGTGATTTTGCATAGACTAGGGCAAACAAAAGAGCTCGTAGTTCGTCCAAGTATTGGGCTAGAATTGGGGGAAATCATTCAGATTAAATCGTTTGCGGAAAACAAAATCGCACAGTAAGAGGTTCGATCCAGCAAAATCATTTTACTGATGAATGTGTCCTGAGCTGATCTTCACGATGCGGCAAATCTTGGTGAAGATGGCGGAGCAGCAGCAGCTCCACCCCTACCATCTCTTCATTGATTTTAAAGCCGCCTATGACAGCATAGCCAGAGTAAAACTGTACGACGCAATGAGCTCTTTTAGAATCCCCGGCCAAGCTTACCAGGCTTGTAAGAATGACAATGGCCAACATCACATGCCACATCATAGCCAACCAAGGGCCTGCGCCAGAGAGATGGACTTGCCTGTCTCCTTTTCAACCTGGTGCTAGAGAGAGTCATCCGCGACTCGAAGGTGGAAACTTCGGGGACCATCTTCAATAAGTCAATCCAGATCCTGGCATACGCTGATGACATAGACATCATTGGTTTGAGGCTCTCCTATGTAGCAGAAGCTTATCAAAGGATCGAGCGTGCGGAACAGAACCTCGGGTTGGAGATTAACGAGGCAAAAACCAAAATGATGGTGGCGCACCACCAGCGGCCCTACTAACAAACACTGATTTACGCCGGGGTTATGTACAGATAGGTGACCGCACCTTCGAAGTCGTCCAAAACTTCACCTATCTGGGGTCAAAAGTCAGCACCGACAAGGGTGCTGGCTGCCAACCGGTCATACTACAGCCTGAGGAAACTTCTACACCCTGACTGAGTGGACTCCTAAACTGACGAAGCCCTTTTAGTCGCGTTTGTGTGGAAGGACAATGGAGCAGCCGCTACAATGACGAGCTCTACGAGCTGTACGATGATCTCACCATCGAATTAGACTCGCCAGGCTCAGGTGGGCTGGTCACGTCATGAGAATGACACCGGACGACCCAGCCCGTAAAGTCCTTTCAGGCCGTCCACACGGACAGAGGAGGCGTGGTAGGCCCCCAGAACGGCCAGGATAACGGATTGGCAGACGACGGCGCTAAAACGTAAGCGGTATGGAGGATTGTTGCAGCAGGACCAAGAACGCAAAGCGGTTGTAGCGCCTGATAAGTAAGTAAAGTCCTGAGCTGAAGAACTGCTGTCATTTATCGGGAGCTTTTTCGCAACATGAACCATTATTTAGTATTCGTGAAGTCGTTAAATGAATTTAAGAGATAAACTTCTTAAACTAACCACGGAAAAGGCTAGGATGTTTAGTTGAATATTTTCCGCTCATCAAATAAAGTCATTTGAACCTCTCGATCCAACGACACCACTACGACACAGCGAGCTTTCAGGGATTGTTTCCGCGGCCAGAAGGAAAACAATTTGCGTTTGAGTTGTTACAATTATCATGACGGTTTAAGTGTGCGCTAACTGCTTCTGTTGTTTGTGTGTCTGAGCAGCCGGACGTAAGCAAAATTGCTTTGGCATTGAGCATCTCGGCCCAGCACAGAATTATGCGTACATGGGTACAAACAGCATAGCGAAGAGAAAGAAAAACGCTACAAAGTAATGGCCTTGCTAGCAAGCATTTGCACTTTTACTCAGCGGATTTCACTTTCATTCAAACGGCCTTTTTTTCTGCTGCCGCCTAGATGTGTAGGTTTCAAGGCGGCAGCATCGGAACGTGCTTTTATAAAACAGAATTCATCCTTTTCTTTGTAGTAGCTGGATAGTCAGTCCCCTGCGTACGGAGAGACGGTCCGGACGGGATTCGATAGCTGGCCCTACCGTCTGACGACCGTCACTTCCACTTCCGTGATGACTTTTTTCCTCTTTAAAATATTCCTTTCTGATTGACTTTTTTGAACAATATAAATTCAATATGGGCTTATGCATTAGGAAATCCCCACACCCATTAGACCATAGCTATTGGCTGGCCTTCCAAGTGTGAAAAGCAGCCATTGTAAATTTCAAATTATCTTAAGTTGTTTGTTACTCCTGTCGTTTGATCGCGTCGTCGATCGCGCGAACTGCCGAAGCATAGACTTTCCTGTTTGGCGAAGCATTTGCATCACTTTTTAATGGCTGCAAGAACAGGCTATTTTTTTTTTTTTTGCTAAATCACTCACTTGTTCACTTTGGTTAATATTTCACTTCATAGTTGGACTGCCCACGTTGTTCGTTGTTTTGCTAATCTTAACGAGTCGCACAGATGATGCTAGACGATATGTTGCATGAAGCGTTTAATTGATTCTACACATTGATCGCCAATCCCCGGCACAAACACACGGTCGGTTTCCTTTGCGAGCTCATCCTTACCAGCCACCCCCTCCCCCCACACAAATAAACTACGTTATAAAGAACTTTTTGTAATACATTTTTTGATGGGTTTAAGTTGTAAGCTAACATTTCTTTTTCGAATAATTATATGTGGCGGCATTCGACACAGCCAATGCGATTCGTACCGTTTTTGTTCAACACGTTTGGCTCGCTAGACAGTCCGCCAGACAAGGTTATTTTTTATTTGCGGCCGCACTCTGGCAACTCGTACAGCGGAGCATACCGAACGGAACGAACACTTCACGACAGCATTGCTTATGCTACCACGGCCAAACTGCACACACAAATCGCTGCAAATCGCTGCACGCGGGTTTACACTCACACTCGCCAATATTCGGTCACATTGCAGCCAGACCAGACAGTTGCACCCGACACACTTTGCCCAAAAACCGGGCAATCACTTACAAACAACAAAACTATTATTCTTCACCCCCTGCACACACACACATACACACGCTCAAACACACTCGATTGCGATGGGGGATGAATAAGGCCGCTGGTTTTGCGGGTGGGAGTTGTAAAGACCCCAAACGCACACCTTCATCAAAACCACACACTACCTTCACAACGCACCGATACACACCTTCTTGCACGTTCACCACACACCAGCGGTCCATACTTGTGGAAGAGCGGAGTGTTGTGCAGTGGAAAATGGGGGGAGCAAACAAACCAGCAGGCAAAAAAAAACACCCAAAATACCCTCCTGCTCACCTTTCGAACGTTCACTGTGTGAGTCTTATTTCGGGGCCGGTTTTGCACCGGATTGCAAGATACACGAATTTGCCGTTTTTTGGAGAACACCCTCTGCTTCAACCATACACCACGGGGGAGCTGTTGCGCCGTTGTGTTTTGAAGCAATAGGGGCACACGCACAACCTTTCGCTGACACGATCTCAGAAATACTCACAGACACAGACGGACTAGCGCGCAGTCGGGTATCGGGCAATCTGCAAGCGGCAGCATCATCAGGTTCCAGGCTTCGTCGACGGTTGCTGCGCTCTCGACGGAAACTGAACGCAGAGAAGCGGAGAGAGTACGCGAGAGCGCGTTAGCTTGGTTTGTGCGCTGGTAAAAACGTTGTTACCGCGAAGGGGAGTGTGTTTACCGCAGGGCTGTCAAACACAGAGGGCACAAAAGTGGATGCGTTCCGTTCCATCCGTATCAACAGATGCAAATGTTGGAGTTAATCATTAAAGAATAAACTATATTGGACAGTAAAGTGTGAAAATCCATAACTCGTTAAGCTATTCACTCTGCTAATTCAAAATGTAACTAAAAGCTCTCGCAATAGCGTTACTTCTCTTTCTCTCGTGTTAATCATTCGAAGCTCTCCCTTTTCCAAAAGACTTCTCACTCTCTTTCTACATCGCATTACATTCCCATTTTCTTCCTGCTGAATGACTTTGAGGGTGGAATGTTGTTTATGTTTTTGCTCTCGCACATCGCATAACATTCCCACTCGCCCGCGATAACAGGAGTGGGGAGGTAGGATTGGTGGGGGGGGAGGCTTAAGGCTGTAGAAAAACTGTTGCTTTCGCCCTTCGTGTACTTCGAGACGCGGGTTTCAATCTAAACTGACCTTAAGGGATCACCAACGATGGTTTGCGAGGAACTGAGAAAAGCTTGCCGATTTTGTGAGAAGATCGAGAAGAGATTAAACTCGGCAGCACAAGTGAACCAACGCATATCACATGACCATTGCACTGGTATGTGAGAATGGGTAAAGAACGTTCAAATCTTATTTTCCCATTTCATTTACACGCGTTGTCTGGTTTACCCGTTCAATTAGCATGTCTCAACCGGTAGTAGGTTTTATTCTATCATTCGAGCAATAGGGAGAAATGGAAACTACACTCAAAACCTTCATTTAACATAGCAACAGTTGGAAGAGCACTTTATTCTGTAGAGCATTTTTATCTCTTATATCATGATTGTTGCAACTTGGTCTCATATGCATGTATTCCTTGATTTCAGTTCGGCAATTTCAAACGTATCACACGTTACTCACTCCTGTTTTGATTTTCAAGCAAAACAAACTTTGTTTTAATTTCCAACCGATCATTCAAAATTGGTATCAAGCTGAATACAAAAGAGGCGTCGTAAAATAGCCATTTTGACAGCAAAGGAAAATGCAAACCCAAGGTGCATGTATCTCAGATGTGCTCAGATAAAACATTTGGCTAGCACAATTCCGGCAATTCACATCGGTATAAATTCGATAAACGTGAGCAAAGCAAATTGAATTCAGCAGCGTAGGTTATTGAGCACTATTGGTTTGATTTTCTAGCTTCTCCAAGAAAAAGCCATCGTCTCCTCGGGTTCACATTTTTATTTTTAAGACGATTTGAGCCAGCAGAAAAAAAAAATCCTTTTTTTGTCTCGCTTGCGAAGACGAACCCCGTTTTTGGACAAACAAGAAAAAGAGTACGAAAACGTCACACAATAAAACAGTATGGTGGTGATGTGACTACAAAAATGATGTGAGAAAGTGAGCGTAATTCCTGCATCGAACGATTTTATCCTGCATTGTAATTCATACTGACGAACTATTTTAATCTAGTGCAAAGTACCTTGTATCGTCTCCCTAGCAATTAATCTTTCCCTGGCAGGGAAAATCCGTTGGTTGCGTTTTGTGCTTCTCAACTACGCACAAAAAACATACGCACACATTCGCACCAACAAATCGTTGTGTGCCAACAAGCTTTTCCTTTGCCATTTTCCAAGCCAGTATTTTCACCGTCTAAAAGCGCTTGGAGGTGGGTTTGAAAGTGGGCCCGTTCTTCCGATGAACTGTTTGTGATTAATGATACACATTCATCTACCTGTACGTATTACGGCGCCTGCTGTTCCGCATCGACCTACCAGTGACCCCCGTGATATTCGCGCATAGTATTTGTGTCAGTAGCTTTGTTGCATACATATATGTGCAGTGTTTTGAAATCGTCCACCGAGGACGCAAGTGTTTTATCCGAAAACGTAAACATTGGGTGCTCGTCGTAGGTAGCGGCCGTTCTGCTTCCGCAGCTAACAGTGAGTGAAATGGCCGACAAGTGGGTGGGCAAGTCTGTGTCGATACACTGCCGCAACGATATCGGCGTGTTTCAAGGCATCATTAAACGAGTCACGCCGTCCGTCGTGGTCATCACGAAAGCAGTCCGGAATGGGATACCGCTGAAGAAGAACAACGTGGAGGTGACACTGTCTGCGGCGGATATAGCCAAGCTGGATCTGATTTCGTGCAGCAACGTACCAAGCATTCCCTCGAAACCAGTAGCCACAGTGGTCGCCAACTCGGGCATGGTAACCTCACTGGACGACCAGTACGATGGGCTGAAGCTCATGAACAACGGCAAGCAGCATCAGCCACACCAGTTCCTGAACGGGCCCGGGAGTGCATTCAAGCTGGCCAGCAAATCGCCCGCTCAAAACAAGTATGCGAACAATGTGAACAGCAGCACGCAGGGTGCTAGCGTTGCTTCCACCAAGAGCATCAGTAATCCGATCGACATCAATGGTCCCGCACAGAAGTCGAACCACAGCATGGCAGCATCGTCGGTGCTGTCCACGGGGTTCGTCGGATCGTTCGGGAATGGGCGTCCCGTGGCTACGAGCCAATCGCTACCGTACACCGACGGGAGCGTCAAGAAGGTTGGAAATGGCAATGGGAAGATGACCCGCAGCCGAAGGAACATAGCTAAGGACAGCACGTTCGGTTCGCCAGACGATGATCCGCTGATGATGGATGTGGAGTTTGATTTCGAGAAGAATCTGGCGCTGTTCGACAAGCAAGCGATCTGGAACGAAATCGACGCGAACCAGACGAAGGCCTCCGAGGGCGATCGTAAGCAGCGAAACGCGACCAGTTCGGCAGTGAAAACTAAGTATCGCCATGACGAGAATGTGCTCGTGTCGACACCGGCGCAGTACCGGCAGATTGAGATTAAGCGTTCGGATGGGGCTGGCGCAAGCCAGGAGTATGTTACGGACGAAGGTCTAGTGATACCGTCCATACCGGTCGCACTGCGACGTACGGTAGAGGAGTATGCCATGAACATGGGGTTGTCGCGTGAGCGTCAGAATGATTTTCTTGCCCGGGGAGCCACCGAACTGGCGCTGCAGCTGTTGGGCGGTTCGAGGCGTCTTACGCCTAACAACCAGCACCAGTGGCCAAAGATTGTGGTCGTGTGCGACGGTACGCTGGACGAGGTCGGTATTTCAACGGCCAGACAACTAGCCAGCCATGGTCTCGAGACGGTCGTATATCTGTCCTCGTTAACGGAAGCTACAAAGAAAAGCTCCGAGATTCCACTGTATATGGCAACGGGCAACAACATTTCAATGGATGTTAATAGTATGTACCGGCCTTTGCTTTTGGAATGTCCTTTATTTCTGGGGAGAGATTTTTTAATCGTATTTTTTTCTGTTTCTACTCCCAACAGCTCTACC
Organism: Anopheles stephensi; assembly: GCF_013141755.1. NCBI lineage: Eukaryota > Metazoa > Arthropoda > Insecta > Diptera > Culicidae > Anopheles > Anopheles stephensi. The sequence continues at coordinate 78,544,525 of NC_050202.1, read as the reverse complement.
GCCGTGCGATCTCGTGATTGCTTCGGTTCAGAACTCAAAGCTTACCGATCAGTTGCGCAAATGGATTGGCTACAGCCGTGCGCCGGTGCTTGCAATCGACCCACCCGGGGCCGGTCTCGATTGTGTGGCGATCAAATGTTCGATACTGCCTATTTTACCACTGGACGGGATCAACCAAAACGATGCCTGCGGACGGTTGTACCTGTGTAACATCGGCATACCGAACCAAATCTTCCGCAGCGCTGGCATCAAGTACAAAAGTCCGTTCGACAAGTTCGTCATACCGATCCACCGAAGAAAGGACGAATAATTCAACCAAACGGAGAGAATATGACTACTTTTTATGTTCCGCTCAGCTCATTGAATACATCCTGTGCGTACGAGCGGTACGTGCACCATACCTACCAATAGTTTCGAGCAGCCAGTAAACCAGTAAAGCATAATCCCTAACCGTATTGTGATGTCTAAATAGAAAACAAAATCTGCTACAGGATGGATCCCAAAAACAAATAAAACAAAATTCACTTCTCGACAACAACAGCAACCACACTTACACTCCCATGCAATGCGACGAATCCTTACTATTATTCGGCAACAGTTGATTGATGACTTCCAGTCCGGTTCCGGTTGAGTTTTGTTTTTTTTTACATAAAATCTATTTATTTGAAAAATAACAGCAGTACATGGACAGGGCGGTAGCGAACAGAAACAACAGCTCACCAAGGGTTCTGCGATTGAACCGCGCTTCATAAAACATCATTTCTCTCCTACATTTCTTCAACCGGTTCCAAATCAAATATGTCAAGTATTACCTTGAGCATATCAAAAACCGCCCTAATTAAACACAACCTGGCCGACATTACAGGTTGCAGTCTGGGTCTGTTATCGGTCAATATTCTTACCCTGCGATAGTACTTGCTGAGGCATTTAATCATGCATAGGGTAAAGTTGAGCATATGATACGGAGCGATCTGCGGTGACTTGCCGTATCCGATCGTCAGGCGGACGGTGTCCGGAAAACGAAGCAGATATGCGTACAGTAGCTGCCATTCTTCTGGCTCGATGAGCAGCGAAAAGTCGATCTCATGTATCGGAGGTAGGTCCGGTGCCAGACCCTGCTCCACTAGCTTGGCGTGCTTGTTTAGGATCGTGGCCAGCCGAGCATAATTGTACAGGATAAAGGAAGCTCCCTTCGATGTGCAATGGTTGCGCATAATTTCCTCCCGTGTGCGCATATCTATCACGTTGGTATGTTTGGTTTGCAGCATATCGACGATAGCTGCCGAGCGTCCTAGGCTCGTAACAAGCGCCCGTAGCTTGCTGGCGTCGGGCAGCCTCAACCCATAACGATGCAGCGCCGTCAGATGCATATCGTCTGCACGCAACTGAATGTATTGAGCCGCATTCTGTGTCTCCAATCCTGTCAGTACAACTCCGCAAAGCACTTCCACCTGTGGTTGGGGTGTAGATTTACTCCTTTGATGTACGATCTTTACGTGCATAACGTCCGAGGGAATGTCGTTGTCCAGCAGATCAGCATTTTCGACGAGTGTATAGCCACCGTGTTGGAAACATTTTTTGATGGTGCTTCTCAAGACGTTGGCCCGGAATTCCGTCATCGAAATGGTATCGTATTCGTTGGTGGTTGGTTCTTCGACGTAAACTTTTTGCACGTTCAACGGTCGTTGATGACCGGTCCACTCCTGCAATGTAAGAGCGGCACGAAACGCGACGGTGCGATCCAACCAAACATTCGCACTGCTGCCACAGCTCACAATCGCAGAAATTGGCAGAGGCCACAACTTGCTAGCGGCTATCAGGGCTTGTTCGTTCAACAGCAATTCACTGTCAGCTTTGCTCTTTACGAGCATATCACCCATTTGGCACGGATTTTTGTCCAGCAATTTGATCGCTACTGAATGGCCCTGGGTTTCAAGATAATTGCCCAGCAATGCTTGCGTTTTAGCTAGAATTCCGTCCATTTCGATAGCTAGCGCCGATTTCACTTCAGCACCACTAACGACAGCTACGGGACGAATGACATGTTTGGCGAAAATGTAAACAAACGATGACATTTCATGTACAAACATTCAACGACCAAGGTACAGCTAGAGTCAAGGTGAGCTTCCATTTCTGTTGCCACAAAATCAATTCGTTTTAAATGTTAAGAATAAAAGGTTTTTGGTAAAAACATAATTTAACAACACTTTTTTGGCTCAACAAACCCCGTCAACTCACCATCAGTTGTACTACGTATGAGTTAAACCAAATGGTTAAACCAAATGCTACATATAAACCTTGGCGCTTCTGTTTCGCATCAGCTGTCAACACTGAATGCTGCGAAAAAAAACACGGCTGAAAGAATATCGTGCGGAACGAGATCGAAGTCGAAGAACATAAAGAAATTAGCTGAAATACAGGCTGCCACGGGGGAGGAGAAACATTCTGCACCGTTTTCATTTCCGGCGTCGATAGATAAGTTTACAGTGTAGCTAATGAGGCAATGCATGTGATCCCCGAGTAGTGCAGCAAGTGATTCGATGCGGTAGTGTGTGCAGTTTTTCTGCATGTGAATCATACGGCGAACGACGAGTAGAGGTCGCACATTCCCTGTTCTCAAGATTTGGCCCTCGGCAAATAAAAGCAGTTTTCTACGATAGCCTCGATAGTCTAGCTACCCAGTGAAAAGTGTAGTTGGTTTGCGGGTGCAGAGACGCGAGTATCATCATCATTGCTCATTCCTCATTCCGGAAGCCCAGAGTGGAATGCGCTAGCCGTGTGTGGAGCTCCATGAAGGGCAGTGGAATTCACATTCCCTTATTCCCCGCCAATCCAACCCTAGCAACCTTGTTCCCCGTATTCCTGAATTTCGATGACTAATCCACCCGATCGTATAGTCCGGTGCAACAGTTCAAGCGTGTTATTGGTGCATCCGCGCCGTGCCGTTGCGTCCGCGGTGCAGCTAGCAAAAAAGTGAATCGCGATCGGGTATGCGATCACAAATCGGGCGCATCCAGGCTACATTTCAAACGCGGTTCCACGCCATCCGGTTCGCCAGCGTTAACCATCGGATCCTTCATGACACCACAAAGGCCACCCCGGCGAAGAGCCCAGTCCATGGGCAATTCGTCCTACGGTTCGAGCCCGGCGCTGTCGTCTCACACTCCGCGAGGATCACTTTTCACCGCTGTAAGTAGATAGATCTGAATAGACGAAATGGGGAATCGGGGCGAGTTGATTGTCCCCGACCGAGGACATCGTACTAACAAAAGACTACCACATTCATGTGGTTTACGGGCATCAACCGGGTATTCATGAGTTCTTCCGCATTGAAAGTCCTATATCCTACGTGAAAATCACAAAGGAACAATTTTCCTTTCTGTCAGCCCTGGACGGTAGCTAACGGGGAATGTTTGACTTTGATGCAGCACCTGACTTTAGCAGTGTGATGCGGTAAATAAAATGCTTGCTGAGTACAACCAGTACAAGAGCGAGGGGAATGATAACCATTCGATGCACTGATAAGATAGGCCGTGGCATGCAAGTACACCTAGGGAAAAAATAAACCCCCGTTTAACTTGCCAAAGCATCGCAGCGTGACAAGCGTGAGGTAACTGTATGCATCAGTGTCTTCTCGTATGGGATATATGCCTGGTTGGTTGACTTGCTTGGCTTTGACTCTAGACTGAGAATGACTCTCTCCTCGCACCGGAATGTAATCACAGTCTTTTCAGTATCGCTGGCACATTCCTGCCATAGGAACATCTTGAAGGTACCTTATTAAAGTAGCCAAAACCTAGAAAAAAAATACAGGAAACAGCATTAACATTTCGTTTTTAACTAATTACAGTGATCAAGTCGACGTATGAAAGCAAGCAGAGTATGAAGGAAAAGAAATCCAAATATTCTTTACTAGAAAATTAAATAGTAGAAGAAATCCTAAGCCGAGGACGTCTGTCGCTCGCAAAGCGTTTAGAATTAACCTAGAACTATGTTCGGGATTGTTACACGTGCCTATGCAAAAGCCAATCCATAATACGGTAAACCGCCGTATATTCGATTGCCAATGGCCGGGGGAAAACTATTACGAATGGTTAATTTTTAGCGATATCCGTGAATCACTGAACTGAACTAGCGTAGCCCGTACAACAGCCTGGATATCACTTCACTCGATTGGTCCTATTGCTGCAGACGTATGCCATGCACTTACCCAGTGCCATTACCTTACCATCCCAAAGCCACGCACGTACTGTTGCCACGAACATTTCGTGCTGTGTGTCAAACTCACATCTGCCCTTCGATCCCACCCCATCATCGCACCCGGCTCGTGATCTTCCGGCTACTGTAGGCAGCGTTTTCCTTTTCGTCACCTGCTCCACAGTATATTACTTATTTGTGTTATATTTATACACATGTCTTCTCCCCTCTACAGCTGCCTTCAGACAGAATGTTAAGGAATGGGACAGATATTTTCCATCGCAACAAACACACGTTTTTAAATCAATTTCTCATCGGTTTAACATTGTTGGGTACGCTGTTTACGCTTTCCTAGTTGCCTGTTGTTATCTTTTCATCCCAACGGCATTAAGCTCGAATGTTTCCCTTGAATCCATGTGGTTTAGCTCTTAAACCTTCAGATAAAAGGCGGCGATTGTGCGTTTCGTATCAGTGCGAGGAACGTTAGTCACCAATGAAACAAGGAATAAGCGCGTTACAATGCAACGTGCTTACTTAATTTTACTAACGCAGATGTCCTACCACGACTCCTTCCGCTTCGTACAGCGTTGCTTGACGCAGGATACACATGCTCACTGTTGTGACCCGTTCCGCGGGACATTACATTTGTGTGCGATACCCGGTCCCGGTTTGATCCGTATGATGATCGGTGGTGGTACGGTGCAGGTTAGCATTATTTCACCACCACTTTGCACTTATCTGTCACTCATTATCGCTGATAAGCGTCGTGGTTTGTCGCTTTTCGGTAGTGCGAACGTTTCATCGCCGGACGCAGAGTATGTGTGACACCTCCCGGATCTCCCGGATTTTCGTTGGGCGTTGAAGGTTTGGTGTGCCGTGGTGACATTGTTGGAGGTAGGGCAAAGAGAAGCGGTGGATCGAAATTATCGTATTCACCAACACTGCGCCAGGTAAAGCGCCACCCCACACACATCATACGCATCGGCAGCATTAGTAGCGGCGTTGCTAAGATATCCTCAGCGTCTGCAACGCAGCACAACCACCATCACCATCTCAGTAGCCTGTAGCGTCGAGATACGGGAGAGCTGCGTGGTAGAACCAGAAATAGCAGCACAGTGTTCGGCTCGGTCGGACGGCCTCGGTCAGGCTCCAATACGCTCACCAAGAAAAAGGGGGGAGAGAGTCGTTTTTCAGCATGAGTCGCTGATCGCGTGCGTCGCTACATGGTTGCGAGCAGCTGTTTCGGTGTGTCGCTGTGAAATGGGCAGTTTGCTTCAACCGGGCACAACAGTTTCGAATCGAGTTGAACTTTTGTACCGGCAATATGTTGCAGTAATGGGTTGAAAGTGTATGCCTCGTCAAAAATAGTGGCAATAGTGAGAGGAGATAGTGCAGACAATATTAACCATCAACGCTAAGTTAGTGTCAGTGTAAATTGTTCTCGACGGTGATTCCCCTCTTTTCCCGGTAGTCGCTACCAGCAACAACAAACGCACATCATGACGAGAACCGGGATGTTGATCAATTTGGTAGGCATTGGTTGTGAAATTATTCGGATCGTGTGTACGAAGTTAGCTTGGGTACTTGGCAAATTGCGAATTTGGTGATGTATTCAACAGTGGTGGGATTAGCGTGATGATAACACACCCCACAATCAGGGCAACACAGCCGTCGGTTGAATTATCAAATCTGTCAACAGTGAGCTACTATGTTTATTGATTAGTCTCTGCAAATGAATCCTTAATCGGGGACGGGATACCGATACGCGGGAAATGTTTCGCTCCGGCAAAAACAAAAAAAAAGTAACTGATTTTTCCTTTCCCATTGTTCTCTCTGTCCACGTATGTTGCATCATCAATGTCGGTGTGTCGGTGTGTGTGTTCGTGTTTGGCGGGATGTTTCGCTGTGTTAATGACAACAACACAACAACCACACACCGGTAGAACGAGGAAGATGTGTGCTACGTGCGCATCAAGGTGCTGGGAGCGAGCGGATTGGCGAAAAAGGACATCTTCGGATATAGCGATCCGTACGTGAAGATCGAACAAAACACCATCACGGGAGACGTCAACGTGGACCAGATGGTGACAAAAACCAAGCGAAGGGTAAGGTCCGGTCACAGCCGCTTGCTGTACGTATGTATTGATAGTGCTTTTCTACCTACCTACCTCTCCCGCAGACGTTGAACCCGGTCTGGAATGAGGAATTTGTGTGTCGCGTCAAACCAAACGAGCACAAGCTGGTGTTTCAGGTGTACGACGAAAATCGACTAACGCGCGATGGTTTTATGGGACTCGTCGATCTAACGCTCATCAACCTGCCCCATGAAACCGAGGGCCGTACCATCGCGCCGCAGCGTTACACGCTCCGGCCCAAGCGTCAATCCAGCCTGCGCATAATCACGAAGGTGCGCGGTACACTCGAACTGTACCACGCAATCATGCGCAACGATGATCCGGCGATCGGGCGAACGCGATCGACGGTCAGCGTTAGCAATCGGTCCTCCGCCACAAGCACGCCGCTGGCAACGCTTCGAAATGCACCGCTCTATTCGCCCTCGCAATTGCCGCCGACTCGGACGCCAGATTCCTGGACCCAACCGTATGCTCAGTTGCCTTCGCTACCGGCACCGGACCCATTGCCACCGGGATGGGAATTGCGGCAAGATCCCGTTGGCAGGATGTACTACGTGAACCATATCGCACGGACTACCCAATGGGAACGGCCCACCATCGGTCCAGCGCAACCGGGCCTAAACGAAATGGTGGCGGCGTTTCAGCGACGCTTTCACATTAGCAACGATCCGGACAATGGCGGCAGCGGTACCAACAACACGAGCATGGTAAGACGTCCGATGAAATGCTGGGGAGTTTTTTTTGTTTCATTTGATTGTTGGTATTGATCATGATTCTGTTTGTTTTGCATTTTGGTGCGTTCGATCGATTTTAGTAAGCTTTTTTGAGCGAAGGATTTTAATGAAAAGGGCTTAATTTTTGAGTTGGACAGCGGAGAATAGAGTTGATGGTAATGAAGTATTTCCAAAGCCAGCATAAAATCTGCAACGCAGTAAGACAACAATAACGCTATGCTATTGTTAAGGTCTGTTTAGTTAATCGCTTTTGTACATATAGTTTAAAAATCCATTACCTAGCGAAACTTTGCTCTAAATTATTGTCTGATCCATTGCTCGACCCAACACACACACACGCCGTGCATCGCATTTGTTATTTTCCACTTGCCCTTCCCATTACGTTTTCGCTCTCCCATTCAAGGCCGACACTGTCAGTATTACATCGGAACAGGGTGAAACTAGCGGCGCGTCCAATGTGTCATCTACCAGTATTCCTTCACCACTGTCCGCTGATGGTTCGGTAGCGACCCCGGAACGGTCGGGCTTACGTGTCGGTGAGGCTGATGCGCTGGGCCTTGCGCATTCCGCATCAAACTCGTCCATCGCTAGCAATGGTGCAGCGATACGTCCCATACGTCCGGCACCGCCACCACCGCCACCACCATCGTCTTCAGCATCGTCAGCCTGCACTAGTCCAGCCGGTACGCCGGTACCCAGCCAACGATCCCGATCGTCTCCGGACAGCGGCGACATTGCACCCCTCGCAAGCGAAGAGCAGGAAGAGTCCTCCTCCTGTTCGACGGCGGTCGTGCAGGACATTCAAACTCGTACTGTCACTTCCGCGGTCAATGGGACCGGTGACGCTGAAAACACGTCCAATGTTCGGGAGGTTTGTTTCAATGTTCCTTTCCACCTTTTTTTTTGCGCGCGCATGGAGAAGGTGTTTGCGACTCCTAACTTTGCATACTAACGGCGAACTGTACCGCTGCGTTAACCTTAAGTGCTATCTATCCTTTCACTGTTGCTGGACATTGTGTTGCGGTGAACAAAATCTATCTACTAAAACTACTTACATTAAGCGATACTATTGGAAGAAAAGAAATGATTGCCTACTAACTGCCAACACCTCACCACTGAGCTGGTAGTAACCTTCAACAAATACTTCTCCTTCTTCTCATCTTTCTCTTCCTCGTATTACCCATAACTATCCTGATGGAGTACAGGGTTTTTGGGTGGCGGCTTTTCTTTTATTTTGCATCAACACGTTGCAAGTTTCATTATTTATCATTTAACCGTTGGCAATGGTGTGTGCAGCTCATGTTTCATCCGTACGCTATGTGTTTTAGATGTGCACTAGGGCCTTTTTAATGTTAAACTAAGTTATGTATTGCATGAATATGAGCAAGGAAGGTGGTGTTGTTTAGTTCCTTAATCCCTTCACGATGTTCCTGGCTCGCTTAACCTCTTACTCGCTCTTTCTCTCTCTCTGTTCCGCTCCAGGTGAGTGAGGCGGCATCGTCTTCCAACAGTGTCGGTGATCAATCGCAAGCAGTGCAACCGACGTCACCGAGCCATCCTGCATCGCCAACCACTCAGGCAGCAAATGCGCCCAATGCTACCGGTTTGCCGCCAGGTTGGGCCGTGCAGGTTGCATCGAACGGCCGTTTGTTCTTTATCGATCACATTAATAAAACCACCTCGTGGGTCGATCCTCGCACGGGCCTTGCAAGTCCCATACCGAGCGCTGGAAATGATGGGGCCGGCAACGCTGGTGGAGCAAACGTTGGAGCGACGGGTGGTGGTGGTGGAGGAAACCGTGGTGGAGATGCACGCTCATCGGACGATAATCTGGGCCCGCTGCCGGAAGGGTGGGAAGAGCGCGTGCACAGCGATGGCCGTACGTTCTTCATCGATCACAACACGCGCACGACGCAGTGGGACGATCCACGGCTTTCGAATCCAAAGATTGCGGGCCAGGCGGTACCGTATTCGCGCGACTACAAGCAAAAGTATGAGTACTTTAAGAGCCAGCTGCAGAAACCGAGCAATGTGCCAAACAAGATTGACATCAAGGTGCGGAGGGCTTCCATCTTGGAAGATTCCTACCGGGTGATCAACTCCGTAACGCGGCTGGATCTGCTCAAAACGAAGCTGTGGGTGGAATTCGAGGGCGAGACTGGGCTGGACTATGGCGGGCTGGCACGGGAATGGTTCTATCTGCTGTCGAAGGAGATGTTCAACCCGTACTATGGACTGTTTGAGTATTCGGCGATGGACAACTACACGCTGCAAATCAACCCGAACAGTGGACTGTGCAACGAAGAGCATCTGAACTACTTCAGGTAAGAGGCAGTGGAATGGTTCAACCGGGGGACAAAAATCGGGGTACTATTACATTTTGCTCTCCCCCCCACGTCCCGCGCTGGATAGGTTTATTGGACGCATCGCTGGGATGGCGATCTACCACGGCAAGCTGCTGGACGCCTTTTTCATACGCCCGTTCTACAAGATGATGCTGCAGAAGCCGATCGACCTGAAGGACATGGAGGCCGTCGACACCGAGTACTACAACTCGCTGCTCTACATCAAGGAGAACGATCCGAGCTCGCTCATGCTGACGTTCAGCGTGGACGAGGAAAGCTTTGGCACGACGAACCAGCGGGAGCTCAAACCGAACGGTGCCGACCTGGAGGTGGGCAACGACAACAAGGACGAGTACATACGGCTCGTCATCGATTGGCGGTTTGAGGCGCGCGTCAAAGATCAAATGCAGGCCTTCCTCGAGGGCGTGGGTTCGTTGGTGCCGCTGCATTTGCTGAAAATTTTCGACGAAAACGAGCTGGAGCTGCTGATGTGCGGCATCCAAAGCATCGACGTGAACGACTGGAAGAAGAACACCATGTACAAGGGCGACTACTACGCGAACCATGCGGTCGTGCAGTGGTTCTGGCGGGCGGTGCTGTCCTTTAACAACGAGATGCGGGCCCGCCTGCTACAGTTCGTTACCGGCACGTCGCGCGTCCCGATGAACGGGTTCAAGGAGCTGTACGGCTCGAACGGGCCCCAGCTGTTTACGATCGAGAAGTGGGGAACGGTGAACAATTTTCCCCGTGCTCACACATGGTAAGAAACGGCTCCCGGGGGGTTTTTTGTGTTTGCAGCGCTCTAACATTCTTCCTTTTTTTTGTGTGTGATTCGCAGCTTCAACCGTTTAGATTTGCCTCCGTACGAAAGCTACGCCCAATTGAAGGAAAAGCTGGTCAGTGCGATTGAGGGCAGCCAAGGATTTGCCGGTGTAGATTGAAGCAGGTGTCGAGAGCTGGGCGCCGGTAGAGTGCATCGGTACGCTGTTGTAGTGTACGGAAGCAATGTTTAAATTTTGTCGTTTTTGCGTCCTCGCTGTTCGCAATCCACTTTATAGGCACATGCGCGCCACGTAGGAGACGATGTGAGAGATTATTTAATTGTTGGCATAATGTTGCACTATCGAAACACGAATGTAGTAGAGGCTCTCAACCTAAAAAAGCAAGCGAATGAAGCACGTGCGCAGCTTGCGATGGCATGGAATGGAATTTGAATGTTTTAATAATAGAACGCAACGCGCTACACCACATTCCATAGTTACAGAAAAAAGTGTATGAATTTAAGTGTAACACCGGTTTAACCAGGAAACTGTAAGGGAAGCCATTAAAACCAGAGTGAAAGGTGCAAGTGACAGTGGATTTGAGGTACTGGCATTGGCTGCTCTTTTTTTTTATGTTTCCATAACATTAGTGCCTTCAGATACATTTATTCTGTCCTTTTGATTGGAATGCTTGCAAACGGGTACACTTTTCCTTGTACTTTTGCCTGCGTACTAGTGGCAGGCAGTTGAAGAAGTCGTTCGTTTTTATACCCTTAAGGGCACCCATACGTACACGCCTCTACGTATGCGTACATCACGCGCACGCACGCACACCAAAAATATATGAAAATACCCAAGCGAAAAGGTTGTTACTAAATAATTAAAATGGTTGCAAAAGGGATGGGATGCAGCTAAACTCGGACGGTAGAATCGGTCTGGCAGCACAGTCCACCTGCAATTCGTAGCTGCAATGGGCCCTAGATAAACGTTACAGCCAGAAGACTATCGTTACTTATGGATATAACCTTTTAGAAACACTGCAACCAATAGCTTTACGTTTCGTTTCTGGAGCTGGTGAGTGGTTTGAATCGAACTCGGCGCACAACGTTAACCGTGATTGTAATGCAATAGGATGATAGTGTTTATGCAGCGCCGCGCCCAACCACAAGTGGCGTCCCGATGCGTGCAACCATAGTTAAGCGTATTTTCTGCATTGATAATTACGTTCGTACTAAGGCGTAGAACATAAGGTGGATCCACGTGGCTGCCGTATGCAAGTTATGTGTATCATCGATATATAAATATATTTTTATTCTTATGAAATGAAAAAACAAAAACAAACAAAACAAAGGAATGCAACATACGAAAGCAGTGAAATGGAACTATAAGTGTGTGTAGAGAATGGAAGTGGAATTATACAAAAGTGATGCTAGTTGTAAAATTTGGTAAAAAAAAATAAATCGGTTGCTGGAAATAGGGCGAGTTGTGGATAATATGGGCATCCTGTGGCCATAAAAGAGAAGCTCGCTAGCCACATTGAGAAAGAAATGTAGCGCTACAGTTAACAATTAATGACTCACGATGCTTTTTTAAAGGTAAAAGACTCGAGAAGGGCCCCCTCCCCCTGACAAAATTTGTTAGGCACTGTAGGAGTTACGCTTGAATGTATGCAATCCGCAGTACACGTTGCGAAAGCTTCACAGTGTGCTTTCAGTGTGGTCAAAAATGGGTGAATTAAGTCGAATGAAACATTGCTTATTATTCGATTAAATCGCCCTCCCGCTATCCTGACCATTTATATTGGCTTACAGGAGCTACGTTCTAATTTTTGGTCACGCCAGGAGTAACCAATTATTTTATAATTTTTTGTGCCACACATATTTAATCGTCCGGCACTGTGTTACCAAGCTGTCGCTCGCAGCTGTCACCCACAACGCTCCTAGAGCATCAAGTAAACAAAAAGGGGCAGGAACCGATATAACCTCTCACGTTCTTCGAGTTGCAGCGAAGGTGGAAATCGGTCCGAAAACCCGTATTGTGCCTACTGGTAAAAAGCTAAAGAAATGCATTATTCCCACCTGGTTGTCCTGTGTCTGGCTGGGCTAACGCTGGCACAGAGCGTGCATGCCGAAAGCAAACTAAAGATAGGCGTCAAGAAGCGCGTCGATAACTGTACCGTTCGGACCAAGAAGGGTGATCTGGTGCACATGCACTATACGGTAAGCAGCGTTAGCCGATTGCGTGTTTCGGCTTGTAGTCAATGTAACGTAAAAAAAAACTATGGATTTCCGAATATCTCCCTTCTGGGCAGGGTACCCTTGAGGACGGAACTGAGTTCGACAGCAGCATTCCGCGTGGCAATCCGCTTACCTTTACCCTTGGAATGGGTCAAGTAATCAAGGGATGGGACCAAGGATTGCTTGGAATGTGTGAAGGTGAGAAACGGAAGCTGGTCATCCCTCCGGAGCTAGGTTACGGAGAGCGTGGAGCCGGCGAGAAGATTCCACCCAATTCCGTGCTAATTTTTGAGGTAGAACTGATGAAAATCGAACGCAAAACGGAGCTGTAATGGTGGGAGGAGAATAAATGATGAGCCCCTGCAGAGTGCACCTAAGTAAGCAAGTCGGTTGATTTCTTTATATTTATTCGTTTAGTATCTGCGTGTTTTGTATGATTATTATTGCTAGTTGTTCCATTAACGCTACCATACGTATATGCTAATATTTTTTGATAGCCTTCCTTATTAGGGCCAATCGTTGTTTGTGAGCTTCTGTTACGGTCGCTCTCTTGTACGGTCTCAGCTCGTCCGTACCAAAACCGGGAATCCACATGTTCCAGTTGCGTTCTGGGGGGGAAACAGAAGAACAGCCAATATTAACATTGAACGCTAGACAACGAGCTTAATCCCTTACCTAGATGCAATTGCACATCTCGCACTTCAACCTTCGGGACCTTGCGGTGTTTTGCTAGCAGGCAAGCGGCATTTACCGTGTTTTCGACAAAATCGTCTGCTATTTGAAGTAGTAGTTCTTCCACCTCCTCGTCCAACTGCTCGGTTGGGTCTATTTCGCGGACCAGCTCCTGCAGCCGTGGTTTCGTTAGTAGCTGAGTGGTGCTGTCTGTCCCACTAGTGCCCGACGCAGACGTGCCTGATGCTGAACCACTGCCAGCGGAAGCCTTCGCATTTGAACCTCCAATTACGTTTGCCGTTCCTGTCGTGGCTGGACTGCTTTGAGACGGTGAAGCCATACTAGTTTTGGCGACTGTTTGCTGTTAATAGACGGCGGGCCAAGATACATTTTATGTTATTTTTAACTGAAGAAACAATTGTGTCTTGGCTGCAGTGCAAACATGACAAGAAGTGAATGCGCAAACCCAACCTTTTCAGCCCAACTAGAAGCGGCTTTCGTACTGGTCTATATCTTTCTAGCGGCACTTGTACTTTCTCCGAAAAAACACGACAAATTATGTGAAACACTACAAAATTAGAGATACAAACCTTCTCCGAGGGCAGTGTCTGTTGATTTTGCTGGCTTGGTTTGTTTTGTATGGGGCGATGGTTTGACAGCGACTGTCAGTTTGACAGCACTGTACGCATGGTTCAAATAAAATTGAGCATTTTTAAATCTCCTCAAACTGATTTGCTTACACGTTTGCCTGCGATACACTCTATTTTTCTAGAATTTAGACACGAATTTGTTATTGTATAAGCAAACATAACTTTGCAGGAATCGAGATTGCCGCTGCCGAACCGCTGATGGAGAACTGAGAGTGTGGTTGTGTACTCCTGGAGCATTGTTTTGATGGATTGTGCCAGGCAGTTTCCAGCCGAGGCTGTTGTTGGGCTTGTATGTGTGTGGCATTGCACTTGTTCCGTCAATTGATATTACGTATCAAGTCTCACTTTCGGCCGAATAAATCGTGCAAACATCTCCGTGCGAATATACGAACGCAGCAACACCCTTATCGTCCCTGTCAACAAGAGCGGCGCACAAACAGGTGGTTGGCCCTTTGCAGCCGTCGGTTTGACGTAATCAAAGTTAGAGAACTGTGGGCTAGTAGCGTTTGTTTCGTTTAATAATTCTAGGTTTTACGTAAAAATGTCGTTTCTACGCGCGGTGGCAAACGTGTTAGTAAAGAGAACGTCTGTTGCACGGCCAGCAAGGTCGCTCGGCTCAGTAAAGGTAGGTAAAGCAGGCGATCCATGCTCCACGCTTCGGCAGGTATGCACTGAACTGCAACAGTTGCTCAATGGGCCCTTCCATTTACAGCACCTTACGTCCGACTCTGCGCCGTTGCAACAAGGAAATGGAAGCAGCTCCTTGCACGCAAAGTTTCCCGGCGCTCTGGGAGCCTCATTCGTAACGACTCCCAAACTGGCGCTGCCGGAAAACATCGAACCCATCCCGATCTATCGCGTGATGAATAGTGAAGGTACAATCGACGATCCGTCTCAAGAACCGAACCTGGAGCAGGCGACCGTGCAAAAGATGTTCCGGGACATGGTGCTGCTGAACACCATGGACAAGATTCTGTACGAATCGCAACGTCAAGGGCGCATATCGTTCTACATGACCAACTTTGGCGAAGAGGCAAGTCACATCGGTAGCGCGGCGGCCCTCAGTCCGGAGGATTGGGTGTACGGGCAGTACCGTGAGGCGGGAGTGCTGGTATGGCGCGGTTTTACCATTTCGGACTTTATCAACCAATGCTACGGTAATGCCGAGGACCAGGGCAAGGGTCGCCAAATGCCGGTGCACTATGGGTCGCGGAAACTGAACTTTGTCACCATTTCCTCGCCGCTGGGTACGCAAATTCCGCAGGCTGCCGGAGCGGCCTACGCATTCAAGCTGCAACCTAACAATCAGCGATGCGTCATCACGTATTTCGGCGAGGGCGCCGCCTCCGAGGGCGATACCCATGCGGCCTTCAACTTTGCGGCCACACTGGACAGCCCAGTGATCTTTTTCTGCCGCAATAATGGCTTTGCCATTTCTACTCCCTCCAAGGAACAGTACCGTGGTGATGGTATTGCGGGGCGTGCTGCCGGCTACGGGATGGCGGCGTTGCGCTTCGATGGCACCGACGTGTTTGCGACGTACAATGCTACCAAGCTGGCCCGAGAATATGTGCTGCGCGAAAACAAACCAATTGTGCTGGAAGCGATGGCGTACCGGATCGGGCATCATTCTACGTCGGACGACAGTACGGCATACCGGCCGGCGGAAGAGCTTGAAATTTGGAACACAGTCGAGCATCCGATCACGAAGCTCAAACACTACATGATTCGGCGCGGCTGGTTCGACGAGGAAAAGGAGAACGAATTTGTGAAATCAGTCCGCAAGCAGGTACTGGCCCAGATAAATCAATCGGAACGCATTCCCAAACCGGACTGGCGTGAAATGTTCCAGGATGTGTACGAGGAGATGCCGATCCATCTGAAGGAACAGCTGCGTTCGATGGAGGAACACGTAGAGCAACATCGTGAGCATTATCCACTCAAGGACTTCAAGCAGTAACAGGCGGGCTGCATGTGGCGCATGGCGTTCCAATTCCGAACCTCGTTCACAAAAGTGCATTTATTAGCTAGGTAACCTCTTCTATGCAATATTGTTAAAAAATCGAACAGAAAAGACGCAACACACGATGCTTTAACAGCTTTTTCGTGGTACTCGTGTGTACCTTGTGCCTAATGGCTTCTTGCTCTAAGCAAAAATATACATCTTTTTACTTGTAGCTCATAGAGGAGTTTCTAATCGAACAGTTAGTCAAGCTTATTTAACGACGAATTGAGAAGTCTTTGAACGAATAGGAAGTTATTTCCTTGGGGACGCTAAAAACCGCCTTATCAATACGGCTCGATGGGCTCCCCTTGGTTTGCAGCCAATGTTTCCTGTGTGGTTGGATACGCGAAACGAGTATGTTAACGTTACTAGAGTTACGGTAACTATGGAGACGGTACCGGCAATGCTTACATTTCGTTCATCGGTTTTTCCTCACCCTCGAGCTGACCCTTCACCGTATCATCTCGGGTATTCATGCACCATCCACGTATGCCCAAACTCGATGCCTGTTTTTGGGTGTACTGCAATACAAAACCGGTCGGCGATTAAAATGTCCCGACAGCAATCCGCAACCAAATGGTCTATTTTTGTAGTCTTCTTACCTTGCGAAAGAACACGCCTGCAAGGCAAAAGATATTTGTGAAGTGTTTAGCTACGAAATGGTATCTATAGATATTACATACCCTGCACCGTGCCAAATACTTCAAAATCACAGGCAAACAATTTTGTCGACATTTCTAGTTTAGCCGTAGGCCGGTCGCCGCACAATGTACGGGCACAGTTTTCCTCTGCTATATGGCCGTCTGCTATTTCGGACGAACTGCAAACTATTCCATCCGATCGCTGGTCGGTTGCTATGATTGCCGGAAAGGATATGAAAATAAACAACAAATCATGCGTAATCATAGTGCCAAATGTAAATGTATGTTGTGTGTCAGGGATTCTCAACACCATGAAAGGATGTGCCCTATAAAAACAACCAAACATTTTATTTGCATGTTTTATGCTCGCGTATCATGTTCTCGGTACTACATTTTTGGAAAGCAAAAAAAAAAACAATTTTTCAAAACAGAGCTCCAAGCCGACACGTTTCAATACTACGACATACAAAATTTGAATCTTATTCTATGTGCAATATCTGTGTTTTACTCAAAAACTATTTTTGTACGCCACAGGCACTGTAGCTGACAGTAACAATAATTTCCTCCAGCTTATGAAAGCAGAAAAAATTGGTGAATAATCTTTAATACGGTAAACCGCCTTCCTCGTAATCAGACGACACCACACCAATACGTAACGTCTTACCAAACGTCTGATTGCAGTCAAACGATTGTATCTGTCAAACGTCAAACGTTCGTTGGCGCCAATGTTTTCATTTCACTTTGGCTTCATTTTTGAGCGCGTATGTGCGTACATCGCTGCAGGCGAAATATTTTAAGCTGGAATTGTGTGCAAAGTCTGCCGGAAGTGTATCCTTACACCGAAAACAATCGTTGGTAAGTAGGAATTACAATCAACCACCAAAGTGCTCTCATTTCAATCTGTTCTCCGGTTTGCAGCCGTTTGCAAGCTCACCAAACGCGATCCGCAGAACCAAGCAATATATGCAACCATCCCCCACCAACCGAAGATGCCTTTGCTCAAGCGAAAAGCTCTACAGAAAACCCCGGAACCGGAACATCTTAAGGACAGCGATGAAGTGTTTGTGTGCGAAACGACCGGTGAACTTTTCAGCAACTACGACGATTTCTTCATGCGCACAATGCTGCTCTCCTCCACCGTGTGGAGCTGTGTGATGACTGGGCGAACGAATTTGACGTACGTCGATGCCCTTGAGAGTGAAAAATCGGCCAAACGTACCTTGAAGACGTTTCCGGTCGCACTGAAAGGTCCAATACTGCTTATCGCGTCGCGCACCAAGCGTACCGCCATACACGATCTTTCCAGCGATGTTCATGGGTATGCGAAAGATGTGTTCTTCAAGGGCGAAACGGTGTACACCAAAACGGGCGATCCGGAAGTGGTGCGCAAGGCCAAGATCGTGCGGGTGGTAATCAGCGATCCGGCAGGCGAGCCAGTCCCGTCCCGGCTAATCTACCACGTCGAGAGCGAAGATGGAGAGAGTCCCGCAAATTATTCCGTCCGGGGTGAAGCAATAATGCGCGAACGCAACTGTCTGTCACGGGAAAAGTGCAAACTATTCCTGAAGCAGCACGTTGAGCTGGGCGCAAATCAGATGTTGTGTGTTAAGAAAACATCGCTGGAACAATTCGTCACATCGAAAGGCTGCACCGACGACAAGGTGTTTTACGGACAAAAGCCCGACTTTAAAGTCTCCAAAAAGCTGCAGTCCCAAGATAAAGCACGCGCAGGAGTTGCGAAACCAGCCAAGAAGTCAAAGAAAGCTGACCAACAACAAGCTAAAGTGAAGGGTAAGGAAAACAAAAAGCAACCAACGATTGAAAAGTACCTGCAACAATCAGCCAACGATTCGTTGAAGGTAAAACCTGCGACTAAAGCTCCGGAGAAAAGGAAAACAAATCTGGAAGAGCGGGCGGAGAAGAGAGAACTGGCCAAGAAGCGAATGAAGCTGGAGAAGACGCTATTAGTTTCGCAGGTTGCATTGGCGCTGAAGGAATACAGCTCAGTGAAGGAAGATCTGCAGCTGACTGACCAGCGCGTGATGCCGCCGGCACGAGCGGTGCGAACGTTAATTGGCGAGCAACATTTCCCAGACTTCCTGTTCATCCTAGAGTTTTTGAACACGTTTGGCGATGTGCTCTCAATCGAAACAAAGTTTCCGGATGGCGTCTCAGTGGAGCAGCTGGAGCGAGCATTATTGCTAAGGGAAACGGACGGGCCGTTGTGTGACATTCTCCAGATCCTGCTGAGTGCTCTGTTCGAAGCGTGGAAGAATGCGATAGCTTCGGAAGAATCGAACATAGAGCTGGGAGCAAAAAGATTGATCCGATGGTGCAGTGGACAGTTATCGATGAACATTACCGATCTGCCCCTGGATTGGACGACCGTTTCCGAGCTGTTGCGGCTGCACCTTACCGCTCACAACCATTCAACCTCGTTCGGCGATGCCAGCTACAAGCTGAACCGTGATCATCCGCACATACTGCGCGCCCTGACTACGCATACCGTCTTTCAGTTAGCGACCGAAGACGTCATGCAAATCATTTGTGCTCTCATTCACAATCTGCTAACGACCGAAGAGATACTGGGCCAGGTGGAAGCGATGGGGGAAGCTCGAATCAAGATCAAAAACAATCGTTTGGAGCAGCGGCGTGTGGCACACAAAAAGTCGTCGCTAATGCAGACAGCACATGACAGTTTCAAGAAAGAGTTAGCATCCAAGGTGGGCCAGCTAGCGGACAAGGAGCTGGAGGATTATCAAAAGCAAATGGAGCAAAGTCTGAAAAACAGTTTAGAAGAGCTCGAAAATGAAGCCAGCGCAAAAATGATAGAGCTCAGGGAGGAAGCGGCAGAATTTAAACCAAACCAGGTGTACCTCGGTTCAGACCGCGCTTTCCGCAACTATTGGCAGTTTCAATCGCTCCCAGGTTTGTTCGTGGAACACGATACCAAGTTCGCCGGACGTTGCATGGAACAGGTGACAAAACACATTCCCGGCTTGGCACAATGTGACGCTAAAACGCGCAAGAAGTTTATCACCGATTCTATCTTCAAGTGCGCTGGAAACAGTGCCGGGTTGATTGATATCGATGCCGATGGAAAGCTGAGGTGTGAGGACGACGTTTACGAGCAATTGCTGCACCGCGGTAGTGCTTTGCTAGCGCAAACGAAAACTAATCCATTTTCACTGGCCACAGCAAATGGGACCGCAAAGGACGAGGGTGGAAGGTTGGAAACGGCGAATGCGGTCAGTAGCAGCGCTGGCACATGCCCTAGCAATCGTGAGTTGCTGATGTGTACTGGGGACGAAATAAGCTGCCCTGTCCATCCTTCAAACCACCCGGGTACGGCCTCGTGGAGCTACTATGCAACGGCACATGAGCTGGATGCGCTCATCGGCAGCCTAAATCCGAGGGGTCGTCGTGAAAAGCCGTTGCGCGAAACGCTTCAATTGTACCGCGATCTCATCGTAGCGCAGATGGAACGGTGCCCGATTGCAAAGCTTTCTGTGCAAGAAAACGAGCCCCATTCTGCGCTTCCAGACACGAACCAGTCCAATGAAATGTTAGAGACAATGTTCCGTGAATATTTGGTCGATCTGGAGGTACGGATCACTGCCGGATGTTTGGGCGAACTGAAGGTGAACGATGTTGAAAAGTGGCGCAACGCGATCCTGAACCGCTCGTACGATGCACAAATAACCGGACAATTGGAGTGGGGTCTCCAGCGGCTTCAAAACGATAAGTATGCCTTTATAAAGAAAAAGAACCAAGAATCCTCCAGCGAGGAATCGGAGGAGGAAGACGCGGATCTTTTCCAATCGTCATTAGATGGTCCAGAGAACGGCCTTCCCGAAGCGACCAACGCGAATGGTTCTATGCAGGAAGGTTCGCTTCGAGCTACGGTGCGTTCGTTGGCCTCCGCGTTACTGCAAGTCGCGCAAAGTGTTGATCCCAAATTTTTCAGACACCCGTTTGGACCGAAAGGCGTTTGCAAGGACCGTAACACGATCGCGTTCTGGCAATCGTATGGCCAGAAGAAGTTCCTGCGCTGGGAAGTGCTACTAATGCAGGCAAATTCTTTTTCACAGCTATTTCTGCACTATCACATACTGTACGATGCAATTCGGTGGTCTAGATCGATCGAGCGAGCGGTCTGCATGGTTTGCCGACTGAAAGGCGATGCTAGCGTGACGCTTTTGTGCGACGAGTGTAATCGTGCCTGCCACATGTACTGCCTCAAACCGAAGCTGAAGCAAATCCCGGCAGGTGACTGGTTTTGCATGCAGTGTAGACCGGAGGATCACGCGCCAAAGCACAACGCAGGAACCCGCAAGCGAGCCCAAATCAATGATTACGTTGCATCGGACGATAGCGAGGACGATGTCGATAAGAAGGACGATGCTGAAGAGGAGGATGATGAGAGCAATGTATCGGAGGCTGAAATGAGCTCAGAAGATAGTAGTTCGTCGAGCAGTGAAGAGGATGCTGAAAGTATGGAGGATGAGGAAGAGACAGAAAGTTTAAAACCGAAAATTGTACTCAACAAAAAAGCTAGCGGGAAGAAAGTTACTCCTACGGTCAACGCTAAACAGGCAGCTCGCAAACGGGCACAGAACCAAGAACCGCAACGGCGAACTTTACCGAAGCGATCACGGCAATCCGATTCGCGCCAAGAAGAACCACCCAGCCAGAAAAGAAGATCTTCGAATAGTGCTAACCGGCCAAGCGCTGGACGTCGGTCGCTGAGACTTTCTGGCCGCAATTGAGGAATATAAGAAATGCAAGAGGGCAGCAGCATTTCATGGCACTGCGTCTTCTTTCTTGTCTATATAGATTTTACTTTAATCGTTTTTCTTGTACGGCAACTGCTCATACCTTTGGCTATTTTACGCATCTAGATAGGAAATTGATTACCAAATAAATGATTTCTTATGTTAAATGCAGTGAGTGATGTATTTTTTGTTTTTTGGTTTAATAAATTATTATAGAAAAACGTATTGAAATGCTATGAACTTTGTTAAGATTTTAACAGTATTTATTTAATTTACTTTGCAAAACCATTTAGTATTGTTTATTTCGAATATTTCAGCTATTAATTTAAAATTTCCCCTTTCAACGCATCATTCTTGACAGTTCAAGAAAGTGGCAAATCCGATCCAAGCTCAACCCTTGAACTGTGCATCATAAACAACGAAACAACTCCGTGCCAGCACTCGTACGTCAGTCGCGATTGTATCGCCCGCAGCGTACGCAAGTAAAAACAAAAGGCGGTGCGTACCGACGAACCTTTACGTGAGCTGTTGAGAAGAAAGCAACGAAGAAGAGGGTGGTGGAGCCAACAACACACCTGTCAAAAGCGCGAAAGAAATCTACAAAGCGACGACGGCGGACGATAACGTTGAACAATAACAATAGCAACAGCAACAACATCACTAACAACAACCCTGGTTCAGCAGCGCGCTCGGGTTGTGCGCCAACAGTGAAGGTGAACAGAAAAGCAGAAAGAAGAAAAGTGAAACGATAATCCCGCTTGAAAAGAGAAAGTATCTGGCGCTAGAGCGCGTACAAGGAAGCAGTCTTCCTTTGGCCATTTGCCGTTTTTGGTTGTGTCCCGTGTGTGTCGCGGTGCGTAGTGAAGGAAGCGTATTCTTAACCCCCGCCTGCTACGGAACGGTTCGTCGGTTGCGTATTAACTGCGTAAGGTTATAGCCCTTCCGTCCGAACCATCGCGCAACGAACGAACCTTTGGAAGGTACGATATCGGACCCCAGGAGCGGATGTTGCAATCAGAAAATCGAAGCATTGCTGCAGTGCAGAGGCACACACACGATGCAGTTAAGAATGCATGAAGGGTAACCCTTTTGTTTTTGTTGCAATCTCCGTAGTTCTTCGCCCTTTCGGAAAGTTAAAGCGCACAGCCGCGCTGCTTCACTAAATATGTTTCACTAAAAATCATATTACGTGACACACATAAATCTTTCGTAGCTTCGTGTGTGCGTGTGTGCGCGCGCGTGTGTGTGTGTGTGTGGCAGTTTTTATTTTTCTTGCCTTATTTCGTATGTCGTCTCTGCTTATTTTGTGCGTCGTGCGTAACCGTACCGACCGATTGTGTCCACCAAAGGCAGCCAGTGAGGAAACAAAAGAAACAAGAATACATAAATAAAGCGAACGTAACGTCAAACGGGCCTCGCGGTATCGCCAGCTCATTTGATAGCCGCCGCAAGCAAACGCCGTAAGTGATAAGCGGGCCCGCGGGTTCCAACCGGGAACCAAATCCAAGTGGTGCGGTGTACGTGTGTGTGTGTGTGTGTGGTAAGCGCTGATCGAGCCTCCCCCGAGGGTGTTTTGATTGTGACCGGTTTTATTAGGAGAAATGTGTAACGTGTAAGAATCCGCACAGTGCACCGTGGTAGCAAGGGGTAGCTTTGGTTCGTTCCGAGGTAGTCCCGGGGCCGAAAAGAAAACAAACAACCCGAGCGAGGAAATCCCGGCGGACGGTTCCTTTATCGGTC